>NC_138043.1:6523838-6659790 GCF_964106645.2 Podarcis pityusensis
AGCCCTGGACAACTTGGAGCAGGTTTATTTACCTTTTGTACAGCCCAGTCACTGGTTGTGAGAAATGCTCATTGATTGGTAAAGGTAAAGGGACCCCTGGCCATTAGGTCCATTCACGAACGACCCTGGGGTTGCGGCGCTCATCTCGCTTTATTGGCCAAGGGAGCCGGCGTACAGCCTCCGGGTCATGTGGCCAGCAGGACCTCAGCCGCTTCTGGCGAACCAGAGCAGCGCACAGAAACGCCGTTTACCTTCCCGCCGGAGCAGTACCTATTTATCTACTTGCACTTGAAGTGCTTTCGAACTGCTAGGTTGGTAGGAGCAGGGACCGAGCAACGGAGCTCACCCCGTTGCAGGGATTCGAACCGCCGACCTTCTGATCGGCAAGTCCTAGGCTCTGTGGTTTAACCCACAGTGCCACCCGCATCCCCATTGATTGTTACTATTTAACAGATTTATAGAAAGCTTGGAGAGCTTCTGCCAGATCTTAGGTGGCCTGAGAGTTTCTTAAGTGATGCACAGCGGAATAAAATACAGAATAACGTGCAACATAAAACAGTGGATTTTAAAAAGTGGTCAGATTAAAATTAACATTCCAGACATGTTTGCTGATATAAAAACTCGCCCCCCCCCCAGCATGCCAAAATCCGTACAACGTTGGCATGTGTCTTTCTAGCTGGAGGGTTTCTTCTGAAATGAAGGGCTATAGTGTTGGATGCTGTCTTCTGATGAGACAGAGATTTGATTTCTGGGCATGAACTAATTAGAAAGAACATAATGAGGGTATTGGATAGCTATAAGCAAAAAAGAAATCAATCTTTTAGATGGCACTTCCTATAATTTAAATACCGTATTTTTCCGTGTATAAGACTAGGTATTTCCCTATATAAAATATGTTTGAAATTGGGGATCGTCTTATTACACAGATACAATCTCCCTCCATTTTCTTGATTTGGAGTCCCCAAAAAACAAGGGGCGTCTTATACACGGGGGCATCTTATACATGGAAAAATACGGTACATTGCAAACAGCTCAGAGGTTTTATTACAAACAAGCGGTATAGCCATTGTGTTAAGTGAAAAATAGAGGATAGCAAGACTTTGCATTCTTATGAAGGGATGGCGGGTGGCGCTGTGATCTAAACCCCTGAGCCTCTTGGGCAGGGGTTGGCAAGGTTTACCTCACCTGGGCTGGTTAACTCCAGCGGAGATCCCTGCGGTTTCCAGAGTCTGCGCAGACATGATTTTAAGCGCTGCAAAAGCAAGTCGTCGTGCCATGCTGTGCCAGTTTAGTGCAGCGTGCGCGGACTCACCAAGTGGGCGGCTCGGTTCAGGGGTGCTCGTCGGCCGGTTAAACAACCCCCATGGGCCGCAGGTTGCTGATCCCTGCTCTTGGCTGGGCTGATCAGAAGGTCGGCGGTTCGAATCCCCGCGACGGGGTGAGCTCCTGTTGCTCTGTCCCAGCTCCTGCCAACCTAGCAGTTCGAAAGCACACTAGTGCAAGTAAATAAATAGGTACCACTGCGGTGGGAAGGTAAACGGAGTTTTTGTGTGCTCTGACGCTTGTCATGGTCCTCCGTGCACCAGTCCTGCTGGCCACATGACCTGGAAAGCTGTCTGCGGACAAACGCCGGCTCCCTCGGCTTCAAAGTGAGATGAGCGCCGCAACCCCATAGTCTCCTTTGACTGGACTTAACTGTCCAGGGGTCCTTTACCTTTGCCTTTTACCTATTGCCATGAGTTGTAGTTGAGTGGCTCCTAGAGTGGCTGGGGCAACCCGGTCAGATGGGCGAGGTACAATAATTAATTAATTATTAATTGTTATTGTTTTATTATTGTATTAAGTTGGCTGCTGTTTCGGGGGATGGTTGGGGCGGGTGCAGGAGGCACGATCCTGCATCCGAAGTCTCCCCCGCCAGAAGTTTGCAGTTGGAAGGGACCTTGGACGTCATCCGTCCAGCCCCCCTGCGAAGCAGCCCTGCAAAGCGGGGAATTTGTGAAGGAGGCTGGTGTTACTGCCAGCTTACCGCTGTTGCGATTGGCACCGTGCTTACCTTGTAGGCATCTGAGCTCTGCATAGGGGAACATGGCCTTTAGGCCCAGCTGTGCCCATTTCTATGCCCGTCAAGTAGGGATAATGGTTCTGATCAGTCTGTGAATCCTAGTTTCCCCGCCCGAAATCAGGTGGCCTTCCAAGTGCTTTCCTGCTTAAAAGGTCCCTGTGTAGATTGCTTTTAAAAAACTAGAATATTTCCCTCTTCCCCTGTGACAGGCCAAGGGTGTTGGCCTCACACCTAAATTCCTATGTCTCCCCTTTGCAGGATTTCACTCCAGAGAAGAAGCCTCCGCCAAGGGCTCCACGAAGGGCAGCTGTAGGCGGCTGGAAGAAAAAGGTAAAGGGCCCTTTAAATACAAAGGCCTCACTTGGGAGCCTGTTTTTTAAAAGAAAAGCCTGACCAACTTTTCAGATAACCTTTTAATCGAACAGCTTTTTAAAGAAATGTCTGAAGTAACTGATACTATGGTTTGAAGTATTGTTTATTCTGTTACATTTCACTCCCAAGAAGACCCATTTATCCTAAATAGAACCCAGTAAGGCACGTGTGGGTGTGCAAAATAATTTTTTTTTAAAATGTGATCTCCTTGAGATTCCAAGATGAAATTTGGCAGGGAGTTCTTAGACATATGAAATAATCCTTTTGGGGGGATTTTAAAATCGTATTCCATTTTTTAAAATCGCTTTTAAAATTTGTAAAACTTAAATTTAAAATTTTAAGTCCATCATGTGACATACCGTATTCAAGCCCATGAAGTTTTGAAGAGATTGGTATTTTTAGTTTTGAAATACAGTCAAACCTCAGCTCCCAAACACTGAAAACCCCAGAAGTAAATGTTCTGGTTTTCCAACGTTTTTCAGAAGCCGAACATCTGACGTAGATTCTTCCTTAGTGCAGGAAGCTCCTTCATCCAGTTGGAAGCTGCGCCTCAGTTGTCGAACATTTCGGAAGCCAAATGGGCTTCCAGAACGGATTCACAATGTCCTTTCTTCTATCAGATCAAAATGAGCAGATAACAGCAAAGGTTGTTAGGTTCATAGCAGGGGCAATCAGAATAAGGGCCACTAACTGACTGCTGATTCAGGACTTTAAATTGTGCTTTTATATCAAATTTCCTTTTTTGCGTGTACTGCAATGTTTTATTGTTGCTATGGCCATTGGCTAATGTGAATAAAGTTTTGTCTCTCTCTTCTGGAACGGATTACATTCGACAACTGAGGTTTGACTGTATCTCAGTTCTGGCCTGAGCTTTAAAGGTTTTTCTTTAGCCTAGCAAGACCAAAATTGTCAGGCTTTTTGGGTGTGTGTGTTTTTTTTTTGAAATTTCAAACCCTCATAACTCAATAACAGGGTGAGATAAAGAAATTAAAACTGAGATTTGGGAACTTCTCTTATACTACTTTTAGGAAACTGAAATCAATATAAAATGGTAAAGTGAAAGTCATTGGATCATGTGGCATGGAATGACCCAGAAGGACCCTAGGAAGCCACTGTTGTGTAGTGGTTAGCGGTCTGTCGAACTAGGATGCAGGAGAATTTGGAACACAGCTGCCAAGTGGTGGGCAATTTGACTCTGTTCCTTTCGTGCCCTGATCGATCATTGGCCAGGGAGGCACACACATGCTCTGGCCTGGTAGGGGTCTCCTTGCATCGTGTTGTGTCTTGGCAGAAAATCGAATCGGGCTCCGACTCTGATGCCAAGGCTGATTCGGAGGAAGAGGAGGAAGAGGACGACGACGACAGAGAGAATGCCAAGGCTCCCACACCCAAGTCTGATTCCGACTCCAACTCGGACGAGTCCGTCAAGAAGCCCTCCCGGGGACGGAAGCCGGGTAGGCGACCTGGTTTTCTTCCCGTAGCTCGGCCCGTTTATGGGTGTGTGTTGTGTGTTTTTGTCCAAAGGGTGAGTTGATGCCTTCAAAAATCTTCTTTGGCTGTCTTGGCATGAAATAGGTACTTCTTCAGCAGCCCCCCCATGTTAGGGTTAAACCTGGCTCTTGCAGGCTGCTACGTCCAGCTGTTTTGGACCAGCTCCCAGCAGTGCCAGCAGCTGCTCTCTGACTTGTCATGCTTCCCACCTCCACATCCCTGCTGAGCAAGAGAGAACTGTGGGATGTTAGGTTGCGGCCCATGCTAGTCCCACTTACGCACAAGGCTTTCTGCTTGTGCAACAGGATTTCTTGCCCTCTCCTCCATGTGTGCTGTCAGTCAAGTCCTCTGGGCAGAGTTGTGGGGGGCGGGTGAACGTTCCATTGTGCAAGCGGAAAGCCTTGTGCTGCCAGAGAAACATTTGCCTTTAATGCTATGCTGTACAGGCAACTCCCCATTTACGCGGGGGTTATGGCTCGCCGGTGAAAAGACATGTATTTGGAAACACCATTGGGAAAGCCTGCAAATGCCCTCTGAACCTCTGGAAACCCCCTTTAAAAAAACCAGCAGCGCTTACCAGGCTGGCCAAGCTCTGCCACAACCACTCCCTCCAAACCTCCTTGCTCAAACTCCCAACTCTCCGCAGGCTTCATTGATCTGTTGCAAAGGCTCCTGGGATTGCACTTGCAAAGTCTTGTGGGATTGCCGGGTGCTCCTTTCATGCCTTTTTGCCTTTTCTGGGCTCTTTTTGGGCTGTTTTTGCCATTTTTAAAGTCATTTCCAGATTGGGTGCGGTTGTGTGTCAATTGGCGCGTCAATTGGTCGTTTCTTGTATTCCTTCCATTGTATTGCCAAGCAACCTATTCCTTTCCTGACAAAGATTTCTTCTTGCATGACAAAACTTTTCCCCTCCCCTGCCCCCCCCCAATCTGTTCTGTGGGCTCTCCCAACCCTCTGAAGCAGATCTGGGGAGGACAAGCGCAATGAGTACCGTGGTGCCTCGCAAGACGAAATTAATCCGTTCTGCGAGTCTCTTCGTCTTGCGGTTTTTTCGTCTTGCGAAGCACGGCTATTAGCGGCTATTAATGGCTTAGCGACTATTAACGGCTTAGCGGCTATTAACGGCTTAGCGGCTTTAAGAAAAAGGAAACAAACTCGCAAGAACTCGCAAGACGTTTCGTCTTGCGAAGCAAGCCCATAGGGAAATTCGTCTTGCGGAACGACTCAAAAAACGGAAAACTCTTTCGTCTAGCGAGCTTTTCGTCTTGCGAGGCATTCGTCTTGCGGGGCACCACTGTATTGCCCCCTAGGTCTGCTGTAGCATGCCATGAGTTCATCGGGCACATTTGTCCTTGTGAGGGAAAGAGGAGGAGATTACAAACCTTCTGGTGCGTTAAAATCAGATGGAAAACTCAGAAGTAAATAACCTGTTATCATTGCTACTATACCAACACTACGACTGCTGCTGCTGTTTATTGATTTACATACTGCCTAATGCCTAGGCTGTCTTCTGAGCTGTTTGCAAAGTATGAAATCCCAAATGCACCATAGAACTGTATGGTAAGAATAAGGCTAAAACCAGGAGATCCTTCTCAAGGGATCAAGAGAATGCTTGTGTAAGCAAGTGTGTGCGTCAGTAGACACCTGAGTGCCATTTGATGTGGGGCGACTGTTTTTCTCCCTGTTTGCGGGACGACTAGAGGCACTACAAACAGGGAACAGTAAGCCCACAACTTGCGCACATCCAGCTTTATGCACTTGGCAAAAAAAATTAAATTAAAAAAGAGGGTGGAAAGAGGCCAGGCGCCCGAGGAAAAAGGCTTGGGCACATTGCACCCAATGTGTTTTGACTATACGCAATTTTGGCTTTAGGCGTGGCCCCCAGAACGTAACCCCTGTGTAAGCTGAGGGCTTGCTTGCTGGACTGGACTGATCTAGAATCATAGAATCATAGAGTTGGAAGAGACCACAAGGGCCATCGAGTCCAACCCCCTGCCAAGCAGGAAACACCATCAGAGCACTCCTGACATATGGTTGTCAAGCCTCTGCTTAAAGCCCTCCAAAGAAGGAGACTCCACCACACTCCTTGGCAGCAAATTCCACTGTCGAACAGCTCTTACTGTCAGGAAGTTCTTCCTAATGTTTAGGTGGAATCTTCTTTCTTGTAGTTTGGATCCATTGCTCCGTGTCCGCTTCTCTGGAGCAGCAGAAAACAACCTTTCTCCCTCCTCTATGTGACATCCTTTTATATATTTGAACATGGACTCTTCCTATCCGCTGGTTCCCTCGCACATTGGAAGCATTTTTACATCAATAAGACAGATCGTTCCCTCTCAAGCTTAATGGTCTACATGCACGATGCAAAGGGAAGAGTAGGGTAAAGGGACCCCTGACCGTTAGGTCCAGCCGTGGCTGACTCTGGGGTTGCGGCGCTTATCTCGCTTTACTGGCCGAGGGAGCCAGCGTACAGCTTCCGGGTCATGTGGCCAGCATGACTAAGCCGCTTCTGGCGAACCAGAGCAGCGCACGGAAACGCCGTTTACCTTCCCGCCGGAGTGGTACCTATTTATCTACTTGCACTTTGACGTGCTTTTGAACTGCTAGGTTGGCAGGAGCAGGGACCGAGCAACGGGAACTCCGTCACGATGGATTCGAACCGCCAACCTGCTGATCGGCAAGCCCTAGGCTCTGTTTTAACCCACAGCGCCACGGAAGCAAACTCAGGCACCTGCAATGCCCAGTCCAAATGGAAGGGGTTCAAGGAAAGGAGCGGTCCTGCTTCCCTTCTCCCCCTCCGCCTCAGCTGAGTTCCTGTGTCGCTCATGCCCTTCCCCGAGTCACAGGAAAAGACTGCAGCTTTTTCCATGGGATGCGGGCGGGTTGCTTCACTTGAGGAACTGGGTGGCTAGGAGATGGCTATAGCTAATTCTCGACTCCTTCCTCTCCCCCCGGCAGCAGCGGAAAAGCCGCCCCCGAAGCCTCGCGGGAGGAAACCTAAGGCAGAGAGGCTTCCTAGCAGCTCCAGCAGCGACAGGTGAGCGAAGGTGGGGCTGTCGTGAGCACTGTGGCCATCGCTGCTTAATGCGGGATCCTAGAGCAGGGGTCCGCTAACCTCCTCGGACTAGCAGGCACGTCTCGAGTGTACAGAAGGTGCCGTGGGCATCAATTGCAAAGTGGCTGGTGGGGGTGCGATGGCATAGCACAGAATTTGGGAGAGAATTTGGGAGACCCTCCCGATAACGTTGTGCTTGTCGGGAAATCCCCTATGTCCTGCTGGTCCTGACTCTGCAGATCACACAGTGATTAGTCACACAAACTAAGTGCTATTGCTGTCTGATAACAACAGAGAACATACCTCTTTCCCGCTCTCTTTTACACACACACTCAGGTATATGCAGTCACAGATGTACGTTATATATTTCCACTCTCTCTCTCTGCACAAGTGCACCTCTTCCTCTCACAAAGTATGGAGAAGCGCTGGAGAGGCAGGTCAGGAAGTGTTCTTGCCTGCCTGCCTGTGCGTTTACGACCACAATTCAAAATGTTGGTGTTGACCTTTAAAGCCCTCAACGGCCTCGGCCCAGTATACCTGAAGGAGCATCTCCACCCCCAGCGTTCTGCCTGGACACTGAGGTCTAGCTCCATGGGCCTTCTGGCAGTTCCCTCACTGTGAGAAGCAAAGCTACAGGGAACCAGGCAGAGGGCCTTCTTGGTAGTGGCGCCTGCCCTGTGCAACGCCCTCCCAGCAGATGTCAAAGAGATAAACAACTACCTGACATTTAGAAGACATCTGAAGGCTCATGGAAGTTTTTAATGTGTGACATTTTAATGTATTTTTAATCTTTGTTGGAAGCTGCCCAGAGTGGCTGGGGAGACCCAGCCAGATGGGCGGGGTACAAATAAATTATTATTATTATTATTATTATTATTATTATTATTATTATTATTATTCTCTCATCCATCCTGTCTCCTCTCCCCTGCCCTTTGACAAATGCATCATAGAGGCTTCCGTTTAGCAGTGCCTTGCAGGCCAGTTTGAGAAAGCACAGATTTTTCTTCCTGCCCCCCCCCCCCCAGGCTGCGGGTGACAGCGTGGCTCAAAAGCCTTCACACACAGGTGCAAAGATGCCATTTCTTCACATGTCACTGTCTTGTTGATTTTCCACTCGCTCGCCACTCCTGCTACTGATTTGGCAAATTCCAAAATGCAACAGGGCACTCTGTGAGTGCCGGTTGGCTGTTGTGGCCACGCCAGGTTTCCTTAACCTCGGCCCTCCGGATTTTTTTTGGCCTACAACTCCCATGATCCCTAGCTAGCAGGACCAGTGGTCAGGGATGCTGGGAATTGTTGTCTCAAAACAAGGGTCGTGGTTGAGGAAGCTTGGGTCACGCCTTCTCATGGGACTTACGAATTCTGTGTTCCTCTGTGCGTCTCTCTTTTTCTCTCTCCTTAGGTTAGTGGAAGAGAGTCTTGGCTTTTTGGAGCACAGTAGGGTGTGTGTGTCTCTGCGTGAGTTTCAGATAACAGTGGTGCCTCGGGTTAAGTACTTAATTTGTTCTGGAGGTCCGTTCTTAACCTGAAACTGTTCTTAACCTGAAGCACCACTTTAGCTAATGGGGGCCTCCTGCTGCCGCTGCGCCGCCGGAGCACGATTTCTGTTCTCATCCTGAAGCAAAGTTCTTAACCCGAGGTACTATTTCTGGGTTAGCAGAGTCTGTAACCTGAAGCGCATGTAACCTGAGGTACCACTGTATTACTGTTATTTTAACAACTAAAGCAGACTTAATTCCAAACTGCTTTATCCAGGCGGAATCCAGATTAGAGGAAGAAAATACACACTCACATATATGCAGCCACAAATGTATTTCTTTCCACTCTCTCTGTCTGAACAAGTTCACCTCTTACCTCTCAGCCCTCTCTGAGCTAGGGACCAAGCAGTGGAGGCAACTGAAATAAAGGACAGACTAGTCTGGGAGCATTTATGCAGGACATTCAATGATGTGGCTTGCCACGGTCGCCACATCAAGGCACTGTTCAATCTTTTTAACAAGTCTGGCGCTCGGGAGTAGCTGGGAGCTCGCACCCCGATTCGCCCACAGTCATTTATTGTCTCTTTCCTTGCCTGCTTCCCCTCCCAGCGACAGTGACAGCGACGTGGACCGCATCAGTGAGTGGAAGCGCCGCGACGAGGAGCGCCGCCGGGAGCTGGAGGAGAAGCGGAAGCGCGAGCAGGAGGAGGAGCTGCGCCGCCTCCGGGAGCAGGAGCGGGAAGAGAAGGAGCGGAAAAAGGAGAAGGCCGAGAAGGGGGAGGTGGAGCACTCAGACAGCGACAGCAGTGTGGACAACGAGGTCCCCAAGAAGAGCAAGAAGGGGCGGCCCAAGGCCCCATCGTCTTCCGACTCAGAAGTGGAGAAAGAGGTGAGCTGGCAAGGCAGGGATGGGAGCGCCCTGGGAAAGGGGCCAGGCTGAACTTCATCTAATAATAAGAATAATAATAAGGTAAAGGGACCCCTGACCATTAGGTCCAGTCGTGACTGACTCTGGGATTGCAGCGCTCATCTCGCTTTATTGACCGAGGGAGCCGGCGTACAGCTTCCGGGGTCATGTGGCCAGCATGACTAAGCCGCTTCTGGCAAACCAGAGTAGCGCACAGAAACGCCGTTTACCTTCCCACCGGAGTGGTACCTATTTATCTACTTGCACTTTGATGTGCTTTTGAACTGCTAGGTTGGCAGGAGCAGGGACCGAGCAACGGGAGCTCACTCCGTCACGGGGATTCGAACCGCTGACCTTCTGATCGGCAGGTCCTAGGCTCTGTGTTTTAACCCACAGCGCCACCCGCGTCCCTGCAGTGAGACCACTGAAAAGGCCCATTCTCTTGCCTTCCCTGGCTGGGCCTCAGATGACGACGGAAGTGTCTGGGCTAGTTCATAGAGGGAGTGGCGGTCCTTTGAGGCATTGCAGTCCTGATCTTGTACATAGGAAAGCAGCTATTTTACCATAGCCCTGCAAAGATCAAAGAGCAGGGGAAGCCTGGGAGGTTTTTCACTGGGATGTGATAGCCTATCTTGTGACATTCTCGTTTTCTTCCCCCCTCCAGGTGAAAAAGCCCCTGAAGAAGCAGCAGTCCTCCGAGATCTCGAGGAAACAGAGTCAAAAGGAGAAGAGGTGCCAAGGAGAAGAGAAGACCCGGAACAGGTTATATAATAATCATAATAATCATAAATTTATTATTTATACCCCGCCCATCTGCCTGGATTTCCCCAGCCACTCTTGGCGGCTCCCAACAATATTAAAAACATGATAGAACATCAGACATTAAAAACTTCCCTAAACAGGGCTGCCTTCAGATGTCTCCTAAAAGTCAGATAGTTGCTTATTTCCTTGACATCTGATGGGAGGGCGTTCCACAGGGAGGGTGCCACCACCGAGAAGGCCCTCTGCCTGGTTCCCTGTAACCTCACTTCTCGCAGGGAGGGAACAACCAGAAGGCCATCAGAGCTGGACCTCAGTTGTCTGGGCTGAATGATGGGGGTGGAGACGCTCCTACAGGTCTACTGGGCTGAAGCCGTATACCTCAGTCTAGTATACCTGAGTCAGTTCCCAACATGCTTTGAGGAGGGAGGTTTAATGTAGTTTGATTAAACTGCTTGGGGCAACTTTTCTCTTCTTCATTCTTCTTCATTCTTCATTCTCCACCCTTCATCCGTAAATCTCAGGGCAGCTCACAACATACCTAGGGAGGGCTGCTGTAGCGAGCTGGGAGAGAAAACTAGTGCCAAGCATTAAACGTACGTTCCCTTTGGTAGGAGTTTCCTCCAAACACATTGAGAACTGAATTTGTCAATGCAACTTTCCCTTGCCCATTTATGGGCCCGTCCATATCATTCAGATCTTGGGTCTTGAATCGAGCTTGGAAACAGTTTGGTGACCAGTGAAGTCCTTTTATTACTGGCAAGGAATGTGCCCAGCAAGCAGTCCCAGTTTAGAGTCTTGCGGCCAGTTCTTCGTTAGCTCCAGTTTCTGGACCACCTTCAGGGGCAGCCCCACATACAGCACGTTGCAGTAATCAAACCAACTAGCTGCAGACCTTGACATTTTAGGGAGCGTTGGGTTGCCCGTTTGCAGGTTTCCCCCTAGGCATGGAGTAGACACAGCCTTCTTCTTAGCACCAGTTCTGCTTCTTACCTTCTTTTTCTTCTGTCTCTAGAGCTTTGAAAGCAGAACGAGGCCGGAAAAAGTCAGAGGTGCTCCCTGAAAGGAGGGTGGAGAAGAAGAAAGGTAAAAAACAAAAACAAAAAACAGGCTGGAGAAAGAGAGAAAAGGGATATGTGATTGGAGCATGAGTGACTTGTTTTCCCCGGAAGTGACTTGTTTTTCCCGGCTTTCAAAAAACCTTTGTGCTGTCTGCAGAACCCACGATCGAGGAGAAACTCCAGAAGTTGCACAGCGAGATCAAGTTTGCTCTGAAAGTCGACAATCCGGTAAGCTGGAGCCCCTCTCTCCTTTGAGCCTGTTTCCCCCCGGAAAGCTCTCCTTACAATTCCCGGGCTTGCCTGCAGGTTCCTGCCCGCCTTTAGGATTTGCTTGCCATTTCTGCTGCTGGAAAACTCTTCTGTGATGCCCGCCTGAGGCAGGTGTGGGGGTCCTTCTGCCGTCCAAATGGTGCAGGATTCCAACCCCTGCCATTCCTGACTGTTAGACATGCTGATTGGGGCTGATGGCAGTTGTAGGTGCATCCACAAGTGGAGGGCCGCAGGTCCCCCCCCCCAGTCCTGGAGCCGAGGGGACGGGTCTCTTGTTCCACTGTTTTCCCCTTCTCCAATCCACTGAACTGCAGTGGAACATCCAGAAATACAACTCTCCTCAGTTTCCACCTGCACTCTGAGTTGGTACAGGCTGAGGAACAGGACACCCCCAGGTGATGCTTCTAATGGTATCAACAGTGTCTAACTGAAGGAGCGTCTCCACTCCTATCGCTGAGCCCGGGCACTGGGGTCCAGCGCCAAAAACCTTCTAGTGGTTCCCTCGCTGCGAGAAGCCAAGTTACAGGGAACCAGGCAGAGGGTCTTTTTAGTAGTGGCACCCTCCCTGTGGAACGTCCTCCCAACAAATGTCAAGGAGATGAGTAACTATACAACTTTTAGAAGACATCTGAAGTCAGTCCTGTATGGGGAAGTTTTTAATGTTTGATGTTTTACAGTGGTACCTCGCAAGACGAATGCCTCGCAAGACGAAAAACTCGCAAGACGAAAGAGTTTTTCGTTTTTTGAGTTGCTTCGCAAGACGAATTTCCCAATGGGCTTGCTTCACAAGACAAAAAAACTGAAAATGTCTTGCAAGTTTGTTTCCTTTTTCTTAAAACCGTTAATACCCAGGGTGACTTCGAGGAGCAACTCATAGCACGCGGTGTGGTAGCCTTTTTTGAGGTTTTTGAAGACTTTGGTGATTTTGAAGACTTTGGGAAACCATGCTTCGCAAGACGAAAAATCCGCAAGATGAAAAAACTCGCAGAACGAATTAATTTCGTCTTGCGAGGCACCACTGTATGGTGTTTCAAATATTTTGTCGGGAGCTGTCAAGAGCAGCTGGAGCAACCCAGTTAGATGGGCGGCTAATCATCACCATTACCATTATTGTTGTTCTTTTTTTTAATATAATTTTTATTAAGTTTTCCATATTTTATTACATTTCAGTATCAAAAAATAACTTAAGACATTGCTTAAATAAAGCGTCAACATCCTTCTTTCCCTCTAACAGATTTCCGTATCTCATTACCAATTTCTCCACATTCCTAAGTTCACTTTTTTACCTTAAATCAATCTTTTAACAATCACCTATTTATAAGTAAATCGGCTCCTTAATTTCCCATTACCAGACATTTCAACTTAAACCTACAAACGTATTCAACTGTTTTCAATTTTCATTCATATAGAGTATAAATTTGCCCCAGTCCTTTTGGAACAATTATTGTTGTTCTTGTCATTCTTATAATTATTCTGTGTAAGCAGTTTTTGTGTAAGCTCCGGTGGGCCAAATGGTCACTGTGCCCAAAATCCTGTTTCTCTAGGACGTCAAGAGGTGTCTGAGTGCGTTGGAAGAACTGGGCAGCCTTCAGGTCACCTCTCAGATCCTCCAGAAGCACACAAACGTCGTGGCCACTCTGAAAAAGGTAAGAGGGTGGGGTGGGTGGGTGGGATTGGGGAGGCCCCCACTACTTGTGCACAGCCGTGAGGACGCGGGTGGCGCTGTGGTCTAAACCACTGAGCCTCTTGGGCTTACCGATCAGTAGGTTGGCGGTTTGAATCTGTGCAACGGAGTGAGCTCCCGTTGCTCTGTCTCGGCTCCTGCCAACCTAGCAGTTCGAAAGCACGCCAGTGCAAGTAGATAAATAGGTACCACTGTCTTTTACATTTTATATCGACACTACCGTGCCTAATTTGAAAGCGTCTAAAATGCCGTGTTTGTTTGTAACAAGATTCGGCGTTACAAGGCCAACAAAGAAGTGATGGAGAAGGCAGCCGAGGTCTACACATGCCTGAAGTCCCGCGTCCTGGGGCCAAAGGTTGGGGCGAACCAGAAAGTCAACAGGACTGATTCGGAGAAGGAGAAGGACAAAGGGGAGGGGGACAAAGGCAAGGAGAAGCTGCCTGAAGGGGAAAGGCAGAATGAGACAGGCGAGGAAGAGACGAGTGCTGGTAAGAGGCTGGGGGCAAGAGAGACCCTCTCTGAGTGGGGTTGGGGTTGGCTGGAGGGGAGGGAGGGACAGGCAGGGAAGGGACTCGGAGATTGATCCCACTCTCTTCAATCAGCCTTCCTCAATCCTTCACAGCCAGGTAACCCAAGTGGGAAGTGGTGGAGGAACTGGGAGGAGCTTAGTGTCGTGTAGTGGTTGAGAGCGGTAGACTCGTAATCTGGGGAACCGGGTTCGCGTCTCCGCTCCTCCACCTGCAGCTGCTGGGTGACCTTGGGCTAGTCATACTTCTCTGAAGTCTCTCAGCCCCTCTCACCTCACAGAGTGTTTGTTGTGGGGGAGGAAGGGAAAGGAGAATGTTAGCCGCTTTGAGACTCCTTAGGGTAGTGATAAAGCGGGATATCAAATCCAAACTCTTCTTCTTCTTCTTCTTAATTTTTTTATAACAGATGTCAGGGACTGGCTGGATGCAGAGGGAGTGGTGGGAGGCACCAGCTGGGGAAACCCCATGGGAAGAAGGCTCAAAGCCAGGGGAGTGGTTGTGGGATGATGATAGGGATGCGGGTGACATTGTGGTCTAAACCACTAAGCCTCTTGGATTTGCTGATCGGAAGGTCGGCGGTTCAAATCCTAGCGATTGAGTGAGCTCCCATTGCTCTGTCCCAGCTCCTGCCAACCTAGCAGTTCAAAAGCATGCCAGTGCATGTAAATAAATAGGTATCGCTGCGGGAAAGTAAACAGCGTATCTGTGCGCTCTGACTTCCATCACTGTGTCCCGTTGCGCCAGAAGCGGTTTAGTCCTGCTGGCCACATGACCCGGAAAGCTGTCTGTGGACAAACACCGGCTCCCTCGGCCTGAAAGCGAGATGAGCGCCGCAACCCCACAGTCGCCTTTGACTGGACTTAACCATCCGGGGTTCCTTTACCTTTTTGTGGGATGATGATGATGAGTGGTTGGAGAGAGAAGAGGGAGCAGAATGAGAGGAGGAGGTGCCAGAAATTGAAGAGGCAACAGGGTTTACTGAGCAGGAAGAGGCTGTGGCAGAGAGCAGTTCAGACTCTGGGGAGGGAGGCCAAGAGGCAGAGAGGAGTCTGGCCGCTGAAGAATCCAGAGAGTCTCCTCCTCCAGCTGTGACCAACTCCCTTCCCCTCTGGTATGGGCATAGCCAAGATTTATGTTAGGGGGAGTAGGATGTTAGATGGGGCAGAACCAATTTATCTGCAACATGTCTGGTCCATTAGTTAGGTATTTTTATATTTACAGTGGTACCTCGCAAGACGAATGCCTCGCAAGACAAAAAACTTGCTAGACGAAAGGGTTTTTTGTTTTTTGAGCTGCTTCGCAAGACGATTTTCCCTATGGGCTTGCTTCGCAAGACGAAAACATCTTGCAAGTTTGTTTCCTTTTTCTTAACACCGTTAATACAGTTGCGACTTGACTTCGAGGAGCAATTCATAGAACGCGGTGTGGTAGCCTTTTTTAAGGTTTTTAAAGACTTTGGTGATTTTTGAAGCTTTTCCAAAACTTTCCCGACACCGTGCTTCACAAGACGGAAAAAATCGCAAGACGACAAAACTCGCGGAACGAATTAATTTCGTCTTGCGAGGCACCACTGTACTTGATTTAGGGGGTGTAGCTTCACCCCCTGGCTACGCCCATGACCCTGGTCTCCTAGAACACACAGCAAAACTGAAAAAAAGCTGAGCAGAGGCTGGTTGTGCGCAGGCGCAATTTGCAACTGCTTGGGGAAGACCTTGGGGAGGAGGAGCCTTAGAGAGCGGTGGGAAGTCCTCACAACTGCCTCATTGGGGCAAGACCTACGAGTTGCTGTGATCACTCGGTCTGCACTGTTTTGGTTTGTTTGAATAAAGAGTTGACTTCACTGACGCCGTGTTTTTTTTAATTGCTGGCCCACACTCCTGGCAACTGATTACCCCTTCCTGTTCTCTTGCCCCTGGGTGTTGACATCTCTTTTCTTCCCCAGACCTCCCAGCTCCTGTGAATGGGGAGTCGGGAGCCCAGAAAGGTGAAGGTGTGACAGAGAACAAGGACGGAGATGAAGATTGGACTTCCGGGGACGTCAAGGGAGGGGCTTCCCCCGAAGACACCCACAACGAGTAGGGGATCTTTCTGGCCTTTCTTGTGGGTTTGGTTGTGCTGCTTAGGAGGTGACGTGCCTCCACACCCCAGAGGCTGCCACTGAAAAGTGCTGCAGTCAGGGGAATTTCCCAGGGTGGGGAGTGTTAAAAGAAAATCCCTGCAGTCCATATAATCCAATTTTGGAATTTAGAATTGGACAAACTTGGGCAGAAGTCGGAATGAGGTTATTTTTCCAAGGGATGGGGAAAGACCCTTATTGGGATCAGAGAAGTCTGCATTATCCAGAGTCAGGCTCCTGGCCCACCTAACTCAGGCCCCGGAGCCGCCTCAGGGGTCCCCCTGCCCCCCAAACCTTGGTTTTCCTGCCTCGGGGTGGTAGAAGATCGTTCTCGTCCCACCTTGTCTCCCAACCCCTTCCTCTCTGTGCTACTGCAGAACGCAAGACTATTCTGCGACGGAGCGGGCAGGAGCCGAACGGGAGGCGATCCACATGGAGTCGGACTCCGTGGAGGAAGATGACGGGAGCTGAAACCGAGGGGGGGAGGCCCCTGCAAAGAAGCAGCGCCGGACGGGTTGTGACGCTTGCAGCCCCCGGGGAGGCGAGGTCTCTGCCTTGCCTTGTCTTTCAGAGATGCTTTTCCAAGCCACACAGTAGATGACGTTCTAGGCCGGTCTTCCCTGACTTGGTGCCCCCCAGAGTGCGGGTTCCGTTTCGTTTCCTAGACCTCTGCTCCCGTCTCCCGTGGCCGTTGGCCATGCTAGCTGGGGGCTCATGGGAGTTGCAGTCCAGTAGTGCCTGGAGGGCACCTGGTTGGGGAAGCTTGTTCCTAAGTCATATCCCTTCCTCCCTGAGCCCTCTTCTCCCCCTCTCCCTCCCTCCCATTTCCCAGTCCTCTTATTGCTCCTTGGAGAATTATGAACTTCTGGGGCAGCCCCACAACCGATGTATGTTTGTATTGGTTCCCTGTTTTTGATTTCCCCCACTCTCTGTCCAGTCTCTCCCCACCCACCCATCCCGTCCCTTTTACTCTTGTGATTTCAACAGACGTGAAATGAATATATAAAGGGTTGTTTTTTAATGAAAAGAAAATGCCATTCATCCTTGTCAAACTTCTTTATTTAGAGTTTCTCTCTCTTCTCGGTGGGGGGAAAGGAAGGGGGGGGGAGAAGAGAAAGATTGTGCTTAAATCACCCCAGGGTTGTGGTGGTCCGTGGCTTCAGATTTCAAGGGTGCCGCCTGTCGAATTCTGTTTCTGCAGGGTCTGGACTGTTTTGCATTTCAAACAAGGCGTAGTGATCACTCGCTGCTCCAGATGTTGCAGAACTACAGATTCCATCAACGTTGGCAGTTGGGGCTGATGGGATTTGTAGTTGAGCAACATCTAGGAGGGCCAAAGGTTCTCTTTCTCTGTTGTAAAATCCTGCTGGACTCCTCTCCTTATGTTGCCCTGGCAGGGCATCCAGCTTTGATTTTGCCTCCATTCTGAGTTGTGTTAGATGAGTTTTCCCAGCTCTCTTTTTTTTGTCACCGTTGTGCCTCCCCTCCTTCTTGGGACGCTGCTGCTTACGATAGTTGCTGGTTTGCCACCCTCTCCAGCCGCGATAGAGAGGCCTTTCAAGAAGTGTTACTGTGCTGATACGGGGCCGTTTCTGCACAGTATAATTCTCTCATGCACTGCTTCAAAGATATCAGAATGCCTGGCTAGAACGCTGGGCTGTTGGCCTTTCAGCCTCGGCCTAGCCAAAACTCCTTGTGTGGGTTGTGTCCGACTGCCCCTTAAGTGTTCCCCTGAAAGAATCCTACCATCTCATTCTCCTTAACACAAGACTGGTCTCAACCCTATCAGGAGGAGAGGCAGGACATTGGTGTGTGCAAAACTAGCTGAGCAGTTTTGCATTTTCATTTCGTTTTTCAAACGCTGTGTTACTGGGCGGGTGTTGGTGTTGGTCTTTTTATGTCTTTTAAAAAAAAAACCAAAACCAAAAAACCTCTCCGCAGGTAGAAAACACACCCCACAGGGGAGTAGGTAGGAGACTGGCTAGCTAGCTTACTAGGCAAGGGGAAGCATTCAGACTGGAGTGTGAAGCAGCACAGTCAATTCTGCAACCAGCTCTTAGCGCCAGCAACTACCTTGGGCAGCAGTTGAGCGACAAAGTATGGAGAAGCTCTGAAGAGGCAGGTCAGCCTTGACAAATGCATCATAGAGGCTTCCGTTTAGCAGTGCCTTGCAGGCCAGTTTGAGAAAGCACAGATTTTCTTCCTGCCCCCCCCCCCAAAGGCTGCAGGTGACAGCGTGGCTCAAAAGCCTTCACACACAGGTGCAAAGAGGCCATTTCTTCACATGTCACTGTCCTGTTGGCTTTCCACTCGCTCGCCACCCCTGCTACTGATTTGGCAAATCCCAAAATGCAACAGGGCACTCTGTGAGTGCCGGTTGGCTGTTTCGGCCACGCCTTCTCATGGGGCTTCCGAATTCTGTGTTCCTCCGTGCGTCTCTCTTTTTCTCTCTCCTTAGGTTAGTGGAAGAGAGTCTTGGCTTTTTGGAGCACAGTAGGCTGTGGGTGTCTCTGCGTGAGTTTCAGATTATTCCTATTTTTTAAACAACTGAAGCAGACTTAATTCCAAACTGCTTTATCCAGGCGGAATCCAGATTAGAGGATGAAACTGCCAAAATACTGTCTGAAGCATCATTTTGTTTTTGGAAACCATGAAATAAAGATGTTCCTGTCTGATAAGAAAGAGGAGTGTTTTGACTGTCAGTTGTGGAACACAGGAGAGAGAACAGCTGAATTGGCTGCAGAATCATGCTTTCAAAATATCTCAGCTTTTGGGTTTGGGATCTTTTCCAATGCTAGAGCAGACCCATTGAAGTTAATGAACCTAACTGAGCTGTGCCCATTAATTTCGGCGGGTCTGCTAAAAGTAGGACGGGCATTGGAGACAACCCTTTGTTGTTAAAACAAGCTTCGAAGCAAGTAATAGCGAATTTCATCTGTGAGAAGAATTACTGAATACCACTTCCAGAGTGTCTGGATGGGTCAGTTCCTGCTGTGGCTCCTTACTGCTTGCGGGGGAAAAGAACAAAATAGCGAAGGTAAGAGAAATGGTTTAATTTACGTAATTCATACAGGTTGAAGAAGAGTCCTGTTGCTGAGTGTTGGGAGGGAGTAACCTTTGTGCAGAATTATTGAAAGCAGAGCATAAGAAGGAGTGTGGTAAGCAGTGCTATAGCCTTATTGGAGTTTACCAATTGGTTGGGTGAGCGTTGCTCCCGGACGGGAGGAAGGAAGTCAAATGACACCGAGGTTTTGGTTCAGAGAAAGAGTTTATTCTGCTCTCTGGATAGCAGAAGGCACTTGCGTGGTCAGTCCACATCAAGTCCAAAGAAATGAGAGATTCCAAGCAGTATATATAACCTCCAGGCAACCTCTCCCCCCTTCCCCAGGAATCCAGACACGTAAGCTTATACACGTAAGTTGACATCACAGATGTTCCTGCTCCTGTACTCTTAACCATAAAAGGGTGTTCCTTATCCTGTATTCCTTATCTTGGGGTAAGAAGGGCACCAACTCTAAGAGCACTCCTGGCGCCGTTCCCGGGGGGCTGACAAGGTCTGTGCGTCAGTGTAGTCAGGATGTAAGATAAGACCCAGACGTGTCGTGCCTGCTCCACTTTTGAACTGGCAAGGCCATTCATTAGGCGTCACGGACTGATAAAGGAGAGAGCTTTGTTTATACAGCTGTGTTCCTGTTATACATTTGCTCAAGAGCTCAAGTTAATGGTTTTTAGCTAATGGAGAAGGAAAAATGGGGTTTGGGGGCCCGTTTCAGACTGACTGCACAGTCAGGTTTTAGATTTGGGAAACTCATTCCTTCAGTGCAGAACTAACTTTTGAAGGAAGTGGTAGTGGTTGAACCTAAAGGGCACGCAGCCTGGTCAAAATCTGCTCCTGTTGAAATGGACAGGGCTTTACTCGGGTGGTTTAAGTCACGCGCTGGGTTTGATGCCGTCTCAAGTCATTACTAATTCTTGCTCTATATATGTTTAGGTAGTAAAATCGAAGTTCTAGTTCCGTTTTTATTAACCTGGTGCCCTTCAGAACCCAACCAGCACAGCTATAGCGTGCTCTCACTATGCTGTTATAAGAACTACAGCAGATTATATATACAGTGGTACCTCGGGTTAAGAACCAAATTCATTCCAGAGGTCCGTTCTTAACCTGAAACGGTTCTTAACCTGAAGCATGCTTTCGCTGGTGCATTATTTCCGTTCTTATCCTGGGGCAAAGTTCTTAACCTGGAGCAACCACTTCCTAGTTAGCGGAGTTTGTAACCCGAAGCGTCTGTAACCCGAGGTATCACTGTACACACAAAAACACACAGGTCTCACTTCCTGAACACAGTGCATTCCTTAGAAATCATTTGCCAGGCAAGTGTTTGTATAACGAGTCCATGATTTCCACTGATTCCTATGGTAACATTTCTAATTCGTGATTCCCCCCCCCCCCCTCCATGTTTTTGTTTTCCCCTGAAATGGCTCCAACCAGCCAAAAAGAGACGGGACACAGAAGCAGCGGGAAAATGTTGCCTGAAAATGTCATTCAGAAGATGGGTGTACCGGAAGAAGCATCAGTTGCAGCCGAAACAGGGAGGGTGGGGAGTTACAGCGTAAGAGCCTATCTTGCAGGGTTACAAGAATAAAATGGGGATAAGTTGTCCAGTAAGGACGTAAGTGGCCCATTTAGTGGCCTGTTCTCACAGTGGCCCATAAGAAGTCCCAGAAAGAGGACTTAAGCACGGGAGCATTCACCTCCCACCCCCCGTGGTTTCCAGCGGCTGATGCTCAGAAGCGTTACTTGCGTTTGATGGTCATCCCAGGTTACTAGCCTTTTCCTCCACGAATTTTGTCCGTTCCTCTTTTAAAGATACCAGAGCTAGTGGCCATCACTGCCTCTTCAAATAGTAGAGTTGGAAAAGGACTGCGAGGGTCATCTCGTCCAACCCCCTGCGAGGCAGGAACCTCAGCTAAACCACCCATGGCCCATCTTCGAGATGGAATTCCATTCCGTCTTGTGAGAGGGAATTCCTCCACCCCACCCGGCCTACAGTCTGGCCCTCTACTCCCCAGAGACTTAAAACCCACCCATCAGCACCTTCTAGCAGACTCGCATTGCTAGGAAATTACTCTCACAAGCAAACCACTAGGTACCTCTTAGAAGAAACCACACCAGCCAGCCATGGTCATTGTCCTGCTGGCCTAGGCCCAGCGGGGGAGGGAGGGACTGCCCAAGCAAAACACATCTATGGCCAAAACGAAGTTCCAAATTGCCTTTCTTATTTCAGTGACTGAGCCCCAGACCCGTCCCTTGGAAAACTCGGGCAAGCCTTTCGAGTGAAATCCACCCCAGTTTGCCGGCTTCATTGGGGTCAGAAGCGTGTAGCTCTGCTCTTTCGGAGTCTTGACTTATTTATCATCATCAGGGCAGCTTTTGGGGTCGTAGGCTTGCTGTATCTTCAGTATGTTATATCCCTGCAGGTTCCACTGGCCGAAATGTTGGAACTCCTCCTTGGGGCTTTCGTCGTCGCAACCCTTTGGGTCATAGGCCTGTTGGATTTTGAGGATGTTCCAGCCTTCCATTTCTGGTTTGCCAGAAGGCTGGGCCTCCTCTCTGTAGTTGGAGGAGTCTTCGTCGCACCCTTTTGGGTCGTAGGCCTGTTGGAGTTTCAGTATGTTCCACTCCCTCACCTCTCTTTGAGGAGGTGGGGCCACCACCACTTCTGCTTTCTCCCTGCCAGAAGGCGATTCACCGTCAGAAAACTTTGGTGTGTAAGCTTGCAGCATTTTCAGTATCTTCCAGTCCTTTGCCTCCTCTTGGCCAGAAGGCGGGACCTTCTCCTCTTTTCTAGAATGAGTTTTGTCATTCTGCACCTTGTCGGGTGTTCGGAACACCTTTGCCTCTTTGCCCGTGTAGGATTCATCATCACAGCCTTTGGGGTCGTAGGTCGCCTGGATTTTCAGGATGTCCTCCACCGGTTTGCTAGAAGGTTGGACCACCTCCTCCTTCCTGGAAGGTGCTTCCTCTTCACAACTTTTTGGGTCGTAAGCCTGCTGGATTTTGAGGATGTTCCGTCTGTCCATCTCCCGCTTGCCAGAAGGTTGAACCTCTTCCTTATTTGTAGAAGCTCCCTCATCACAAGCTTTTGGGTCATAGGCTTGTTGAATTTTCAGTATATTCCGCTCTTTGTCCTCTTCTTGGCTGGGAGGTGGGACTTCCATCTCCTTCCTGCTGGAAGGTGATTCATCATCAGAAAATTTAGGCATATTAACTTTCAGGATTTTAAATATATCCCAGTCCTTGGCCTGCTCTTTCCCCGAAGGTGGGATCTCTGTCCTAGAAGGAGTTTTGTCGTTCTCCTGCGTTCCAGAAGTCCGGAACACCTTTGCCTCTTTGCCCGTGTAGGATTCATCATCACAGCCTTTGGGGTCGTAGGTCGCCTGGATTTTCAGGATGTCCTCCACTGGCTTGCCAGAAGATTGGACCACCTCCTCCTTCCTGGAAGGTGCTTCCTCTTCACAACTTTTTGGGTCATAAGCCTGCTGAATTTTGAGGATGTTCCGTCTGTCCATCTCTTGCTTGCCAGAAGGTTGAACTTCCTTATTCGTAGAAGCTTCCTCGTCACAAGCTTTTGGGTCATAGGCTTGTTGAATCTTCAGTATATTCCGCTCTTTGTCCTCTTGGCTGGGAGGTGGGACTTCCATCTCCTTCCTGCTGGAAGGTGATTCATCATCAGAAAATTTAGGCATATTAACTTTCAGGACTTGAAATATATCCCAGTCCTTTGCCTGCTCTTTCCCCGAAGGTGGGATCTCTGTCCTAGGAGGAGTTTTGTCATTCTCCTGTGTTCCAGAAGTCCGGAACACCTTTTCCTCCTTACCTGTATAGGATTCATCATCGCAGCCTTTGGGGTCATAGGTCTCCTGGATTTTCAGGATGTCCTCCACTACGTGGCCAGAAAGTTGGACCACTTCCTCCTCCCCCTTCCTGGAAGGTGCTTCCTCATCGCAGCCTTTTGGGTCGTAAGTCTGCTGGAGTTGCAGAATGCTCCACCCCTCTGTCTCCAACTTGCCAGAAGGTTGAACCTCCTCTTCCTTATTCATAGAAGCTTCCTCGAGGCAACCTATTGGGTCATAGGCCTGTTGAATTTTCAGTATATTCCGCTCTTTGTCCTCCTCTTGGCTAGTAGGTACGCTGTCATCCTCCATCTCTTCCCATCTATCATCAGCAAATTTTGGTGTGTAAGCTTGCAGGATTTTCAGTATCTTCCACTCTTTTGCTTCCTCTTTGCCAGCGGGTGGAATCTCCTCTTTTCTAGAAGAAGCTTCATCATTCTCCACTTCCTGTGTTCCAGAAGTCCGGAACACCTTCTCCTCCTTGCCCGTATAGGATTCATCATCGCAGCCTTTGGGGTCATAGGTCTCCTGGATTTTCAGGATGTCCTCCACTACGTGGCCAGAAAGTTGGACCGCTTCCTCTCCCTTACTGGAAGGTGTTTCCTCATCGCAGCCTTTGGGGTCATAAGTCTGCTGGAGTTTGAGAATGCTCCACCCCTCCATCTCCCACTTGTCAGATGGTTGAACCTCCTCAGTCATAGAAGCTTCCTCATCACAACCTTTTGGGTCATAGGCCTGTTGAATTTTCAGTATATTCCTCTCTTTGTCCTCCTCTTGGCTAGTAGGTGCGGCCTCCTCCTCCATCTCTTCCCATCTATCATCAGCAAATTTTGGTGTGTAAGATTGCAAGATTTTCAGTATATTCCACTCCTTTGCCTCCTTTTTGCCAGAAGGTGGGATCTCTTCTTTTCTAGAAGGAGTTTCGTCATCATCCTTGACCGTGTAGGATTCATCGTCACAACCCTTGGGGTCGTAGGTCGCCTGGATTTTCAGGATGTCCTCCACCGGTTTGCTAGAACGTTGGACCACTTCCTCCTTGCTGAAAGGTTCTTCCTCTTCACAACCTTTGGGGTCGTATGCCTGCTGTATTTTGAGGATGTTCCGTCCCTCCATCTCCCACTTCTGAGAAGGTTGAAGCTCCTCTTCCTTATTTGTAGAAGCTTCCTCATCACAATCTTTTGGGTCGTAAGCCTGCTGTATTTTGAGGATGCTCCTTCCCTCCGTCTCCTGCTTGTGAGAAGGTTGAACCTCCTCTTCCTTATTTGTAGAACTTTCCTTGTCCCCACCTTTTGGCTCGTAGACCTGTTGGAGTTTCAGTGAGTTCTGCTTCTCTGTCTTCTGCTTGTCAGAAGGTTGAACCTCCTGTTCCTTATTTGAAGAAGATTCCTTGGCCCCACCTTTTTGCTGGTATGACTTTTGGCTTTTCAGTGAGTTCCGCTCCTCCAACTCCTGATTGTGAGAAGATTGGACGTTCTCTTCCTTATTTGAAGAAGTTTCTTCATCACCTCCTTTTTGCTGGTATGACTTTTGGCTTTTCAGTGAGTTCCGCTCCTCCAACTCCTGATTGTGAGAAGATTGGACGTTCTCTTCCTTATTTGAAGAAGTTTCTTCAGCACCACCTTTTGGCTGGTATGACTTTTGGCTTTTCAGTGAGTTCCGCTCCTCCAACTCCTGATTGTGAGAAGATTGGACGTTCTCTTCCTTATTTGAAGAAGTTTCTTCAGCACCACCTTTTGGCTGGTATGACTTTTGGCTTTTCAGTGAGTTCCGCTCCTCCAACTCTTGATTGTGAAAAGATTGGACGTCCTCTTCCTTATTTGAAGAAGTTTCTTCAGCACCACCTTTTGGCTGGTATGACTTTTGGCTTTTCAGTGAGTTCCGCTCCTCCAACTCTTGATTGTGAAAAGATTGGACCTCCTCTTCTTTATTTGAAGAACTTTCTTCAGCACCACCTTTTGGCTGGTATGACTTTTGGCTTTTCAGTGAGTTCCGCTCCTCCAACTCCTGATTGTGAGAAGATTGGACGTTCTCTTCCTTATTTGAAGAAGTTTCTTCAGCACCACCTTTTGGCTGGTATGACTTTTGGCTTTTCAGTGAGTTCCGCTCCTCCAGCTCCTGATTGTGAGAAGACTGGACGTTCTCTTCCTTATCTGAAGAAGTTTCTTCATCACCTCCTTTTTGCTGGTATGACTTTTGGCTTTTCAACGAGTTCTGCTCCAGCTCCTGATTGTGAGAAGATTGGACCTCTTCCTCTTCTTTCTCCATGAAAAGGGGAGCGTCCTTCACCACCTCTTCCTCCTTCATGTCCGGGGTAGGCAGGTAGTCCTTCAACCGCAAGAGAGATTCAGGACTTTGCAAAGCATACTCCATCAGTTCATCCATGGAGCCCTGGGCTTCAGCCATGATCGCAAAACTCTTGTTCAAGACATTGTCAGCCAAATCTCCAAAATTGTGGGCTGAGACAAAATCAGAGTGGAGCTCCCTTATGTGCCGGCTGGTTTGGGACAGCTTGTTCCGGAGCTCTTCTGGGATGTCTTTCAGGCTGGCCACCAGGTTCTCGTATGTGCCTTGGAGGTTCTGGGTCACGCTTCGGGACTTTGCCAATGTCTTGGCTTCTATCTGTCAGAATAGAAAGGACACTTGTTCAGATTTATAGTCCCCTGTCCACAAGGAAGCCTCCGCAAAACCAAATAGAATTCCATCCAACCCTAAGGTATCCCCCCTCATTTCACCCTGAGCTTGAAGCACCAGCTTAACAGATGCTCATGGAAGCACTTTATAATAAATAATAATAATAATAATTTTTTATTTATACCCCACCCTTCCCTGTTCAAAAACTGGGCTCAGGGTGGCTAACAACAAATTTAAAACAATTATAAAAGCAGCATAAAATACAGTATAAAAACACGAATAACAATAAAAATAAAAAATCAATTAGATAATTCCTAGGGCTAGCTGGCTGAATTAGTCCTATTTGGGCCAGCGAAGAGGCCAGGGGAGAATTATCTGTGGGGTCTCAGAGCGGGTGATCTTCATAAAAAGGGAGGGGGAGGGAAGAGAAGGGAAATAAAAGATTAGGCTGAATTCAAGTTAAATAAAGGCCAGGTGGACTAGCTCTGTCTTACAGGCCCGACGGAAGGAGGTTAAATCCTGAAGGGCCCTGGTCTCATGGGACAGAGCATTCCACCAGGTCGGAGCCATCACTGAAAAGGCCCTGGCCCTGGTGGAGGATAGTCTGACTTCCTTAGGGCCCGGGACCTCTAAACTATGATTATTCATGGACCTTAAGGTCCTCTGCGGGGCAGACCAGGAGAGGCGGCCCCGTAGATACGAGGGCCCTTAGCCACCTTGAAGAGAGTCTCCACCAAAGGAGAATATTCAAGAATCTCTCTCTTTGTACGTCTGCTGTTTCAGCCCGAAGATGAGGGCCCTGAAAGATGTGTACATCCTGTTCTCACAGTGGCTGAGCAGAGATGCCTCTGGGAGCCCCATAGCAGAATCTGAAAGCATCAGCCCTCATGTACAAATCCCATCAACCAACTGGAATTTGGAGGTAGACTGCCTCTGAACATGGAAGGTCCATTATTTCCTGTGGATGATGGCTACCAGCACTAAACTTTACATTTCTCTTTGTGTACCATGCCAATTACGGTAATTTTTATTAGTTTTCAAAAACACAAAACAAATTAATTCAAATTTAACCCAGATTTAGAATTTGACTCTCCCCCCCCCGAAGATGCTCCTTTTCCCTCCCTCCTTTTCTGCTCACAGTAAAAAAATAACCCCCCCCCTTAATTTCTAATAGGTTTCCATCCATTCCTATTTCCATCAATGGTACATGTTCAGTTCCTGTTTAGACATTTGCCCAGCTATTTTACCAATTAATCAAATAGAATTAAAATATTACTTTATCGATCCCCACGAATCGTAATTTTAAATCGTGCTTCCTCCAGTACAACTTAAATCATCCTGTCTTTGAGTTCACAACATCCTAGTTAACCATACTCAAGTTTTACACATCCAGGAAAATAATTCTGTTTCACCTTGTTACCCAATTCCCCTTTTCACAAAACAGGTCCATTTCCCTCAGGCTTAATGTACTTCCCACTCATTATTCCCTCTTTGTTACACAGTTCTCTAACCCAAGCAAACCATGACCTTGCCTAATGTCTTACATTTGCCACTCTAACCCCCCATTAACTCTATCCCATACCAAATACCTCCCCAAATCTTTATTCTGTAGTAAGGGTAAAGGGACCCCTGACCATTAGGTCCAGTCGTGACCGACTCTGGGGTTGCGGCGCTCATCTCGCTTTACTGGCCAAGGGAGCCGGCGTACAGCTTCCGGGTTATGTGGCCAGCATGACTAAGCCGCTTCTGGTGAACCAGAGCAGCACACGGAAATGCCGTTTACCTTCCCGTCGGAGCGGTACCTATTTATCTACTTTCGCTGGTGTGCTTTCGAACTGCTAGGTTGGTGGGAGCAGGGACCGAGCAACAGGAGCTCACCCCGTTGCGGGGATTCGAACCACCGACCTTCTGCTCGGCAAGCCCTAGGCTCTGTGGTTTAACCCACAGCGCCACCCGTGTCCCTTATTCTGTAGTACCGACTACATAAAATTCAGAGCTGTTTCTTCTTCTTCCTCTTTCTCTTAAATACTATGAATGCTTTAAAAAACCAAAAACCCTCCATATCAACATGCCAGGAGTTCCCAGATCTATTATGCAATCCTCTATAAGCAGCAAACCAGGACTTTTTCAGGGTGCCTCCAGTCTCAGGCTGTGTTGGGAGGGATGGCAGAGGAGGAGAAGGCAGAAGCAGCTTCATGTGTGCCCTTTTCTGTTTTGCTTCAGGCGGCAAGCGGCCTAGGACAGCCCTGGAGCAGCTTATACTAAAAGAAAACTGCCTGCCCACTAAGGTCTCGTCCGTCCTCTGGAGACCTGGAGAAGGAGGCTGATAGTTCTTGAATTTTCTGGTCCAGTCCAAAGGGTCTATAAGCCCTGCAGGACTGGAGGCAGAGACCGGGCCTGAATCTGCAAAATGAGCAGCCCGAACTGGCTAGAATTAACAAAGCATTTAAATAAAATACAGTGTTCAGCTTCTTTTTAAAAGAAGCAATTGAGGTCATAAAGGAATAGAAGGCAGGTTGGCATAGTGAATCTCAGTTTCTCAGCTGCACCATGGTTATTGCAAGAATGTGCTTTTGTTCGATCACCCCATGTTTCCCAAACTTCAAATTTAAGGTTGTTTCCCTCCCCCCGAGAATTGAAATTGGGGGCACTGTTCTTATGCCAGAAAAGGTTGATAAGTTTACGATAAAATCCTTGGAAGTGACCATATCTCAGTAAGAGTCGCCGCTTCCAGAAATGCCCCCAGATTGGAAGTCGGGAACAGTGACTTGCCCAGAGATGCAGCGAGTCAGCTTCTCTGTGGATGGTGCTTTGGTCTCATGGGAGATTCGAATGCGCTTCCACAACACAACAATGTGCCAAGGAGTGTGGTTTAGGTAAGGGGGACTTCAGCAGATAATGGAATCGTAGAGTTGGAACGGACCATGAAGGTTCTCCAGCGGCAACCCCTTGTAACAACACGGTGGCTCAGAACTTGAAGAAAAGGGTACCTCAGAGGTAGGGCTGTCATTTTCATCTTCCTCGTCGCGCATCCGTAGGGTGATCTCGTCCTCCTCGTCGCAACCTGGTGCCGTTAATGTGATGTTAGACACATCTCTGTAGATGGGGTCCTTCTTGCGGGGACTGGTGGGTACAGGCGGCATCTCAACTTTCACTGGGATGATTATCGGTGCGGGTGCCATCTCAACTTTCACCGGGATGATGATGGGCTGGGGTGACACCTCAACGTTCACCGGGATAATTATTGGTGGGGGTGGCACCTCAACTATTTCTGGGGGGCTGATTGGTATGGGCAACATCTCGACCTCTGTGGGCGTCATCTCGACCTCTGAGCAGGTGATTTCCTCGCACTCTACGATGGTGCTGTGCGCACGAGGCAGCCCAATTTCCTTGCACTCGATCATGGTGCTCTGAGCAGCAGGCAGCCCGATTTCCTCGCACTCGATCATGGTGCTCTGAGCAGCAGGCAGCCCGATTTCCTCGCACTCGATCGTGGTGCTGTGCTCACGAGGCGCCCCAGATCCTTCTCTCCCGACCATGGTGCTCTGAGCACGAGGCACCCCAACGTCCAGGGTGCTGAAATCTTCATTCCCCTGGGCAGAATTCCGACGTGGGCTCGCGCTCCACTCCACGCAGATCATGCTCATCCTTTCGTTGGATGGACCAATCTCCAGTTCTGCTCTGTGCTGCACCTGATCAATCTGGAAATGGACATGGGATGGGTAAAAAGAAGACGACAACGCAGTGAATTGGGTGGGCACACCTGTGCCCTGCAGGAGCTCTCCAGGGTACCAAATACTTGGGCCTGTTTCTTCTGACCTGGCTGAGCCCTGTGCGAGTGAGAAATGTTTGGTGCTGTTGCTATTACACGATTTCAGCCGTGGTGGCTTGTGGCCATTGGGTCTGGTTGGGCAGGAAACCCAGAAGGAGGTGGAGCCAGAGGCAATGATGTTTGGCGCCAACCAACCCTTGTTTTGTCATCTTCCTCCTCCTTGCCAAGTTCAATGAGGGCAATACTCAGACCAAGGACAAAGAAGCTTGACAGTCCCACCCCCTGGGCTGATTTTAAGTAAGAAGACTGGCTGGTGGAGGCAGGCTGAGGTTGGTAGAGCAGTGCTGCCTAATGGACCAGCCACCACTGCATTTCTTTGTAAACCCTCCCTGGTTAGATGGGATATAGGGAGCCCATGAACAAAGCTCAAATGGGGGTTGGTAAGGTAAAGGGTAAAGGGACCCCTGACCATTAGGTCCAGTCGTGGCCGACTCTGGGGTTGCGGCGCTCATCTCGCTCTATAGGCCGAGACAGCTGGTGTTTGTCTGCAGACAGCTTCTGGGTCATGTGGCCAGCATGACTAAGCCACTTCTGGCAAACCAGAGCAGCGCACGGAAACGCCGTTTACCTTCCCGCCGGAGCGGTACCTATTTATCTACTTGTACTTTGAGGTGCTTTCGAACTGCTAGGTTGGCAGGAGCAGGGACCGAGCAACGGGCACTCACCCTGTCGCAGGGATTTGAACCGCCGACCTTCTGATCGGCAAGTCCTAGGCTCTGTGGTTTAACCCACAGCGCCACCCACGGTACAGGGGTTCAAACCGCCCTTTTAGTTCCATTGATTTCAGATATTCCCTGAGAGGTTGTAGAATCTCTTTCCGTCTCCCGACGGTGTTCCAAGAAAGGTCGGAGACTGGCTGGGGATGTTTGGGGACATTGTAATTTTCCATGGCTAATTCTTCTCATTTTCAACATTGGCTCCCAGTACGTTTCTGAGCTCAATTCAAAGTGTTGGTACTGATCTTTAAAGCCCTTGGCCCTGTATACCTGAAGGAGCGTCTCTACCCCCATCGTTCAGCCTGGACACTGAGGTCCAGCTCCGAGGGCCTTCTAGCACAGGCTTCCTCAACCTCGGCACTCCAGATGTTTTTGGCCTACAACTCCCATGATCCCTAGCTAGCAGGACCAGTGGTCAGGGGTGATGGCAATTGTAGTCTCAAAACATCTGGAGGGCCAAGGTTGAGGAAGTGTGTTCTAGCAGTGCCCTCAGTACAAGAAGTGAAGCTGCAGGGAACCAGGCAGAGGGACTTCTCGGTGGTGGCGCCCGCCCTGTGGAACGCCCTCACATCAGATGTCAAGGAAATAAACAACTGCCTTTTAGAAGACACCTGACAGCAGCCCTGTGCAGTCGTACCTTGGTTCTCGAACGCCTTGGTACTCAAACATTTTGGCTCACAAATGCCGCAAACCCAGAAGTAAGTGTTCCGGTTTGCGAATGTTTTTTGGAAGTCGGACGCGGCTTCCGATTGAGTGCAGAAAGCTCCTGCAGCAAATTGCAAGCCACGGCTTGGTTTTCAAACATTTTTGGAAGCTGAACGGACTCCAAGAATAGAATACATTCGAGAACCAAGGTACGACTGTATAGGGAAGTTTCAATGTTTGATGTCTCACTGTGTTTTAATTTATTGGAAGCTTCCCAGAGTGACTGGGGCAAGCCAGTCAGATTGGGGGGGGGGGGGATATCCTTATCCTTATTATTTATTATTTCTCTCTCTGTCTTTACTCACTACTCACTGGCTACTGTGATTGTTTTGTGTCAAGATTGTTTTGTGTCACCGGGACCCTAACTCAGAGATTGACGTTCCAGAGACCCCCACCATGGTGGGAGCTGAACCTTGAGCTCCTGTTAGGTAAAAAGGTAAAGGACCCCTGGATGGTTAATTCCAGTCAAAGGTGACTATGGGGTTGCGGCGCTCATCTCGCTTTACTGGCCGAGGGAGCCGACGTTTGTCCACAGATAGTTTTTCCGGGTCATGTGGCCAGCATGACTAAGCCGCTTCTGGCGAACCAGAGCAGGCCAAGGGAACTGGCGTTTGTCCACAGACAGCTTTCTGGGTAATGTGCCCAGCAGGACTAAACCACTTCTGGCGCAACGGGACACCGTGATGGAAACCAGAGCACACAGAAAAACTGTTTACCTTCCCACCACAGTGATGCCTATTTATCTACTTGCACTGGCATGCTTTCGAATTGCTAGGTTGGCAGGAGCTGGGACCGAGCAACGGGAGCTCACCCCGTTGCGGGGATTCGAACCACCAACCTTCCGGTCGGCAAGCCCAAGAGGCTCAGTGGTTTAGACCACAGCACCACCCGCGTCCCTCTGAAGAAGGCATTGCAGACACACCCCTTCAATGGGCAAGAATTCCACAGGCACATTGATGTTGCAGGGAGAGATGGATTGTTAAATCGGGATGGGGGGAGATAAGAGTTGGGCATACCACATCCAACGTCTCGTGGAGCTGATTAATGCTCGCTTGGGTACTGCGTCTCGTGAAGCGAAGCTTGCTCAGGGCCATCATGTAGGCCCTTTGACGGAGTTTGTTGGACAGATCGTTGATCCTCACAAGGCAGGCTTGCATCCGGTGGTCTATGGACGTATCTTCGATCTCCGCGACAGCTTTCTTCAGATTTCCTGCACCGAGTCGGGAGTCAGGAGGGGTTTGGGGAAAGCAGAGAGAGATTGAGGAACCAGAATACTCCTGTCAACCCCTTTCGCCAATCTGCACATTGCTTTAGATAACCCACAAATTTATTTGTGTCCTGCCTTCCTTGGAAGGGTCCATGTTTCTGGACAGAAGGGGTAAGTTAGGCAAAGACTCCTTAAAGCAGCCTTTTTCAACCTGTGGGTTCCCAGATGTTGATGAACTACAACTCCCATCACCCCTAGCTAGCAAGGGATGATGGGAGTTGTAGTCCAACAACATCTGGGGACCCACAGGTTGAGAACCGCTGCCTTAAAGCATGGGTAGGCAAACTAAGGCCCAGGGGCCGGATCTGGCCCAATCGCCCAATTTAAATCTGGCCTGCGGACAGTCCAGGAATCAGCGTGTTTTTACATGAGTAGAATTGTGTGCTTTTATTTAAAATGCAGCTCTGGGTTATCTGTGGGGCATAGCAATTCGTTCATTCCCCCCCCCATACAGTCCGGCCCCCCACAAGGTCTGAGGGACAGTGGACCGGCCCCCTGCTGAAATAGTTTGCTGACCCCTGCCTTAAAGGGTGTAAGAGATTGGTCTGACTGGAGGTGTCCTCCAGATGTTTTAGACGAAAGCTCCGATCAGACTATGGGAATTGTTCTAAATATCTGGAAGACAGTGTCATCAATATATAATTTATATCCCACATTTCCCCCGATTAAAACCATACAAATAATTACAATAAAAAGAGCAGGGCACGAGCCCTTTCATTAAAAGCAGTCAGTCCCCAAATGCCTGTTGGAATGAGAAGGCCTCTTCACCTGCTGGCAGAAAGGCAGCAAGCAGGGAGCCAGTCTGGTTTCTCGAGGGAGTTCCAAAGTCTGGCAGGAGCCACCACCAAGAAGGCCCTCTCCTGCGTCCCCAACAAACATGGCTGTGAGGGTGGCGAGGCTGAGAAAAGGGCTTCCGAGGATCTCTGAAGATGGGCAGAGTCGTATGATGGAATACAATCTTTCAGGCAGCTTGGACCTAAGCCATATAGGGCTTTTATTTGTCACGGGCCGGCACCTGGCACTGTGCCTGCAAAAAGGGGGGCTGTATTGTAGCAAGGAAGTCGTCTGCTTCCCTACAACCAGCCCAGGCCAGCAATTTGGCTGCAGCTTTTTGAGCCAGCTGAAGTTTCTGGGCAGTGTTCTAATACAGGGACTGAACCTGCAACCTTGGTAAAACGGCACAGGGTGATTCTTTTGCAGACCAGGCCTGGTCCTTTGCATATCAACAGGGAGAGGGATACAGTGACGCTCGGGTTGCGAACGTGATCCGTGTGGGATGCACGTTCGCAACACGCAGCGGAGCATCTTCGCACACGCTGGTTGCGATTCTGTGCTTATGCGCAAAGTGTGATTTAGCACTTCTGCACATGCGCTGTTCCGGTACTTCCAGATTTTGGCGGTCCGCAACCCGAATAGACGCAACCTGAAGCAGCTGTAACCCAAGGTATGACTGTAAAAAGGTAAAGGGGACCCCTGACCATTAGGTCCAGTCGTGGCTGACTGTGGGGTTGTGGCGCTCATCTCGCTTTACTGGCCGAGGGAGCCGGCGTACAGCCTCCAGGTCATGTAGCCAGCAGGACTAAGCCGCTTCTGGCCAACCAGAGCAGCGCACGGAAACACCGTTTACCTTCCCGCCGGAGTAGTACCTATTTATCTACTTGCACTTTGATGTGCTTTCGAACTGCTAGGTTGGCAGGAGCAGGGACCGAGCAACGGGAGCTCACCCCGTCGCGGGGATTCGAACCGCCGACCTTCTGATCGGCAAGCCCTAGGCTCTGTGGTTTAATTCACAGTGCCACCCGCATCCCGAGGTATGACTGTACTTCGTTCCAAATAGTTTGCCTCCTTCGCCTGCCGCATATTTTGGACTACCAACGTCTGCACCCAGCACGACGACTTAATAACTTCCCCTCCAGTACTTGGGTTTCCCCAATGCGGATTCAAAGCTAGGTCGGTTGCATTTCCTGGCAAGCGACAAAAGACGTGTCCCTTTCCTTTTTTTAAAAAAGGAAACCTCAGACTCCAAAACTCCTAAGCCAGATGGACATAATAAAATAATAAAAAGATTATTTTGTAAAGTGTTTTAATACAGAATTTTGCTGGAAGCTGCCCAGAGTGGCTGGGGAAACCCAGTCAGATGGGCGGGGCATAAATAATAAATTATTATTAGTATTAGTATTTGGCACCATGCTCCAACCAAGTGAGCTATGTCCCTCGGGAACTGGTGGTCTCTCCTTTGTGGGAGATTTTAATACAGAGGTCGAACGGCTGTCTGTTCAGGGATTCTTTAGCTGTGATTACTGCCTTGCAGGGATCCCTTCCAACCACGTACCGTATTTTTTGCTCTATAAGACTCACTTTTTCCCTCCTAAAAAGGAAGGGAAAATGTGTGTGCGTCTTATGGAGTGAATGCAGGCTGCGCAGCTATCCCAGAAGCCAGAACAGAAGGAGGGATTGCTGCTTTCACTGCGCAGCGATCCCTCTTGCTGTTCTGGCTTCTGAGATTCAGAATATATTTTTTCTTGTTTTCCTCCTCCAAAAACTAGGTGCGTCTTGTGGTCTGGTGCGTCTTACAGAGCGAAAAATACGGTATATGGTTCTATGATTCAGCTGCCTTCTCCTGGTGTGACGCTCACATGCTTACCGATCTCCTCTTCGGTAAGAGGTAGGTAATGATCCATCAGCTCCTCCGACTTGTCCAGCAGCCTGTCGACGGTTCGCACAAACAGCTGGCATATCCTGCAGGTCAGGACGCTGTGTGGCTCACATTCCCTGTTGTCGTCTTCGTCCTCGTCGTCCCTTAATTCGCTAGCCAGGGCCCTCGCTTCCTCCTCTGCCGCCGTCAAGATATTTGCTCTCATTTCTCCCAAGACCTGAAGGTGAGAGAGAGTGGAGGAATTCATGCACTGTCGATGGATTGATTATTTATTATTTCAGTGGTATCTCAGGTTAAGAACTTAATTCGTTCCAGAGGTCCGTTCTTAACCTGAAACTGTTCTTAACCTGAAGCACCGCTTTAGCTAATGGAGCGGTACCTATTTATCTACTTGCAGTTTCGAACGTGCTTTCGAACTGCTAGGTTGGCAGGAGCAGGGACCGAGCAACGGGAGCTCACCCCGTCGCGGGGATGCGAACCGCTGACTTTCTGATCGGCAAGTCCTAGGCTCTGTGGTTTAACCCACAGTGCCACCTGCGTCCTTCATTCCGGAGGTCTGTTCTTAACCTGAAACTATTCTTAACCTGAAGCACCACTTTAGCTAATGGGGCCTGCTGCTGCTGCCACGCCACCGGAGCACGATTTCTGTTCTCATCCTGAAGCAAAGTTCTTAACCCGAGGTACTATTTCTGGGTTAGCGGAGTCTGTAACCTGAAGCATATGTAACCTGAAGCGTATGTAAACTGAGGTACCACTGGATAGATAGATAGATAGATAGATAGATAGATAGATAGATAGATGCTGGATACAACTTTTGAGGTCAAGTGACTGCCTAAAGGAGAAACCAAGTGGGGCTTGGAGACCCCCACCATGCCCTAAGAGCATGCAAAATAAGGTCCCCACAGCCAGCGTCGGCTACAGTCGTGCTCCCCACGGCCTAAATGCTTCGGCAATATGTGAAGGAACTTCATGTGTGCCCATTGACGCACACATCCTTGCATAAACAAATGGATTGGGACCCTGAACATGCCAGTGGAGTACATGGATACTGGGTGGGTGAGGAGGGTACAGGTTGGCAGTGGGGTTGATGCTTGGTTGCTGAAAATGACCATTGTGCTTTTCTTACCCTTAAGTCAAGTGCACAAGCCAACATTAGACTATGTCTCGCCAGAGTGGTGCATGCTCTGGTTATTTCCCGCTTGGACTACTGCCATGTGCTCTACCTGGGGCTACCTTTGAAGGTGACCCGAAAACTACAACTAATCCAGAATGTGGCAGCTGGATGGGTGACTGGGAGCGGCCGCTGAGACCACATAACACCGGTCCTGAAAGACCTCCATTGGCTCCCAGTATGTTTCCGAGCACAATTCAAAGTGTTGGTCATTGCAAAGTATTGGAAGACACAAGATCTACCCACTCTGGAAGAATGGCAGATGAAGGTGATCGACTATATGGAACTGGCGGAAATGACTGGCAGAATCCGAGACCAGGGAGAAGAGTCGGTGGAAGAAGATTGGAAGAAATTTAAAGACTATTTACAGAAATATTGCAAAATTAATGAATGTTAGTATGATGTTGGATAGAAATTAAGTGGTTTTTAGCTGCAATACTATAAGGGAATATGAAAAATGGATTATTAATAGGTAAAAATTTAATGTTACAATATTTTAAGATTAAAGATTAGGATAAACAAAGAGGGGAAGGATTTGCTGAACCAACAAACTGAACTGGAATACAAAAAAGGGAGGCGTGAGGAGGTCCGGGAAATAAGCTAATGAAAAATAAGTAATGGAAAGATTGTGTTGTTTTTAATTATTTTTATTTTGTATTTTTCTTTTTTTTTTAATCTTTATTTTGTAATATTTTAAAAATCCTAATAAATATCTTATTAAAAAAAAAAAAATTCAAAGTGTTGGTGCTGACCTTTAAAGCCCTAAATGGCCTCGGTCCTGTATACCTGAAGGAGCGTCTCCACCCCAATCATCCAGCCCAGACACAGAGGTCCAGCTCCAAGGGCCTTCTGGAGATTCCCTCCCTTGCAGGTTACAGGAAACCAGGCCTTCTCGGTGGTGGCACCCGCCCTGTGGAACGCCCTCCCATCAGATGTCAAGGAAATAAACAACTACCTGACTTTTAGAAGACATCTGAAGGCAGCCCTGTTTAGGGAAGTTTTTAATGTTTGATGTTTTATCATGTTTTTAATATTCTGTTGGGAGCTGCCCAGAGTGGCTCGGGAAACCCAGCCAGATGGGCGGGGTATAAATTATTATTATAATATTATTGTTGTTGTTGTTGTTGTTGTTGTTGTTGTTTGCCCAATAAAGCTGATCTTTATGTGGTTAACTATTAAGATCCACCTCTTTCACGGATGGGCCATGGCTTTGGGGTGAATATGCTACCATGCATTGCCCAGTTTTAACTGTACGCCAAGATGCCAGTGCAAATTTCATCCCGTGAGGGGCAACAGTGCGATCGTGAAAATTTCAACGCAAAGCTCCCCTGATTTTCTGAGTTAACTGATTGCTCCCCCTGCCGAAACAATTAACACTAGATTTCCAGAAGTGCCTTTTGCATTGTCTGAAATATCACACAAAATGCAAGAATTGATAGGAAAGGAAATGTCAGGAAGATGGAGCAAAGTGCCATCTGATTATATTAGGTAAAGGGACCCCTGACCATTAGGTCCCGTCATGACCGACTCTGGGGTTGCGGCGCTCATCTCGCTTTACTGGCCGAGGGAGCCGGCGTACAGCTTCTGGGTCATGTGGCCAGCAGGACTAAGCCCCTTCTGGCGAACCAGAGCAGTGCACGGAAATGCCCTTTACCTTCCCGCCGGAGTGGTACCTATTTATCTACTTGCACTTTGACGTGCTTTTGAACTGCTGGGTTGGCAGGAGCGGAGACCGAGCAACGGGAGCTCACCCCGTCATTGCGGGGATTCGAACCGCCAACCTTCTGATCGGCAAGCCCTAGGCTCTGTGGTTTAACCCACAGCGCCACCCGCGTCCCCTACCCGGGGGAAAAAAGGCACCGCAGGATTTGGCTCCTTGGTGCAAGTGGTCTTTGGGGTCAACGCACCGACTCTATTGCGAAATTGGGTTCTTCCAACAGGTTGTTTCGGAACACCCCCTCCAGAGAAGGAGGAGGGTTAGGCGGATGTACGTGTTCTGTCAGATCTGTCTCCGAAAGGAGGTCCGTTACTACTTCTGGGATGATGAAAGACACTTCCGGAGATGGTTCGTCGGTATTCCATCCTTCGTCCACCCCCTCGACAAACTCTTCCAGTTCCTCATCTCTGCTCCTGCTCCTGGAAGGTGAGAGAACTGGGGGAGAGAGGAATCTGGGGTTTAGTTGCCTGAGCACATGTGAGACTTAACTATTGAGCAATATTTTATTTTATTTTTATTTTATTTTATTTTTAATTTGTGGCTGGATCACCCCCAGACTCTCTGGGGTGAAAGCTGTGTGCTTTAAATAGGTTAAGAGGTAACACCAAACCATTACTTTCTTAAAAATGGGAAATGTTTAAGAGATACTTACAAAAAAAATAACAGTGACCTATTATCTATGGTTGTGTTTGAATGACCCTTGTGTACATAAAATATTAAGAAATAAAGGAAAATTGGTATGCTAGGTTGTAAGAAACCTTAAAAAGCAGAGACATCACCTTGCCAACAAAGGTCCGTATAGTTAAAGCCATGGTTTTCCCAGTAGTGATGTATGGAAGTGAGAGCTGGACCATAAAGAAGGCTGATGGCCGAAGAATGGATGCTTTTGAATTCTGGTGCTGGAGGAGACTCTTGAGAGTCCCATGGACTGCAAGAAGATCAAACCTCTCCATTCTGAAGGAAATCAGCCCTGAGTGCTCACTGGAAGGACAGATCCTGAAGCTGAGGCTCCAAGACTTTGGCCACCTCATGAGAAGAGAAGACTCCCTGGAAAAGACCCTGATGCTGGGAAAGATGGAGGGCACAAGGAGAAGGGGACGACAGAGGACGAGATGGTGGGACAGTGTTCTTGAAGCTACAAACATGAGTCTGACCAAACTGCAGGAGGCAGTGGAGGACAGGAGTGCCTGGCGTGCTGTGGTCCAGGGGGTCACGAAGAGTCGGACACGACTAAACGACTCAACAACAAAGGTTGTAAGAAAGTATTAGAAAGTTTATTAAATGTAAGGTAATAATTATAAGTACATTCAAAACCACAAATGTCAACTATATCAGGAAAAGTTGGGAAGTCTATACATTATTTTACTTCAGTTTGTTGTTGTTTAATTTATGTACCATTATGTGATTTTAGCTAAGCTGATATCTAAGTGGAATTAGAAGGTCAAATTAACATTCTAAGTTGAACTAATTTGTGTGTGTATTATATGTATGTGCATGTGTGAAGTTAAATTTGTAATTACATTAATGAATTTCAATAAAGAATTTTTTCATAAAAATTATAATTTAAATGTATGGTGTGAGAAAACCCCCCACCCCCCCACGTTAATGACGAAAGGCATTTGAAAAGCAAGGAAAGGCAAGGAAACGTTTGGGTGGACTTGAGCGGGGAATTTGGTAGCCAGGAGGCTCCCCCACACTTGTTAGATCCCGTGGGAATGTTAAGGATCGTAGGAAAGGATATATTGAATAAGCATTATCCGCTAGCGAGTGATGTAGCAGAGTAGATTCTCCTCAATATAGCCGGAAGCGAGTTTGCAGATTCATTTGAATCTCTTAGTTAAGATTATTTCCCGGTGTCCCCTTTAAAGGGACCCCTGACCGTTAGGTCCAGTCGTGACTGACTCTGGGGTTGCGGCGCTCATCTCGCTTTACTGGCCGAGGGAGCCGGCGTACAGCTTCCGGGTCATGTGGCCAGCAGGACTAAGCCGCTTCTGGCGAACCAGAGCAGCGCACGGAAACACCGTTTACCTCCCCGCCGGAATGGTACCTATTTATCTACTTGCACTTTGACGTGTTTTCGAACTGCTAAGTTGTCAGGACCAGGGACCAAGCAACGGGAGCTCACCCCGTTGCGGGGATTCGAACCACCGACCTTCCGATTGGCAAGCTCTAGGCTCAGTGGTTTAGACCACAGCGTCAGCTGCGTCCCTGGTTTGCCCTTTTATCCCTCCTAAAATAATAAAGACACAAGAGTCTTTTTGATTAAGGTTTACTCTCAGTTCACGATTTGATCCCTGAAAGGGATGCCATACTTGGTAGTTACATAAAGAAACCGTGTGGCTTATGTCCTGTCTGCCAGGATACCTGAGAATAGTCACTGATTGCATTACCTATTTTTGAGATGGTAAATACTTAGTTTTTGAATCCTACTCTGTTCATACACAAAATATGTCCCAAGACAGGATTTGTAGGTGGGGAAAAAACTTCTGGGAAAGTTTTCTCCAAGATATTTCCTTCTGCAGAGGAAATATTGGGGTCATTAAGAGTCAAGATGGCTTAAGGATTGCTCTGTTGTACTATTTCAGACATGTGGTTTATACCTTGTGCACTTACAAACATTTATTTCATATTTGACACCTTAGAATTCTTATAACATGGGTCTCATTAAAAACCTGACAGTACCAAACTATCGAAGGCTTTTCACCAAAGCCAGACTAAACGTCTTTCCTTCTGCAGTGTTGGCTGGCAGGTTGAGAGGAGTTCCCTACCAGGACAGACTTTGCTCGTGTGCTCAAGACATCGATCCCATAAAACATATTTTGTTGCACTGTGCAAAATATGAGCAAGCCAGGACTGAACACATACTACCCTCGCTGGTACCTTTCCCGGGAAAATCAGAGGCTCACTATGTCAGGTTCCTATTGGAAGACCAGACAAATGCTAGAACATTAGCAGTGGCAAAGTTTTTATCGGTGGTTGCAAGAACCAATGATCCCTATATTCTGAACAAAATGCTTGTTTAACCCGGAGGTAGGCTACATGAATTGTGTATTGCTTTGCAACGATTTCTTGGGTCTCTGGACTGTAATAAAGATTGTTGTTGTTGTAACAAAGGTCTCAGTTAGGGATGGAGGAAGAAATAGGACTTCATGTGCATTTAAAAGGCAAATGTGCCCAGTTTGCACTTCCCCCCAAAAATATGAAAACTGAAACAGAGGCGTCTTCCAAAATCCTCAAGTCTCCAATTTTTGCAAAGCTCTTCAGCAAAGTAATCCACAGACTTCCTGTTATATGTTCAGTGGTCTGTGTTTGCCTGAGCTTGAGTCTGGACTAAGGATTCTGAGCTCCTGATTCAATACATGGTGTCCAATCACAGAACATTTCAGGATTTGGGCCTCTGCCATTGGCCCTTGAGCTCTGAGCCGTGATTCGCAGCTTGGAAGTGTAGACAGCCAATCACGTTGGGAGTGAGAATGGCCCAAGCTTTCAGGAATGTATATAAGCAGCTTTGCCCCTGTTCCCCTTACTCACACTGTTCCTCCTCCTCTTCTTGGTCCAGATTGAAGATGCTGGAATCCTCATCCCTTAAGGACACCGAGTCTGAACCGAGGCTGTCCGTCTCTCTCTCGCTAAGCTAACCAACACAAGGAACGGATCTGTTAGGACGTGTCTGCACAGTGCATTTCAAAGTGGTTTTGGGACTCTTTGCCCGTCGTGGTTCCCAAGCAAGGACAAATCAACTCTTATATAAACAACTGAGCAGTTTCCATTGTGCAGATGTGATTTCCAGTGTCTGCGTCTGCACAGACGCAATTTTTAGCATCTGCACATGTGCAGACGCGACTTCTGGCACCGCGGAAGCGAGTCCCCATGCTGCGCCACGCCAGTTTAGTGCAGCGCGCGGAGACTCGCTGAGCGGGCGGCTCATGGGCAGATTAAACAACCCCCGTGGGCTGCTTGTGGCCCATGGGCTTTAGGCTGCCTACCTCTGTTCTTGGGAATGGACAATTCTACATCTGGGGCAAACTGCTTGCATGAGAGAGATGTGAATTACAAGGCAGGCAACCGAAGCCACCTTGTCCTAAATTTAAGGCAGGAGTTCCCCCTCTCTTGTCATAAACCACTTGAAAAGAGCTGAGAATGTAAAAGCTGTTTAGGGGGGTTTCCCCCACCCCAGCTTGTTGCAACAATTGTAATGCACTGCACAATTTTTTAATTGCATTTTTATTGTGTCTTTTATTTTATTCCATGACAGTCATATCTTGGTTATCTGTTTGACTTCCGGAACTGTTCGAAAACCAAGACGTGGCTTCCGATTGGATGCAGGAGCATCCTGAAGCCAATCGGAAGCCACGCCAGATGTTCAGCTTCCGAATATTATTCAAAAACCGGAACACTCACTTGCGGTTTTTGATCGTTCGGGAGCCGAAACGTATGAGTTCCAGGGCGTTCGACAACCAAGGAACGACTATACAATATGAATTCCATGGTTCAAATTCCAGATGTTCTCCACAGGAGCACTGTGGGCCACACAAATGAAATTTGTGGGTGCATAGGCTGGTTTAGGAAGCCCTGATCTATGGCATGAGATGCTTAGCTGTGATAAAAGAAAAGCACTTAGCGCCTCTGAGCATGGACAGAGTTCTTATCTGCCGTTGCATTTTTCTCTGCTGTGCCCCCAAAGTACCTGGTCTCTGTCTCGCACTGCCATCCATTGGTTGTCATCCAGGGTGAGGATTCCAGAGAGGGCGAAAGGGAAACGAAATTATTATTTATTTATTCATTTATTAAATTCATGTTGAAAGATCGCAGGGCAGTTTACAGCCATAGAAACACAAAATTCCCAACATAGAAACCAAAGACCCGTTGGCCTCCATCCCACAAACACATTTAAAAGGACACAGTAGGCCGGGTAGAAGGGGGACGTTTTCACCAGGTACCTAAAGATACAGAGGGAAGGTGCTCTCAGACAAGCCTCCCTGGGAGAGCATCCCAAAAACAGGGAGCCACCACAAAAAAGGCCCCGTTATCGCTTTGCCACACTCTGGACCTCTCACAGAAGAGTCCAATAAAGGGCCTTAGATGATGAATACAGAGCTACTCAGTTTATATGGGGAGAGGCGATCCTTGAGGTATTGTGGGCTTTATAGGTCAAAACCAGCACTTTGAATTGGGCTCGGAAATTAATCGGCAAGCGGCACAATCAGGCCGGGATTGGTGTAATATGCTTAACCCGTCTTGCCCCGGTGAGAAGCCTGGAATTCTGCACAGGCTGAATAAATAATAATAATAATAATAATAATAATAATAATAATAATAATAATTTATTACTTATACCCCGCCCATCTGGCTGAGTTTCTCCAGCCACTCTGGGCGGCTTCCAAACTGCCTCCAGCCCTACATAGAGTAGGAGAGTAGACCAAACAACCTGCAAGCTGCAGGAAGCCATCTGCAAATATCTCAAGCGCTGTCACGTGGACCAGGTGCGCAGCCTGGGAGTCATTTTGGTCCATGGAGGCGCAGGTTAATTCTGTGTCCAGGGCAGCTGTTTACCAGCTCCATCTAGTACGCAGGCTGAGACCCTCCCTGCCCACAGACTGTCTCGCCAGAGTGGTGCATGCTCTGGTTATCTCCCACTTGGACTACTGCAATACGCTCTACGTGGGGCCACCATTGAAGGTGACCCGGAAACTGCAATTAATCCAGAATGCGGCAGCTACACTGGGGACTGAGAGTGGCTGCCGAGACCACATAACAGCAGTCTTGAAAGACCTACATTGGCTCCCAGGATGTTTCTGAGCACAATTCAAAGTGTTGGTGCTGACCTTTAAAGCCCTAAACAGCCCGGAGTACCTGAAGGAGCGTCTCCACTCCCATTGTCCAGCCCGGACACTGAGGTCCAGCTCCGAGGGCCTTCTGGAAGTTCCCTCACTGTGAGCAGTGAGGTTACAGGGAACCAGGCAGAGGGCCTTCTCGGTAGTGGCGCCTGCCCTGTGGAACGCCCTCCCAGCAGATGTCAAGGCAATAAGCAACTATTTTACTTTTAAAAGACAACTGAAGGCAGCCCTCTTTAGGGAAGTTTTTAATGTCTAATGCTGTATTGGTTTTAATATTCGCTTGGGAGCCGCCCAGAGTGGCTGGGGAAACCCAGCCAGATGGGCGGGGTATAAATAATAAATTGTTATTGTTATTATTATAGCCACTGGAAACCGCCGGAGAGAGGAGAGGGCTCTTTCTGGTCTACCATTTGGTTCTCCCATTTGGTGGGAGAACATGATGTTGATCTAGATGGGCAAATGACCTGATCCAACAGGTGATCTCCTCTACGGGACTCTGGTTCTATGTTCTTATGAGCTACCATGGACCAATGGTCTGCCTCTGTATGTTCTTAGCACCGTAAGCAAAAGTCTGAAGAACGTATGAACAGGCTGGCTGCACCCTGTTCTCGCAAGGGCCAGTGGGAAGCCCGCAAGCTTATAATGTAGAAGAAGAGGAGTTTGGATTTGATATCCCGCTTTATCACTACCCTAAGGAGTCTCAAAGCGGCTAACATTCTCCTTTCTCTTCCTCCCCCACAACAAACACTCTGTGAGGTGAGTGGGGCTGAGAGACTTCAGAGAAGTGTGACTGGCCCAAGGTCACCCAGCAGCTGCAGGTGGAGGAGCGGGGAATCGAACCCGGTTCACCAGATTACGAGTCCACTGCTCTTAACCACTACATGTGCTGGTCCCGGGGGGAAGGTTACCGTTGGCGTAGTCAAAGTCCGGTCCTGGGTCACTGGTATGGAAACAGTTCTCAAGGAGCGAGGTGAGGTCCAAAGCAGGAAGCCGGGCGGGGACAGGAACACTGGGGGAACAGGACTGGATGCTGGCCGAAACAGCTCATCGACAACATTGCTCCCGCAACCTGGGACCAGGCTGACTGGCCTTTATCTTCTCTGAGGCCAGGGGCGGTCCCGGCCCCCAGGAGACCCGCCTCTCCTGGCCTTAAGGCGAGCACTCCTCCTGGGAGAAACCAGTTCCCTTCGCCTCTCTACCCTGAGCCTCTGCAGTTCAGGAGAGGCCGAAGGGTTACTGGGCCCAGGGGGAGACTCACCTGTAGGCACTGAGTCCTCAACCACCTCCGGAGCCAGAGTGGATTCACCTGGTGCCTGCTCCTGAGGATCCGGCACAGGTGCAGGCGCTTCAGAATCAAGGCCCTGCCCCAGTTCAGCCGGCCCTGGAGGCGGGGACTCCTGTGCAGGCTGGGATTCCTCCGGTTCAGCCTCTGAATCAGAATCCCAGGCCATTACACCACACCACGCTGGCTCTCTGGTATTATAATGTATGGTACGGAGGCAACACGTCGAGGGGCGAATGTTGCACTGCAGATGTCCTTCCGGTCCCAAAACAACAATGCAAAATAGGGCCCCCCCGATCTCTCGCGCTCTCCTAACACTCACCCTTAGCCATGGTCTCCGGTCTCTGGCCTGGCAGGGTGGGCTAAAAAGAGCCCAGGGTTCATGGCAGCATCTTCCTTCGTTCCATGGGATCTTGGGGCCCAGGATACTCCCAGAATTCCATGCAGCTGTTGTCAAGCTGGGTGATGTCATAGATGGTTGGCGTTGGCTCACTTGCCACAGTGCCTCTAACTCCCAGCAACCCTAGGGAGGAAGGGGAAAAACCATCATTGCTTCAGAAAGCGGATCTAGATTGCAAGGTTTTTATTATCATCATTGTTACTTCGCTTGGCAGAGGGTTAGAGGAAGAGGACCAGCCGCGCTCCGTAGCTTTGCCAGGTTTCTGACGGTTCTGCCATGACCACCTAAGCATAGCTGTCAACTGTCCCTTATTTGGCGGGAAAGTCCCTTATCCCAGCGCTGTGTCCCGCTGCTGTCCCTTATTGATGATGTCCCTTAAATTTCCCAGGTTTCAAAGGAAGCAGCTCCTCTCCCTCCCTCCCTCCCTGCCGGCCAGAGAGGAGGGAGGCTCCAACTGTGTTGCTTGGCTGCGTTGCTCACCCAATAAGGAGTCTAAGAACGACTGGGGGGTGGAGCTTGCATGCCTTGAGCCAATCAAATCGGCCGCGTTGCCTGGGGACTCGCCTTTGCTCAGCGCTTCCCAGCGGAGAGGTGACAGTGGTTTTCCTTGCTGCATCCCCTTAGCCGGGTTGCTGCGCTGTGGGAACCACTGCTTGAGGCTTCGCTTGGCTGCTGGCTGGGCTTTCTGCCTTTTGCTTGGAGGGGCTCAGAAGTTGAACATACCCGTGCTCGGAAAATCCCTTATTTTGGCTGCTGATCCCTTATTTTCGAGGCTGCTGGTCCCTTATTTTCAAATCTGTAAGTTGACAGCTATACACCTAAGGTCTTGCTTTAACATATTGTTATGAGTTTGGGGGGCTGCCTTGACTCCCCTAAAATCCTGTGTCTAAGTGGGTGTTGGAGTTTAATCAATGCTTGGAGCAGCCTTTCTCAACCTGTGGGTCCCCAGATGTTGATGAACTACCTATCACCCCTAGCTAGCAAGGCCAGAGCTCAGGGATGATGGGAGTTGTAGTCCAACAACATCTGGGGACCCACAGCTTGAGAACCACTGGCTTGGAGTATCGGGCTGCCAGATGCTGAATTTAGCAGCGTCGCAATACATGCCCACCCAGTTTTTCCATGCTTAGGAAATCACCTGGGAGAAGTGCAGTGGGTGTCTGTGGGTCAGGAGAGGTAGCTAGCAGAGAAAAAGTGGGTCTGTTGAAGGCAGCAAGAGGGACTGATTTGTTTTATATTATTTTATTCAATGCGGTAGTAATGGGAGAAACAGGACCGTCTTGGGGTGTAATGCTTTGAACCCCCTCCAGGCTCAGGGTGTGAACTGGCAACCATCTGTCTCAATAAACAATGGAGTGTGCCTCCAGGGGGAAAGTCAAACTGCCGTGTTAGCCCAGGTCCTACAAGCATCCCTATTTTCCAGGGACAGTCCCGGAATTACAGAAGCCATCTCAGTGTCTGGATTGATCACAGTGTGTCCCAGTTCTGCTTTTTTCCCTCCCCATGTCTCGGAGCACAATTAAAAGTGTTGTTGCAAAAAACGGAGTCCCGTTTATACAGAAAATAAAATCCCTGCCCCAAATGGGGAGGCTGGCATGTGTAGCCCTCCCTATCATTTTGAAGAAAAAGGTCACCAATCCACTTCTAATTATTTCATTACTGTGCTTCTGCAACCACCCGTTTCTTAGGAAACGCAGAACATGTTTATTCCTTTATTGTAAATGGAGTCTTACACTGTCTACTCAGAAGGAAACCCCACTGTATTCAGTGGAGCTGACTCCCAGGTAACTGGGTCAAGACTGGGCCGCTTTACACCGCTTTACATTTTACTCAGAAGTAAGTCCCACTGAGTTCAATAGGACTTACTCTCTGGCATGTATCCTGATCATCCTCAGTTTTCATTACTACTAGGAATACAGTATCCTGCATTTTTCCCTGACAGGGAGAACCAAGGCAGCTGAAATTTTATTTCATTCCATTTATCTGTTGTACATAATGTCTTCCCTTGCACGTTTTTTCTTTACAACAATCCTGCGACGTAGGAAAGGCGGAGACGTTGTCATTGGCTGAAAGTGACAGATGTCAATGTATATACGTGTGGGGTGAGATCAAACACTGGAGAAGCTCCCTGATGGAGAATAGGATGTCCTTGCTTTCATGGGAGAAATGTTGGAAGGTATGTTAGCAGCAATGAAGTGACCTTGCCAGGGTGTGTCCTGGGCGGCCCAGATGACAAGACCCCCCCTCTCAGCCTCACTGATGGGGTCCAAAGGAAAGCAGAGCAAGACGTTTGGCACCAGCTTGGCAGCAGGAGTTGCTGGAAGAAGGTGTACAAGGCGCTATCCAACAGCCTTATGGACTTTGCTCCGGATTTGTGTAGGTTCACTCCTGATTCTTTTCCTGAAGATGTCAGTGGAGGTTTAGGATCAGAGTTTTCCTTCTCCTAGATGGGCTCCCTTCCTAGTTTGATGAACTCCATCTGCCCGTTTGCTGTAAAAGAAGAAGTAGTAAAGGAAGAAGAAGAAGAGTTTGGATTTGATATCCCGCCTTTTACTCCCTTTAAGGAGTCTCAAAGTGGCCAACATTCTCCTTTCCCTTCCTCCCCCACAAGAAACACTCTGTGAGGTGTGTGGGGCTGAGAGACTTCAGAGAAGTGTGACTGGCCCAAGGTCACCCAGCAGCTGCATGTGGAGGAGTGGAGACGTGAACCCGGTTCCCCAGATTACGAGACTACCGCTCTTAACCACTACACCACATCAAAGGACCCCTGGATGGTTCAGTCCAGTCAAAGGTGATTATGGGGTTGTGGCGCTCATCTCGCTTTCAGGCCGAGGGAGCCGGCGTTTGTCCACAGGCAGCTTTCCGGGTCATGTGGCCAGCAGGACTAAACTGCTTCTGGTGCAACGGGACACTATGACAGAAACCAGAGTGCACGGAAACGCCGTTTACCTTCCTGCTGCAACGATACCTATTTATCTACTTGCACTTTGTGCTTTCGAACTGCTAGGTTGGCAGGAGCTGGGACAGAGCAATGGGAGCTCACTCCGTTGCGGGGATTTGAACTGCCAACCTTCCGATCGGCAAGCCCAAGAGGCTCAGTGGTTTAGACCACAGCGCCACCCGCATCTGTGAGTACACCTCTCTGCTGTGAGTACAACATGAATATAGCATGCTCTAGCATATGCCATTATGTATATGTGTAAATAAACCATATATCATGAAGGCACCACAGTCTCTGCCATGCCTCATTTCCAAAGGAAACATGGACCCTGGGTAAGCACCAGGAACCCATGAAATCTTGCACCACATAAAGCCCTGCCTGATTCAGCAAGCTTGGCTCCTGTTCTTCGGGCAAGGCATGCTTGCCTCTGTGCAAAAGATCTCACCTTTCTACAGAATCTGTTCTAGGGGTTCCTGAATGGGGTGGGATTCTGGCACACACATGTAACCTATTGGGCCCAAAAAAACTGCATCCAGAAATTTTGCACGTCACGCTAGAATGCTGATGAATTTACACCAGGGCCTTTTCTTTAAAAAATGATGCAGATGAACGGTTCACAGGACTTGCTCGCAAATTTATTGACAGCGGCACGAATTATTATAGCCAGGAAGTGGAAGGGGCAAGCAGAATATAAAATGGAAGAAGGGTACTGTGTCCAGTTCTGGGCACCACAGTTCAAGAAGGACACTGACAAACTGGAACGTGTCCAGAGGAGGGCAACCAAAATGGTCAAAGGCCTGGAAACGATGCCTTATGAGGAACGGCTAAGGGAGCTGGGCATGTTTAGCCTGGAGAAGAGAAGGTTAAGGGGTGATATGATAGCTATGTTCAAATATATAAAAGGATGTCACATAGAGGAGGGAGAAAGGTTGTTTTCTGCTGCTCCAGAGAAGCGGACACAATGGAGCAATGGATCCAAACTACAAGAAAGAAGATTCCACCTAAACATTAGGAAGAACTTCCTGACAGTAAGAGCTGTTTGACAGTGGAATTTGCTGCCAAAGAGTGTGGTGGAGTCTCCTTCTTTGGAGGTCTTTAAGCAGAGGCTTGACAACCATATGTCAGGAGTGCTCTGATGGTGTTTCCTGCTTGGCAGGGGGTTGGACTCGATGGCCCTTGTGGTCTCTTCCAACTCTATGATTCTATGATTCTATGGTATAAAGAGGTGTGGGGTATAGGTTTTAATGATAAATTCGGGGCCGTCTTTACCTGGGGGTGCAAGGGGTGCAGGGCACCCGGGCGCCAAAGAGGGAGAGACAGACAGAAAGAGAACTCGCCTATCTAGCGACAGGAGTGCGCACCGGCTCCCTCCCAAGAAGAACTCGTATATGTGCACTCGCAAGGGCCCTCCAAGCTCCTCTAGGAATAAGGTTGCTCCCACAATGAAAGGTTGCCCAAGATGGCTCTCCAACGCATAAGCACAATGCCCGTCTGTCTTATATTTCAGACACCTCCCTGTGACCGTCAGCGCATGCATGGAGTCTTTAAACCAACTCCCAATGTGTTTTTTGTCTTTAGAAAAGCTGCTTTTAAACAAAACACACACACAAAAGGTCCTTTTGGAGCTGTGCAGGCGTGAGCACTATTTATCAAATGACAATAGCAACATAAGCATAATAAAAGTTAATTTGGGGGCTAAACTAAATTTTTTTGGGGGGAGGGTCCTGGGAGGATCTTTGCACCCCAGCGGTGCATGTACTAAAGATGGCCCTGGATAAATTAACATGTGTCAATAAGGTAAGATGGGGAATATGCAGGAGGAATGATTCTGGGGAGATATGGAAGGTGTGCCGTGAAAATGGAAAGGGGGTCAAACCATCACAAGAGGTGTTGAAATTTTGGGAGATTGGATAGTTACAATGGAATGGTCTCGGTGGTGGCGTGCACATTTTTATTCTTATTTATTTATGATTATTAGGTAAAGGGACCCCTGACCATTAGGTCCAGTCGTGGCCGACTCTGGGGTTGTGGCGCTCATCTCGCTTTATTGGCTGAGGGAGCCGGCGTACAGCTTCCGGGTCATGTGGCCAGCATGACTAAACCACTTCTGGCGAACCAGAGCAGCGCATGTAAACGCCGTTTACCTTCCCGCCGGAGTGGTACCTATTTGTCTACTTGCACTTTGACGTGCTTTTGAACTGCTGGGTTGGCAGGAGCAGGGACCGAGCAACGGGAGCTCACCCCGTCGTGGGGATTCGAACCGCCGACGTTCTGATCAGCAAGTCCTAGGCTCTGTGGTTTAACCCACAGCGCCACCCGCGTTACTTTGTCCCAAAAAAATAATTAAAAATTTAAAAAATGCAGAAATGTGGAGAAGTTGAACATAGAAATGGGAAAGATATAAGAAACGAATGGACAGATGGTGTGTCACAGCAGCACCATTGTATGACCAGGGGGTGATATTGCAGGAGCTACCAGAGGAGACTAGCTGAGTTTAGCCTGGACATCACCAACCCCAACAGATTGACCTGGCTCCTTACAGCCCTCAGCACAGACTGACCCTCTCCTTTCACCCTGCTTGCACCTACCTCCCAGCTTATAATAATAAGAATTTATTGTTTGTACCCCACCCATCTGGCTGGGTTTCCCCAGCCACTCTGGGCGGCTTCCAACAAAGATTAAAAATACATTAAAATGTCACACATTAAAAACTTCCCTAAACAGGGCTGCCTTCAGATGTCTTCTAAAAATCAGGTAGTTGTTAGTTCCTTGACATCTGGTGGGAGGGTGTTCCACAGGGCAGGTGCCACCACCAAGAAGGCCCTGTAACTTGGCTTCTCGCAGTGAGGGAACTGCCAGAAGGCCCTCAGCACTGGACCTCAGCGTCCGGGCTGAATGATGGGGGTGGATACGCTCCTTCAGGTATACTGGGCCGAGGCCGCTTAGCTGACGAGATCCCCCAACATCCCAGTGGGAGCACAGAACCTTTTTCAAAGGAGCACGCAAGCGCCGTCTTGTTTCAGAGAGACCTTTAATTGCAATGGGATCAGTTGCCTGAATCACAAGCAGAGGATGGCGATGGCAAAGTTGGCTTCCATGGGGTTACGGTTCCCGGGTTGCACGAAACCGGAGCTGTAGTAACCCAAAGCTTCCGTTCCACGGAGGAGCGCTCTTCGTCTGATTTTAGAGCTGGGAGTCTTTTGGATACGAAGGCGACGGGTGAGGTGGTGAATGTTGCCAGGACGTGGACCCTTCTTCTTCCCCTCTGCTTTCGGCGTTCCCCGTTATCGGTGGCCTCACCCCAGCTGACGGCAATCCAACCCTGGAAGTACTTGGTTGAGACAGCCACTGTCCTGCCTGGCTTTGGGCCATGTAATCTAGCAGTTCGTCCAGGTTCTCCCGGGCGATGGAGATTCTCTCTCGGCTCTGTAGGATCAGGTAGGTTGGCAGATCCCTGAGGGAGGCGACGGAGGACAAATGAGAGTGGAGCTCTTCCATGCTCTGGTAGACCTGAGTCACTTTTTCCTGGAGGTGAGCGGGGAGCTCAGCGACGTGTGGCAGGAGATTGCGGTAGGTTGTGTACAACTCGTCGGCCAGGACCCGGGTCATGGTCAAAGCTTTCATCTCCAGTTGCTGAAAGAGGATAGAGTAAGGTTACCAGACATCCCCGTTTCCTAATAATAATAATAATAATAATAATAATAATAATAATAATAATAATTTATTTATACCCGGCCCATCTGGCTGAGTTTCCCCAGCCACTCTGGGCAGCTTCCAATCAAGTGTTAAAAACAATACAGCATTAAACATTAAAAACTTCCCTGAACAGGGCTGCCTTCAGATGTCTTTTAAAGAGAAGATAGCTACTTATTTCCTTCACATCTGAAGGGGAGGGCGTTCCACAGGGCGGGCGCCACTACTGAGAAGGCCCTCTGTCTGGTTCCCTGTAACCTCACTTCTCGCAATGAGGGAACCACCAGAAGGCCCTCGGTGCTGGATCTCAGCATCCGGGCAGAACGATGGGGGTGGAGATGCTCCTTCAGGTATCCTGGGCCGAGGCTGTTTAGGGCTTTCAAGGTCAGCACCAACACTTTGAATTGTGTTCGGAAATGTACTGGGAGCCAATGCAGATCTCTCAGGACCGGTGTTGTGTGGTCCCGGCGGCCACTCCCAGTCACCAGTCTAGCTGCTGCATTCTGGATTAATCGCAGTTTTCGGGTCACCTTCAAAGGTAGCCCCAAGTAGAGCGCATTGCAGTAGTCCAAGCGGGAGATAACTAGAGCATGCACCACTTTGGCAAGACAGTCCGCAGGCAGATAGGGTCTCATCCTGCGTACCAGGCGGAGCTGGTGGACAGCCACCCTGGATACAGAATTGACCTGCGCCTCCATGGACAGCTGTGAGTCCAAAATGACTCCAAGGCTGCACACCTGGTCCTTCAGGGGCACAGGTACCCCATTCAGGACCAGGGAGTCCCCCACACCCGCCTCCCCCTGTCCCCCAAGAACAGTACTTCTGTCTTGTCAGGATTCAACCTCAATCTGTTGGCCTCCACCCATCCTCCAGGCACTCACACAGGACCTTCACCGCTTTCACTGGTTCTGATTTGAAAGAGAGGTAGAGCTGGGTGTCATCTGCATACTGATGAATACCCAGCCCAAACCCCCTGATCATCTCTCCCAGCGGCTTCATATAGATATTAAAAAGCATGGGGGAGAGGAGGGAACCATGAGGCACCCCACAAGTGAGAGCCCAGGGGTCTGAACACTCATCCCCCAACACCACTTTCTGGAGACGGCCCAGGAGGACAGGGACTGTCCCCGGATTTACAAATCTGTCCCCATACAAAATCCTATCATTCCTATTGAAGTTGAAAAGTGTCCCCGGATTCATTGAAAAACATCTGGTAACCTTAAGATAGAGCCCTTTTTAAGTGGAGCAACAGTCTGCCATGGAGGAACGGGGAGAACTTCACCTAACTAAGGCCAGTGGCATAGCAGGGGTTGCCGGTGCGTGGAGCCATGCAGAGGGAGCAAAACGGACAAAGGATGCATGGGCATTCAACTGCCTAATGGCATCCACATCACACAGGAGATCGCAGCCACAGAGATAAGAAATGCAGAGTTCCATTGTCTGGAGAGTTCACTTCCTGGTTCACAGCTACAGAAGTGCACAGCTGTATTGAAATTGTGCACCCCTAACAATTTTGTGCCCCTGTGGCCCTCCCCATGCTACGCAGCTGAGTGAGGGCAGCCTTAACACTCCCAGGTTCTCCCCTTTGATTGGCCCTTCGTTCTCAGGCTCCACCTCTTATATCTCAGGAAGACGGCTTGCTCCCGTAATTCCACCCCTCGCCACTAGTGGCAGTCTGAGGTTGATAGTGCTTCTCAGCTTCCCCCTGGCTAGAAGGGCTGTTTCCGCTGATGGCAACCCACTGGCCAATTTGCCCTTGGACGCCTCCGTTCCTCACCAAGATACCTCAGGCATTAATGAGAGGGACTTCTGGACCACGCTGGGCTTCTGGGACGGGGCCTCCATCTTTGTATTCCACTGCTGCAAAATGTTTGACAAGCTTTCGGGGACCTTTTGGAAGCTGGAAGGGCCCGGGCTCAGGGAGTGATCTAGCTGAGAGGGAGAATTGAGAGAGAGAAAGAGAGAGAGGAGGTTACTGCTTTGGCAAAACAAAGAGGACTCTGGCTTGCACAGAAATCCAATTACAGTGGTACCTCGGGATGCGAATGGGATCCGTTCTGGAGCCCCGTTCGCATCCTGAAGCGAACGTAACAAGCGACGGCGCGTCTGTGCGTGCGCGGGTCGCGTATTGCAGGTTCCGCGCATGTGCGTGACGTCATTTTGAGCATCTACGCATGTGCGAGTGGAGAGACCCGGAAGTAACACGCTCCGTGCCGCGGAGCGCAACTCGAACGCGCTCAACCCAAAGCACATTCAACCTGAGGTATGACTGTACCGTATTTTTCGCTCCATGAGACACACCTTTTTCCTCCTAAAAAGTAAGGGGAAATGTCTGTGCGTCTTATGGAGTGAATGTGTGGTCAATCGCTGGCTCTCTTTCTGGCCCTGGCCCCTTGCACAAGCCTCCATTTTTGAATGTTCTGCGGACGGAGACTGTTTGTTTCCCCAGCGACATGGCACCTGACAGCATAGATTTGATCCAAGGTGGGAAGAGTGCACCCAATTATTCTCTCTGCAGTCTTTACAACCCTGGACAGCATTGTTTTTTCCCTGGCCGTGCAGCTCCCAAACCACGCACACAGACCATAAGTTAATACACTCTCCACAGTGCAATGGTAAAATGCCATCAACAGGTCCTTTGAGAGATTCTTTTTCTGGAGGATTCTCAGAAAATATAACCTCTGCTGTGCTCTCTTCATAAGGTCTTTGCTGTTTTCTCCCCAGGTTAGGTCCTCTCTCAACTCCATTCCCAGAATTCGAAACACTGAGACCTGTTCCACACACTTCCCCTCAACGGCGGAGAATTCGCAGCGAGCCACTACTGCCCAATGTTCAGCCTCACTTACCATGTTCAACACCTGATCAAGCCGCGAGAGCTGTTCGTTGGTGTTCTTGCGGGTCGCTTTCAGCCGGTGTAACACAAACCTGAAGGCCCGGTTTCTCAGCTGGGTGGAAAGGAAGTTGATCCTCATGAAGCAGCCCTCCTTGCAGAGATCGTCTTTTGATGTGTCGCGCTCTTCTTTCTTCCCGCCAGCGTCAGCTGAGAAAAACATGCAGTCAGGAGGCGCAAGGCGATGCAATTATATTGGGCTCAGATTTGGACTGGCACTCCCCTTGGATCTACGGAAGCTGTCAAATCAAAGTTCCTAAGGCAAATTTTCTCTGTACCACCCTGTGTCCCAAACGCATCCTTGCGCCTAGAGGCTAATCTTCCCCCGGTAGAATTACGGATCTGGCATAGGACACTTACTGTATTTTTTGCTCTATAAGACTCACTTTTTCCCTCCTAAAAAGTAAGGGGAAATGTGTGTGCGTCTTATGGAGCGAATGCAGGCTGTGCAGCTATCCCAGAAGCCAGAACAGCAAGAGGGATTGCTGCTTTCGCTGCGCAGTGATCCCTCTTGCTGTTCTGGCTTCTGAGATTCAGAATTTTTTTTTTCTTGTTTTCCTCCTCCAAAAACTAGGTGCGTCTTGTGGTCTGGTGCGTCTTATAGAGTGAAAAATATGGTAACTATTGACTTTGCCTAAACTCAAATCCCCCCGGTTTAATATCCCTAGTGCTGCAAGATTGTCACAAGAGTGCCTGGACTAAAATTATCTATCAAAAACTTCAGTCTTGTGGCTTATCACCACAACAGCGTCTCACTTTGGGTTTAAGTAAAGCAAACAGTCTAATTTGTCAGCGCCTAAATGATATTGAGCATCAGAACAACTTGGCCACAATAAGGAAATTTTGCCCGTGGTATGACTGTTTTCCACCTTCCCATTTCGACACTCTGCCACCCTATCTGCATAACCTAGCAAATCTAAAAGATAGACGCGCTTTTACTCTTGCAAGATTGAATGTCTTGCCCTTGGCTGGACTTGAGGGACGATTCCAACAGATTCCACACGAGAAATGCTTATGTCCCTGTGGAGCTGGCAGTACCGGCTTGCACTCTTTATAAAGACTTGAGGAATGAGATTATCACCCCTCTTTTATTCCCCATTCCGGGTCGCCCAACCACTGCCCCGGTATCCTTTCTCTTGGCAGATCAAGATGAGCAGGCGACAGCAAAGGCTGCAAGGTTTTTAGCTGGGACAATCAGAATAACACCCACTATTTGACTATTGATTCAGAACCCTAAAATGTATTTTATGTAATTGACTTTTTATTTCTATTTTTTGTATATCGTATTGTCTTATTTATTTTATAGCATAGTGCATTGATTATTGCTTTCATTTTATGGCTCAACGGTCTCGTTAGTAAAATTCTTGTTAAATTACTCTTTTAGGGGTTCTTTTTCAAAGTCTGGAATGGATTAATCCGTTTTGCATTACAGTGGTACCTCTGGTTACATACTTAATTCGTTCCGGAGGTCCGTTCGTATCCTGAAACTGTTCTTAACCTGAAGCACCACTTTAGCTAATGGGGCCTCCTGCCCCTGCTGCGCTGCCGCCGCACAATTTCTGTTCTCATCCTGAAGCAAAGTTCTTAACCCGAGGTACTATTTCTGGGTTAGCGGAGTCTGTAACCTGAAGCGTATGTAACCCGAGGTACCACTGTACTTTCTATGGGAAAGCACACCTTGGTTTTGGAACGCTTTGGTTTTGGAGCGGACGTCCGGAATGAATTAAGTTTGAGAATCAAGGGACCACTGTATATTCAGAGAACAACGAGTACATGATATGCAACATTGCTTTAAAGTTAAACAAACAAACAAACAAACCACCTTGGCTGCCCAAATGGTTGCTCATTTCTCACCGGCGCTGGTGTCTGGTAGAGGAAGATAATAATTCATCCACTCCTCAGATTTCTGCAGGGCTCGGTCGATGGTGTTTGCAAAGACCTTCCCAATCGGAGAGTCCACAAACGAGTTGATGCTATTTGCCATGGAGGAAGTGCTGGCGTCCTTAATCTGTGAGGCGATGTCTTCCATGGCGTCATGAAATGTCTTGTCTTTTCCCCTCTGGGTGAGCGTGGCCGCTTTGGGCTTGAAGCGCGTCATGTCTGAAGGGGCTGGGTCCACTCTCGCAGGCAAGGCCTAGGAGGTGGAGAGACGTTAGGAGCAGGGATAATAATAATAATAATAATAATAATAATAATATAGTGGTGCCTCGCAAGACGAAATTAATTCGTTCCGCGAGTTTTTTCGTCTAGCGAATTTTTCGTCTTGCGAAGCACGAAATCCCATAGGAATGCATTGAAATCCAATTAATGCGTTCCTATGGTCAAAAAAAGTCCAAACAAAGCCAAATTTGGTACACCAAGAGTTTATTAAGTGCTCTTTAAAGTCACACATACTGTAAAGAGCATTTCAAAAACTGAAGGAACAATAAATTAAGTTTCTAAACATGACAGAAAAACATTTAAAAATCAACAAAGTGTACACTACATTTTCTAAGACTCTGGGGGACAACTCGAAGAAGGTTCCTCTTCCATTCTTTGCTTCTTGCTGAAGAACCCCCTCCTCAACTGTTCCCCCAGCCACCCACCACACAGAAATTCAAATCCAGAATTTTTTTTAAAAAAACAGCAGAGTGGCCCAATGGTCACAGAAAATCATAAAAATGCAGAAAAAACACACAAGCTTCCAGATTCTTGCAAACCCCTCCCCAACACCAAGTCCTTGAATTCCAAACACCCCAACCCAAAATCCAAAACCCCCCAAAAAAGTTTTAAAAGTTTAAAAGAAGTTTTGGAAAAGCTTCAAAAATCACCAAAGTCTTCAAAAACCTCAAAAAAGGCTACCACACCGCGTTCTATGAGTTGCTCCTCGAAGTCAAGTCGCAACTGTATTAACGGTGTTAAGAAAAAGGAAACAAACTTGCAAGACGTTTTCGTTTTTCGTCTTGCGAAGCAAGCCCATAGGGAAAATCGTCTTGCGAAGCAGCTCAAAATACGGAAAACCCTTTCGTCTAGCGAGTTTTCCGTCTTGCGAGGCATTCGCCTTGCGGGGCACCACTGTAATAATAATAATTTATTATTTGTACCCCGCCCATCTGGCTGGGTTTCCCCAGCCACTCTGGGCGGCTTCCATAGAAACCAAAAATACACTAAGATATCACAGATTAAAAACTTCCCTGAACAGGGCTGCCTTAAGATGTCTTCTGAATGTCAGGTAGTTGTTTATCTCTTTGACATCTGATGGGAGGGCGTTCCACAGGGCGGGCGCCACCACCACCTGCCGGAGTGGTACCTTTTTATCTACTTGCGCTGGTGTGCTTTCGAACTGCTAGGTTGGCAGGAGCTGGGACAGAGCAACGGGAGCTCATCTTTTCATGGGGATTCGAACCGCCGACCTTCCGATCGGCAAGCCCAAGAGGCTCAGTGGTTTAGACCACAGCGCCACGCGCTCCCCTTATACAATGGTTTTAACTGTCTTTATATGTGCAGTTTTTGAAATACAAGTTTTTGTTGTGAAATCGTTTTGAGATGCTTTATAGGAAGCAGTTTGTAGAAGAAATGGAACAATAAGAGTACCGTTCTCTAGCTGGCCAAAGACTACCTTAGTTTCTGTTCGGCTCGCAATCTCCTTTCCTGAGCGGGAGGCCGTGGGAGGTTCGTAGTTCCTTAGCGATGTTTCCTTAGAGACTTTCTCTGCGGCTGCTTCAGGCTGGAAGTGGAAAGGAATGAAAGGGGCAGCGCTGAAAAGAGGCGCTGAAAGTTGGGGGATTTGGGACAGGCAAAAGGGAAGTACTTATTCACGCAGCGCAAAATCAAACTGTGGCGTTCACTGCCCCAAGATGTTGTGACGGCGACCATTTTGGAGGACTTTAAAGGAGAATTAGGAAAATTCATGGAGGGAGAGAGGGCTACTGGGACACAAATTCTGGGGTGTTGAAAATGGAATGGGTTTTCATGGGTGCACAAGGTAAACACACAAACTGTTGATGGAGAAATCTGAGAGCTCCCTTGGACAAAAAACAAGGACACCAGCCAGGAATACCAGAGTAAAACAGCAGCCAGTAGGCTTGGTCTTTATTGAAGACTTTCGCGACAGGACTCCCACCTGCCACAAGGTGGAACAAGATGGAAGCCCCGAACAAAAGAGAACCCAAACTTTTATTAGCTGCTAATCCCCGTGTTACACCCCCCCCCCCAAACCACATCACTAATACATCATGGTTACATAATGAAAAGGGAGGTCTGGTGGCAGTAATCTGAGCATCCGGGACCCTGCCCCATGGTCCCCCTTGCCCTCCACCAAACACCCATCAAGTGTAACAAAAGAGATATTTACATTTCCCTGTTTCCCAGCCAAGTGAATCACACCCTTTTGTCTTCATCTGGATTTGTTATTTCCGGAATGGCTACCTGTCTGGCACTCAGGTATCAGGATGCCAGGGATTATCACTCAGGCAGAGGGGCTGCTGAGGAGCTGAGCTCACATGTCTATATGAATTTCTGAAGTTTTCCCAGTGAGCCAGTACAGAGATACATTTATCAGTGAATTCTTACATTTGGTATCGTGCAGCAGAGGCCCTTTGAATAGATAGGAAGAAACTGTGATGAAGTGTTTTGTGGGGACAAATCACAAAAGTCACAAAAGCGATGGTGCTGATTTTGGTAGTGGGCTGCATGTGCATGATATCTGCCGGAGGGGCAAAGCTCCCCCCCCCCCAACCTATACATAAATTCCTGCAACAATACGAAACATGTAAAACCATATCTGAATTAGTACAGGGCAGCAACCCCAAAGCTATTTCGACTCTCTTGAATGACCCCAAATATTTCCCGGTAGTAGAAGGAAGTAAATAATAATAATAATAGTAATAATAATAATATCATTGAATTTTGGGCCATGCTGAGAGTTTGTCTATTTAATAGAAATTATACATCGCAATGAAATTACTTGGCTTTAGCAAAGATGTTTAAAGAATTATGAAAGAATATTATGATTATGAGAAGTTGGTAAGGATAAGATTTAAGTTTTAAGTTTTAAGGTTTATTTTATTATAGGAAGATAAGGTCAAGGATTTGCTGGGATAATTAATAACTAGGATACAAAGAAAGGGAGGAGGAGGAGGTCTAAGAAAGAAGGTAATGACAGCTAAGGATTTGAAAATAATTAATTTGTTTTTAAATGTTTTTAAAGTTTTGTGATTTTTGCATTCTTCTTTTTTTCTTTTTTTCTGTCATTTTTTCTCATTTGGAATTTTTTCTTATATGGTGGGAAGGGGTTGGTTTTTTCTTTCTTTTTTTCTATTTTGTCAATTATTTTTATTCTTTGTACTCTCTTCTGCTTCTATTTTATTTTTTTTCTTCTTTGTAACATTTTGAAAATCTCAATAAATATATTTAAAAAAAAGAAAAAGAAAGAAATTATACATCGCTTGGTTGTTAATAGCCTCAAAATGGTTTACCAAGAGGGGAAAAAACAATAAAATCATCAGTAAAAACAGTTGAAAACATATTTAAAACATATTAGGGGAAATAAACTAAGAACAGATTGAGACACACGTCCACACATCTGGGAAGTCTTGCCTAAACAAAAAGGTTTTTAGCAAGCACCGAAAATAGTACAGTGAAGGCGCTCGGTGTCAAGTGGCAGGGAGTTCCGAAGTGTAGCTGCTGGTGGACTAAAAGATCAACCGGAATTCAACAACATCGTTAGGGCCCAGATGTCCCCTATATATATCCTCATAGCTGTCAACTTACAGATTTGAAAATAAGGGATCAGCAGCCAAAATAAGGGATTTTGCTTAACTTATACATCAATCCGCCACTGATGGAGCCAGGCTGCTTTTGCTGTGACTGACTGTGTTTTGCAGGGGACTAGATGATCCTAAGGGTCTACAACTCTGACCCAAAAAAGAGTGGCAGACGGAACTGATGAACGACGTCGAGATGGCAAAGTTTACAGGCAGAATTAGAAACCAGGAAGAGGACCTCTTTAATAAAGAATGGGGAAGGTTTATAATTTAGTTGAAAAGCTATTGTCAAGAGTTACATACATTGGTAGGATTGACAGAAAACCTGTAGTAAAAATTTGAACTATGGATGGACAAACGATTTATAAAAATAGAGTTATGAAAGGGATGCAGAGGGGGAAATCGCTACATTAAGATGCTGCACTGGTTGGAGGGGATGCTAAGCAGCACGTCGGAGCTGCCGTCGTCCTGGCGCGAGGAGTTCCATCGGCCCTTCCCCGCCTGAGAGAGAGAGAGGGAGGGAGGGAGACTCTCACCCACGCCGCCCGCGAGCCTGGCATGAAGCGGTTGCAGCGCCGCCGCGGCTGAAGCGCCGCCCTTCTGCATCCTTCCCCATCCCCTCCTCTTCCTCCTCTCTCAGGCCGCCTCCTCAGTCGCTGCCACCGCTGCCGCCTCCGGCTTCGCCTGGCAGCGCAGCAGAAGTCTTGCAAGACTTCCTGCCCGCCGCCACCCATCTCCTCACGACATGCCCCTGAGGGGGAAAAGGGAGAGATGGAGACGTGGCAGCTCATGCGCGCTCCCTCTCTTGCGGCGGAGGACCCTGAGCCACTGCTTCCCTCCCGAGCCGAGTGAACATGAAACCCGGGAACTTTAAGGGACATCATCAGTAAGGGACAGCAGCAGGACACGACGCTGGGATAAGGGAGTTTCCCGCCAAAGAAGGGACAGTTGACAGCTATGCCTATCCTTGCTCTATAACAGCATTTCCCAAAACTCGGTTCCCCAGCTGTTTTTGGACTACAACTCCCATCATCCCTGGGCACTGGCCCTGCTAGCTAGGGATGATGGGAGTTGTAGTCCAACAACAGCCGGAGACCCAAGTTGTGGGAAACGCTGCTCTAGAAGCACGCACCTTCCATAAATTAACAGGGCCTTGCCGCTCTGCTCCCCAGACCCCATTCTCTGGAAGACAGGCAACCTGATATTACGGCACCTTTTCAGCTTTCGCTGCTACTTGAGAAAACATTCAGCAACCGTAAAGACCTGGGAATATTAAAAATAAATAAATAAATAATCACTCTTCACGTTCTCAGGAGCCTCGTTCACTGGAGAGACCCTCCTCCCTATCTTTACTCCGTGGGGAATATAAAACCCACCTCAAGATTTCCTGAGGAGACTAAATCTGCCAGTAGGCGTTGCTCTCCAGACCAGTAGGACTGATAGAAAAAAGAAACATTTACTCGATGGGCAGTTTTTCCAAAGGTCCCTTGAGAGGATTCATTCCGGTCAAAACCAGCAGAAAATAACAAAGCAAAAATGAGTTTGCTTTGCATTTTCCTTCCTTTCCCCAGATTTCCCTCTGCAGCTTACTGTCTCTTGAAGAAGTAACAGACCTGATAAATAATATTTTTTCCTTGAAAAAAAAATTAATGATTAAAAATACGGTACCTTTTCCACCGTCTGGAAAACCGAAAACGCATCTGAGGCTGAAGCCCAGGGGATAAGTGGCTCTTCCTCTGACGTCTGCCGAGGGGGGGTCCTCGCTTTCTCTGGTTGCGGATCAGGGCCTGGCAGCGGCGGCTGGTGCGTGGCGGCTATTTCCGTGGGGGCTGCTAGCTGAGGTTCCTCGTCCCGTGGCTGTGGAACGACAGGCAACACTTGAGGGGACAGCAGCAGAGAACCATGCGACCCCCTCTCTGTTGGCGGAGTCACCGGGGTCACCCTCTCCCTCTCTATAAGTGTCCTCTCAAATATCACCCACTCGCTCTGCAAAGGTGGCACTGGGGGAGTCATTCGCCCCCTCTGCGGGGGTGTCGAAGGGGGCAGCCATTCCCTCTCTGGGGCTGTAAGAGGGGTCACCAACTCCCCTTCTGCTGGTGGCGGTGGTAGCATGGGTTCTGGTGGAGGTGAAGACGCCAGCACATATTCCTGTGAGCCCTTCTCTCCCGGTAAATTTTCTGCCGATGCTTCCTTCCATTCCTCATCTTCCTAGGGGAAAGAAATCGCTTTTAGTATGGACTGGCACCGCAGAGCTTCTGACCAAGGAGTTCAATAGAAGCGACAAGTTCTGTAGAAGAAATATCCTGGGGGCATACAATAATTTTATTATTTATTCCCCGCCCATCTGGCTGGGTTTCCACAGCCACTCTGGGTGGTTCCGAATGGAGTATTTAAAACATGATAAAGCATCAAACATTAAAAACTTCCCAGTACAAGGCTGCCTTCAGGTGTCTTCTAAAAGGTAAAGGTACTCCTGACCGTTAGGTCCAGTCGTGGACGACTCTAGGGTTGCGCACTCATCTCGCTCTATAAGCCGAGGGAGCCGGCGTTTGTCCGCAGATTCCGCGTCATGTGGCCAGCAGGACTATGCCTCTTCTGGCGAACCAGAGCAGCGCACGGAAATGCCACTTACCTTCCCGCTGGAGTGGTACCTATTTCTCTACTTGCACTTTGACGTGCTTTCAAACTGCTAGGTGGGCAGGAGCTGAGACCAAACAATGGGAGCTCACCCGGTCGCGTGGATTCGAACCGCCGACCTTCTGATCAGCAAGCCCTAGGCTCTGTGGTTTAACCCACAGCACCACCTGCATCCCCAGATGTCTTCTAAGATTGTTTATTTCCTTGACATCAGGGAGTTCCATAGGGCAGGAGCCACTACTGAGAAGGCCCTCTGCCTGGTTCCCTATAACCTCACTTCTCACAGTGAGGGAACCGCCAGAAGGCCCTCGGAGCTGGACCTCAGTGCCCGGGCTAGACGATGGCGGTGGAGATGCTCCTTCAGGTATACTGGGCCGCGTCCATTTAGGCCTTCAAAGGTCAGCACCAACACTTTGAATTGTGCTCGGAAACAGACTGGAAACCAGTGTATCTCCTTTAGAACCGGTGTTATATGATCTCGGCGGCCGCTCCCAGTCACCAGTCCAGCTGCCGCATTCTGGATTAGTTGTTGTTTCTGGGTCACCTTCAAAGGCAGCCCCACGTAGAGCACATGGCAGTAGTCCAAGCGGGAGATAACTAGAACATGCACCATTCTGGCGAGACAGTCCGTGGACAGAAATGTGAACCAAACCACATCCCTACCTGGTCCCCACCTTGCTGATTTTTTAAAAAAACAACAACGTACCTCCTCTGGCAATTCCTGGTGGGACGTTATCTTATTTTGGGGAGCCCTGTAAGCGGTAAGTTGCTCTTCGAATGAATGTCGCAGCCCGCTCCCTGGTCCCTCCTGAGAAAAGCTATCTCCCAGTCCCGGGAACAGCTCATATTCTGATATCGTCATTTGCATCACCAGCTCATTCTCATTCGTGCCCAACAGCTCCTCGTCCTGCGAGGGCTGCCTCTCAAGTCTCGATTGAGCTTCTGTGGCTGCAGGGAAAGCATATTGTGTTATCCTCCTTGCCCACAAGCCCATCTCGGAGACGCCGCTTACCAGCTCCCCGTCTTCTCCCCCCCCCATTTTTTTTTATTACCGTATTTTCTGCTCTATAAGACTCACTTTTCCCCTCCTAAAAAGTAAGGGGAAATGTGTATGCGTCTTATGGAGCGAATGCAGGCTGCGCAGCTATCCCAGAAGCCAGAACAGCAAGAGAGATTGCTGCTTTCACTGTGCTGTTCTGGCTTCTGAGATTCAGAATATTTTTTTTCTTGTTTTCCTCCTCCAAAAACTAGGTGCGTCTTGTGGTCTGGTGCGTCTTATAGAGCGAAAAATACGGTGGTTTTCACAATATTATAAACAAACAAACAAACACACAAAACAAACAGACATAAATCATAACCTTATTGAAAATTACAGTTATTAACTTTGTTAAGTGACTTCCTCACTTCCCCTTGGTTGAATTTCATTGCATGTCCTTTTAACGGCTTTCCAAATCCCAATTTTTATGAAATTTAACGCAAACATTAACATCCTTATGGAATTAAACGTATTAATTCATCACTTAACATAAATAAAATCCTAAGCCCATTAAGTATCTGCAAGCTGTTTTCAGTTAATTTAACTTAACAAATCTAACTAGATAATCATTAAATTTATTCCATTCTTCCTGATACTCCTCCTCCTTCTGGTCGCAGACTCTTCCGGTTAGGTCGGCTAGCTCCGAAAAATCCATCATCTTACCAGCTCCCCGTCTTCGCTCGCCCGCCAGTCTGGTTGGTACTCACTTAAATACCTCGTGGTAGAGGGTGCGAGGCTGTTGCTCTTGGTGGTGGTGGAAATCCTCCGGATGGCTTCATCGGGGACACACAGAATGCTGCTTGTGGTGTGAGGGTTTGTCGTCTCCGGAGGCCAGCTTGGGTTGTGGAGGGTAGTATCTGAAAGCTGAGAAACGAGGGGTGGGGAGGTTGGTTTGCACAGTCGCCAAACAACCTGTTATGTACTGAAGTTTTCACCCTGGGCCAGTAGGGGGATACTGTAGGTAGTTATGCTAATAAGGGATCGAAAGTGACGTTCAGTGATTGGATAGTTACAGAAAGTTGTTACAGTTACGTTGTACTGGAGCTCTATATAAGCAGGCTGGCTGAACCCTTCAGCCCAGTTCTGTTCTGGCCTCTGAATAAACAAGAGCTGTTTGAAGAATCGCTGCGATGTCTGATATGTTCACCCACAAATTAGCACAATCAAAAAACAAGCTTCTTAAGGAGAAAAGCGCTGCAGTCCCAGTCACTTAATCTTATATAACCTCAGTGATGTTGCAAGGGGGGGGGGGTGTCTGTGGGGGTGACAAGAAAACACCTCACTGCAGCCCTCTATGTACAGTGGTACCTCGGGTTAAGTACTTAATTCGTTCTGGAGGTCCGTACTTAACCTGAAACTGTTCTTAACCTGAAGACCACTTTAGCTAATGGGGGCCTCCCGCTGCCGCTGTGCCGCTGAAGCACGATTTCTGTTCTCATCCTGAAGCAAAGTTCTTAACCTGAAGCACTATTTCTGGGTTAGCGGAGTATGTAACCTGAAGCGTATGTAACCTGAAGCATATGTAACACGAGGTACCACTGTACTGTTGCTTTGTTTTTTATCTTATATTTTGGAAATGTACCGTATTTTTTGCCCTATAGGACGCACCTTTTCCCCTCCAAAAATGAAGGGGAAATGTGTGTGCGTCCTATGGGGTGAATGCAGGCTTTCGCTGAAGCCTGGAGAGCAAGGGGGGGTCGGTGCGCACCGACCCCTCTCGCTCTCCAGGCTTCAGGAAGCTATCCGCTAGCCGTGGGAGACGCAGCTCTCCCACAGCTAGCGGAGACCTTGCCTGCACCCAGGCAAGCTGAGCTCAGCACGTCCCAAGCTTCGGGCTTCGCGCAGCTCTAACGGTGGGAGAGCCGCGCGGCTCTCCCACGGCTAGCGGATAGCAGCCTGTTCTGGGGGCTGGGGTCAGGGGAAGCTTGGGCTTCCCCCGCACCTGGGGGGGAAATAATTTTTTTTCTCCCCCCCCCCAAAAAAAACTAGGTGCGTCCTATGGGCCGGTGCGTCCTATGGGGCGAAAAATACGGTACATCCAGTATCTTTTTCCTTTAATTTTTTTGGGGGAGCCCCAAGAGAGTGGGGCCAGTGGCGTAGCGTGGGGGGTGCAGGGGGGGCTGGCCGCACCGGGCGCAACATCCGGGGGGGCGCGCTCGCACTCGCAGCTCTCTGCCCCTACCTGGCTCACTCACTCTCTCTCACTGCAGTGCTGGCTGTGTGAATCCGATCCGAGCCGCTGGGTCGCCGCCCACTGTGGAGGGGGTGGGTGCCAGGTGTGCAGTGCAGAGAGAGAGCGAGGGACTATCTGGGGGAGGGACAGTGCAGCGGCCGCCCAGCGCAGCGCTGAGCGCGGGAGAGAACCACACCAGACCAGACCAGGCAGCAGCAAGAAGAAGCTGGCAGCGGCGGCAGGTTAGGGGTTAGGGGGCGCAAATTACTTGCCTTGCCCCGGGTTAGGGGGTGCAAATTACTTGCCTTGCCCCGGGTGCTGACAACCCACGCTACACCGCTGAGTGGGGCCCTAAGCTATAGCTTGTTTAGCTTATACGTAAATCCGGCACTGGCTCAAACTGTGGATTTCTGCCCAGAAAATACGACAGAAGCAGGGAGAGTGCTTCCAAGGGGGAAAACAGCGCCGCTGAGGGATTCCTGTGTGCAGACAACTCGCTTGTCCATCACAGTTCCGACTTCGCTCATTGGCTGCACTCCATTTCCCTGAGGTTTAGACTTTGGCAAAAAGCACCCCCCCCCCACAAGCATAGCTGGGGCTATTATGGGATTGCTCAGAGCCCTAGGCTGGCAACACCAGTGAAGGAGGCTGTGGGTGCCCAGAAATGATGGTTTGGCGACCCCTGGTGTTGTCAAATAACGAGCCATAGGGACCAAGTGGCCTAATTTGGTAAAGGTAAAGGACCCCTGACCATTAGGTCCAGTTGTGTCCGACTCTGGGGTTGCGGCGCTCATCTCGCTTTATTGGCCGAGGGAGCCGGCGTACAGCTTCCGGGTCATGTGGCCAGCAGGACTAAGCCGCTTCTGGCGAACCAGAGCAGCACACAGAAACGCCGTTTACCTTCCCACTGGAGCGATACCTATTTATCTACTTGCGCTTTGACGTGCTTTCGAACTGCTAGGTTGGCAGGAGCAGGGACCAAGCAACGGGAGCTCACCCCGTCGCGGGGATGCGAACCGCTGACTTTCTGATCGGCAAGTCGTAGGCTCTGAGGTTTAACCCACAGCGCCACCTGCGTCCTTCGTTCCGGAGGTCTGTTCTTAACTTGAAACTATTCTTAACCTGAAGCACCACTTTAGCTAATGGGGCCTGCTGCTGCTGCCGCGCCGCCGGAGCACGATTTCTGTTCTCTTCCTGAAGCAAAGTTCTTAACCTGAAGTACTATTTCTGGGTTAGCGGAGTCTGTAACCTGAAGCATCTGTAACCTGAAGCGTATGTAACCTGAGCTACCACTGTATTGTGACGTACAAACCTCATCCTCTTGCGTCCTCGTGCCAGGTGTGTTGACTGAAGGGTCCTTTGAGGCTGAAGTCACATGATGTTCGTCCGATGAGCTAACTAGACCCAAAGCACGGAACAAATTAAAGGGCTCCACTATCCCGTTTTCGCCTCCTGATAAGAATCGTTTGCAAAAGCTAACGTGCGGAACTGGGTTTAAGTTTGGGGAAATGAGAAAGGAAGGGAACCAAAATGGCACATCTATCTCTAGGGCTGCCATATGCCTGGAATTTCCTGGACATAACCCCCCCCCCCCAAAAAAAAGAAGCTCAACCAAAAATGTCCCGATTTTCACTTTTTGAAATATGGCGAACCTATCTGTCCCAAACTCTGAAGCCGGACTTTGAATGGATACTTCTCATTGCTCCTCCTCGCTTGAATCCTGACTCCCATCTCTTCCCTCGAGGCCAGTACCAGACTGCTTTTACTCTGTAAAAGAGACCGGCCCCCTTGGTGTGGGGTTTAAATCTTAGCCCACGCCAGAAACCTCCAAGCGAGTTGCAGTTTGCGCCATGAGGCAGGTGCTGGTGAGTTTGAGCCCCACCTTGGGCAAAAGATTTCTGCTTTGCAGGGGGGTTGGACCAAACGATACCTCGTGGTCCTTTCCAACTCCACAATTCGATATTTCTTTTATTCTTAAGAGGGGAACTGTAGGGATAAAGAAGTGGGGATCCTGTACCAGGAAGTCTAAAGGAAGAAGACAAGACGTTATATTTACACGCAACAGTAGCCACAAGGCTACTGATTGCGAAAAATTGGAAAAGTGGTATTATACCGACAAAAACAGAGTGGCTTCCCAAATTATTGGACTATTACAATATATCCAAAACAATGGGAGAAATTGGAAGGATCTCAAAAGAGAAGATAGACAGGGACTGGAAGGCGTTTAAAGGATCCTTGCAAAACCATATTGAAAAATCAGAACTATTAAAATAAACAAGTTCCATTTTAAATACTGAAATACTAAATAAGACGGATAACAATGTGTGATAGAAAAAGGAGTATGAAATTAGGTTAAAGGTGTGTGAAAGAAAGTAACAGAAGTGGGAAGAAATTGCAATTGAGTAGATTGGAAGTCTAACACAAAGGTGGGGTGGTGGATGGTGATGGGAAAAGGAATTATCTGTGGGATTAAGTGTAATTTGGAAAAGGAAAAAAGGAGAAGTGGGGAGGAAGCACAGCAAGGACGTATCCCTTTCCCAGACTGTTAGAGGTATTTCTGGGGGTTGGGGGGGGGGAATCTGGAAGGTAAAAAGGAGATTCGACAGGTAGGTGCATCTAGAAGGCCACACGCAGAATTGGTTCTAGGTCTGTCATCATCAGCTATCCTATAATTCAGAGAGAGATACAGAGAGATGCCAGCCTGCTTTCCTACTCACTATCTGCCATGATCTCAGCCCAACTGGCAGGGCGCAAATCATGGCATCACCAAGGCAACGTCATTTCCCATGCAGGCAGAGGAGACCTGCAGCTTCCCCGCTGAGGAGCGCCACACCTCAGCTTCCCCCACCATTCCATCCATTCCCCCTTGTGATGCGGTGTGATGTCATAGGTGTGATGTCACAGATCAGGCGCTGAGCCCCTGCTCTCCCTTCCAAGGGGGCGCTTTGGAACCGTCACAACTGCAAAGCAGAGGGGGAAAGGGTAGGTAACCCACAGGGCTTGGAACGGCACCATTTCCAGAAGACCAGTCTGTCTTGGGGCCACCTGTTTATTCAGCGTTTCGAAGACAGGCAGAATGCCGACTTATTTTGCCTGCTTCTGTCTTCCCTCAGCTGCCAAAAACGCGGTTGCTTTGTTCAGCCAGGCTGAAACTGCCCCGGGGGCAAGGAACCACAGTGGTACCTTGGGTTAAGAACTTAATTCGTTCTGATGGTCCGTTCTTAACCTGAGGTACCACTTTAGCTAATGGGGCCTCCTGCTGCTGCCACACGATTTCTGTTCTCATCCTGAAGCAAAGTTCTTAAACCAAGGTAATATTTCTGGGTTAGCGGAGTCTGTAACCTGAAGTGTCTGTAACCCGAGGTACCACTGTACTTGCATAAATTTCTTTTGTGGGGAGCATTTACCGTAAGTGTCAAAATCCCCACATATTTTGGATTAGCAAAACGCCCACCAAATGAACCACATGTATGTTATGTTAGACAAAGAGGAACTCAACTCTTGCTTCCATGGTTCAAAATCCCATGGGGCATTCAGTCTCTCAATGCCTTCTTCCCCCAAAGCAGGAATCACCAGGGAATTCCTTGGGTATATTTTTCTTTGTCCCAGTTCCCCATTCCACAGGAGCTAGAGGTCCTCTACATGCTAAAGCTGCTTTCTGGAATCAGTTGATACACAGGATGAGACCCTCTGTGCCTGTGGACTGTCTTGCCAGAGTGGTGCATGCTCTGGTTATCTCCCGCTTGGACTACTGCCATGTGCTCTCTGTGGGGCTGCCTTTGAAGGTGACCCGGAAACTGCAACTAATCCAGAATGCGGCAGCTAGGCTGGGGACTGGGAGTGGCTGCTGAGACCACATAACACCGGTCCTGAAAGACCTACATTGGCTCCCAGGAAATTTCCGAGCACAGTTCAAAGTTTTGGTGCTGACCTTGAAAGCCCTAAACTGCCTTGGCCCAGTATATCTGAAGGAGCGTCTCCACCCCCATCGTCCAGCCTGGACACTGAGGTCCAGCTTGAAGGGTCTTCTGGCTGTTCCCTCCCTGCGAGAAGCGAGGTTATAGGGAACCAGGCAGAGGGCCTTCTTGGTGGTGGCGCTCTCCCTGTGGAACGCCCTCCCATCAGATGTCAAGGAAATAAACAGCCACCTGGCTTTTAGAAGGCATTTTAATGTTTGGTGCTTTATCCTGTTTTTAATATTCTGTTGGGAGCCGCCCAGAATGGCTGGGGAGGCCTGGCCTTATTATTATTGAATTATCACTATTATTAATGACTGTGATAGGTTACATCACCATGGGTAAAACAACTCAAATGGAAGAATTCAGTAGACAAGCATTTCTTATGCTACAGTCTATGGGAGTCTGTAATCTGGGCAAATCCCCACCACAATACAATAAAATAAACAGTATGCAAAAATGTTGTGTATTTACGCCCATTGCCTTGGTGAGTGTGGGGTCGCTTGCTTTCATCAGATTTCCAAAGGGGTCCGTGTCCTTAAAAAGGTTAAGAGTCACTGAATAAGACATTTTTATGGGGGGTGGGGTTTTTGTCCCAGTGCATTATGGACAATTCTGTATCTCAGGCCTCCTCAGCGGCCGTGCTCCACACACAGGGATGGGAAGAAACTCAATACTATCCCATATTTCAAGTTCACACTTACCCCAAACTGAAACGCAGACCTCTTTCAAAACTCACACTTCTCTGAATTTTGCAATGCTGTTCTCCAGACATCTACAGTGGTACCTCTGGTTATGAACTTAATTCGTTCCGGAATTCATTCTTAACCTGAAACCGTTCTTAACCTGAGGTACCACTTTAGCTAATGGGGCCTCCCGCTGCGCAATTTCTGTTCTCATCATGGGTCAAAGTTCTTAACCCTAGGTACTACGTCCGGGTTAGCGGAGTCCGTAACCTGAAGTGTTTGTAACCCGAGGTACCACTGTAACGTGTTGCAATATACCGTACTGGGGTCAAGTATGCATAAAAATGCATATGAGCGAAAACGACATTTAAGAAGGCATCCATTTTATACCCGCGAGCCTTGCTTTGCACAGAATGTGCATGTTAGGCAGAACTGCGTACAAAAGCGTGAAGATTGGGAGAAACGCGCCAACGAACTTTCAGGAGGACCTTAATGGAAAGATCCACAAAACTGAAGTGGAAACTGCAAACTGAACTGAAGGTTGGGGAAATTTGAACCAGAAACCCAAATGGGTGAATTCACACACCCCAGTGAGTTGTTTTCGCCTGCTGGGAATGTGCTCCCGAACTCTTGAGAATGCACCTTGCTTAACTTGGATGGAAGCGTGTGTATGCAGAAAATGTTGAACGTATACCTTGAACGTATAACAGGTCCAGAGTCACATTCTGCCCACCTGGCACTAACTTATACAGCTCCTGGAAAGTTGCCCATGGCCAGGATACAAATGGAACTTCCCGACTGAAGAAGATGCCCCATGCCTGGTCATTGTGGGAAGGTAAAGGTAAAGGACCCCTGACCATTAGGTCCAGTCGTGGCCGACTCTGGGGTTGCGGTGCTCATCTCACTTTATTGGCCGAGGGAGCTGGCGTACAGCTTCCGGGTCATGTGGCCAGCATGACTAAGCCGCTTCTGGCGAACCAGAGCAGCGCATGGAAACGCCGTTTACCTTCCCGCCGGAGCGGTACCTATTTATCTACTTGCACTTTGACATGCTTTCAAACTGCTAGGTTGGCAGGAGCAGGGACCGAGCAACGGGAGCTCACCCTGTCATTGCGGGGATTTGAACCGCCAACTTTCTGATCGACATGTCCTAGGATCTGTGGTTTAACCCACAGCGCCAGCCGTGTCCCAGGTCTTTGTGGAGAGTTGTCTAAATTTTTGCCACGTTGAGCCAACATATAGCTGCATTGTACTTGGGCGTTTTCTTTCTTTTTAAATCAGATTTTTATCAAAAACTTTTAACGTAAAATACAATAAATGTCCAAACAATCTAAAAAGAAGGAAAGGATAAAGAGCAAGCAATAGAAATTAAGAAATAAAGGGAATACTTTTGTTATTAAATATCTCAACATGAATGGAGGTCAAGAAATCAGTAGCTGTTGATGAGGGACTAAAAGCAGGACTGAATGCAATTGGATTAACTAAGATCTTGAAAGGAGGAAGAAATAAGAACTTTGCACCCCGAAACCCAGCACATGGGAAGTCACTCAAAATGTATAATTGGTTGTATAAAAGGTATAAAAAGGTAAAGGGACCCCTGACCATTAGGTCAAGTCGTGACTGACTCTGGGGTTGTGGCGCTCAACTCATTTTATTGGCTGAGGGAGCCGGCGTACAGCTTCCGGGTTAAGTGGCCAGCAGGACTAAGCCGCTTCTGGCGAACCAGAGCAGAGCACGGAAACGCCGTTTACCTTCCCGCCGGAGTGGTACCTATTTATCTACTTGCACTTTGACGTGCTTTCGAACGTCAAAACGAGGTGGGCAGGAGCAGGGACCGAGCAACGGGAGCTCACCCCGTCGCGGGGATTCGAACCGCCGACCTTCTGATCGGCAAGTCCTAGGCTCTGTGGTTTAACACACAGCGCCACCCGCGTCCCTCAATGGGTTGTATAGTTGATTTATATTTGGATGGGTATTGTAATTTGATATTGATAAAATGGGGTTGCCATTTTATTTGTTAAGGTCCTCCCGAATCTCCAAACTAGCTTCCAGCTATATTGAGGGGAATCTACTCTGCTACATCACTCACTAGAGGATAATACTTAATATACCCTTTCCTACAATCCTTAAGATTCCCCACACGTTTATGACATTTTCTGGGCTGGTCCAACTCCTCAACTTCCTCCAGTTTCCACAGTTCAGCCAACTTCATGCTGAACTGCACGCAGGATCTTTCCCACCTTATGTCATCCGCCATCAAGGTTCTATTCCTCACTATTCCACCTCCCCCAGGAGTCCATGGGAAGTTGGAGGTGCCAGCAAGTCCGCCAAAGGACCTCACAGGTGGCCCCTACGGATTGTTGACCCAGCAAGACTGCTGCCCACCTCCCTGCTCATTCAAGACGGCTCGTGTTTTCAATGCGACAAGTGTTTTATTTACGAATCAAGGCACAGAGTGTACATAATGTGACACGTGGAGCTAGGAGGAAGTCGTGGGACAAATTCCATACAAGAAACATACACAATACAGGCTTTAAGGGACACACGGATGGCTGAGAGGAAGCAATCCCATTTCACCTCCACCCAAATATTCCGTTGGCTTGAGATTTAGGATCAGTCAATTAAGCTTTACTTAGAGGAAAGTATTTTGGGAGGAAAGGAGAAGAAAATGGGATTTGCTCTTAACTAGGTTGTGGTCCACCCCATGGCCCACCCCTCAGCAAGAAGTACTCCTTCTTTGGGCACAGAAAAGCGCAAGGAGTTGAGTCCAAGATGACTTTTCAGCTAAGCTGAAGAGAGAGGCAAAAACAGCAACCCCTCAAAACACTCCCTCTCAAATTTACTGCTCTAGAACGAAATGGACGTGTCCTAGAGTTGGGTCTTCTCTTTGGTTCAAGGCCTGCCTAGATGCTGGGAACAAATATATATACCGTATTTTTCGCTCTGTAAGACGCACTTTCCCCCTCCTAAAAAGGAAGGGGAAATGTGTGTGGTTCTTATGCAGTGAAAGCAGGCGGGAGGCTCTGCTCAGCGCTCCCTTTAAAGAGGCGCGTGGAGTGTGTGTGCGGGCCTTGGGGGCTTTTCTCCAAGCCCTTCTCCCTCCTCAGGGAAAAGCCCCCAAGAGCCGCACACACACTCCGCACACTCTTTAAAGGGAGCGCGGCTCTGGGGGGAGCCTTAGCCACGCGCAGCCTCTCCCGGGAAGGGATGAAGGCTACGTGCGGCTAAAGAGGAAGCTAGGACAGTGAGCGGGATCCCGCTGGCTGTTCTAGCTTCTGGCTTAGCCATGGAATGAAGTCTCCCCAGGTGAGCGGGGAGCCTCCCCTAAAAAGTAGGTCCGTCCAATCGTCCAGTGCATCTAACAGAGCGAAAAATAAAAGGATTATTTTTAAAAGGGTCTGGCACTCTTATACGCTACTGCTGCATCTCTATTTCCTCTTCCTCCGCCTTGCCGGACGCAGCAAAGGGTCCCACCAGCCAAGACAGGGGGGCGTTGTGCACCACGTGGTCCATCAACTCGTCCGTCAGCTCGCGGAGTTTGGAGGCCTTCTCCCTGCTCTGGGCCAAGATGGTGCTGGAGAGGTCACGGAAGGAATTGGCGGACACAAAGGCCACGCGGAGCTCCTCAGCGTTCTGGCGGAGGAGGCCCACTTTTTCCTGGAGGCTGGCCGGGAGGCCTTGGAGGTTGGAGACCAACGTCATGGTGGCCGACTGAATCTGCTGGGCCAGGCCGCGGGAGACCTCCAAGGCTTGGGTCTCCATCTGCTGGAAGAGAGCAAGAGCACGTCAAGGTTTTGCAAAAGGCTGGGACACACGGCGGGGACCTTCCAAAAGCGACTTACCTCAGGCTCAGGGATGTTCTTCTGGCTCAGCTCGGGGGACTGCTTCTGACTCCATTGCTTCCACATCTGGTGAACCTTCTCCTGACCACTTTGGATCTTCTGATCCATGCCTTGTTTGACATGCTCCATCTGGGAGGACAGAAGAAGAAGAAGAAGAAGAAGAAGAAGAAGAGTAGTTTAGATTTGATATCCCGCTTTATCACTACCCTAAGGAGTCTCAAAGGGACGCGGGTGGCGCTGTGGGTTAAACCACAAAGCCTAGGGCTTGCCGATCAGAAGGTCAGCGGTTCGAATCCCCGCAACGGGGTGAGCTCCTGTTGCTCGGTCCCTGCTCCTGCCCACCTAGCAGTTCGAAAGCACGTCAAAGTGCAAATAGATAAATAGGTACCACTCCGGCGGGAAGGTAAATGGCATTTCCGTGCGCTGCTCTGGTTCTCCAGAAGCAGCTTAGTCATGCTGGCCACATGACCCGGAAGCTGTACGCCGGCTCCCTCGGCCAATAAAGCGAGATGAGCGCCGCAACCCCAGAGTCGGCCACGACCGGACCGAATGGTCAGGGGTCCCTTTACCTTTAAGGAGTTTCAAAGCGGCTAACATTCTCCTTTCCCTTCCTTCCCCACAACTAACACTCTGTGAGGTGAGTGGGGCTGAGAGACTTCAGAGAAGTGTGACTAGCCCAAGGTCACCCAGCAGCTGCAGGTGGAGGAGCGGGGAAGCGAACCCAGTTCCCCAGATTACGAGTCCACTGCTCTCAACCACTACACCACACTGGCTCAGAAGAAGACAATCAACAGCAGCCCCTTTTGCAGCCTTGAGACTCTTTTCACAGAATAGTTTCCAGGCACCTTTTACCATATGTTGTGGGTGTGTAAGGTAATAATAATAATAATAATAAATTTTATTTATACTCCACCCTCCCCGGTCAGAGCTGGGCTCAGGGCAGCTAACACTGGTAAAATTACAATAAAAACATAATGGGGGGGGGGGGACCAATTTAAAATACAGGTTAAAATGCAATTTAAAATACAGCCTCATTTTAAAAGTAGCCCATAGATCAAAACCATAAGGGGAGGGAAACATAAGGGTCAGACTGAGTCCAAACCAAAGGCCAGGCAGAACAGCTTTGTCTTGCAGGCCCCGCAGAAAGATGTCAAAGCATTCTGGGAAATGATATACAGTCGTACCTCCAAAGTCGAACGGAATCCGTTCCGGAAGTCCGTTCGACTTCCTAAACATTTGGAAACCAAAGCACAGCTTCTGATTGGCTGCAGGAAGCTCTGGCAGCCAATCAGAAGCCGCGTTGGACGTTCGGCTTCCAAAAATTGTTTGAAAACCGGAACACTCAATTCTGGTTTTTGATTGTTTGGCAGCCGATTTGTTCGGGAGCCAAGGCGTTTGGGATCCGAGGTACGACTGTACAATGAATTGGAAAAAATGTTTAAAATAACTTTTATATAAAAAACAACAACAACCCAGAAGCTTTTTCATTAGGATTTGTAGGTATCGAGATCTCAAAGGAGCAGAAAAGGCTTTTTATGTACGCGACGACAGCCTTGCGGATGTTATTAGCCCAGAGATGGAAAGAAGACAAAGTTCCTACCAGGGGAAAATGGCGAACTAAGCTATTGGATTATGCCAAAATGGCAAAACTGACCAGGAAGCGCAAGGAACCAAGAAGACTAAAACTTCAATGAAGAATGGGATTTTTTTTTTAAATTTACTGTATTTTTTGCTCTATAAGACTCACTTTTTCCCTCCTAAAAAGTAAGGGGAAATGTGTGTGCGTCTTATGGAGCGAATGCAGGCTGCGCAGCTATCCCATAAGCCAGAACAGCAAAAACGATTGCTGCTTTCGCTGCGCAGCGATCCCTCTTGCTGTTCTGGCTTCTGAGATTCAGAATATTTTTTTTCTTGTTTTCCTCCTCCAAAAACTAGGTGCGTCTTGTGGTCTGGTGCGTCTTATAGAGCGAAAAATACGGCACTTGAGATACCGCTGTAAGCAGATGAGAACATTATCAGGATTGCAATAGCACCTGTAATGTAGAAGACACTATAGATAAAATGGAGAGACATAAAATTTGGATGATGAAATAATACGCAGTTGAAAAGGTTTATAACAAGACCCATGGAGGGGAAAGGTGGGAAGCCTAGAGATTCAGAGAAATCTCCAAACACGGATATGCATTTTGCATTGTTACAACTCTACACTTGTAAAATCATATAAAAATTATTTCAATTTTTTATATAAAAAAAATCCAGGTCATATTCAACGCACTGAAGTCAACGGCCACTAACTAGCTGATTGATTCCAATGGGTTTACTCCAAGCAACTGAACACAATCCTCCAAACTTATAGCAGGCTTTAAGACACTGGGTTCGGTCCAGTACACCAGCCTCGGTCCAGTATACCTGAAGGAGCGTCTCCACCTCCATCGTTCTGCCCGGACACTGAGGTCCAGCACCGAGGGCCTTCTGGCTGTTCCCTCACTGTGAGAAGCCAAGTTACAGGGAACCAGGCAGAGGGCCTTCTCGGTGGTGGCACCCGCCCTGTGGAACGCCCTCCCACCAGATGTCAAAAAGAACAACAACTACCAGACTTTTAGAAGACATCTGAAGGCAGCCCTGTTTAGGGAAGCTTTTAATGTTTAATGTATTACAGTATTTTAATATTTTTTGGGAAGCCGCCCAGAGCGGCTGGGGAAGCCCAGCCAGATGGGTGGGGTATAAATAATAAATTATTATTAGTATTAGTATTATTAAGAAAAATCTTGCAAGAGCTGAACATTGTTGTGTTCTCTGACTACATGGAACTGGCGGAAATGACTGGCAGAATCCGAGACCAGGGAGAAGAGTCGGTGAAAGAAGACTGGAAGAAATTTAAAGACTATTTACAGAAATATTGTAAAATTAAGGAATCTTAGAAGGATGTTGGATAGAAACTAAGAGGTTTTTAGCTGTAATGCTTTAAGAGATATGAAAAAAGGTTTACAATTGGGTAAAAGCTTAATGGTAAGGATTTGCTGAACTAACAAACTGAACTGGAATACAAAAAAGGGAGGTATGAGGAGGTCCGGGGAAATAAGTGTAGGGAAGATAGGTTATGGAAAATTAATGTCTTTTTAACTGTTTTATTTTGTATGTTTCTTTTTTATTCTTTACTTTTCTGTTATATTTTAAAAACTTTATTCTTTTTTCTGTATTTTGTATTTCTTGTATTTTTTGAAACTTTAATATCATTTTAAAAAAAAAAAAGAACATTGTTGTGTTCTCTCTCTTCTTAGCGTTCCAGCTTTCTGCAAACGGCTTTGGAGGTTGCAGTTTTCACAACCAAGAGGTGTATAAATTTAGGAAATAAATAAACAAACTACCGCCACCCCTCCCCTAACCATTGATGCAGGCTGGGACCCCGGTGGGAGTTGTGAGCCCAGCAATATCTGGGCTGCCCCATCTCCTTGCTCTACCCAGAATGCTTCTTACCAGCTCGATGGTTTGGTGCAGCTGGGAGAGGGCATCTTGGGTGCTTTGCTTGGCATCCCTCAGCTTGCCCAGAGAGTGTTGGTAGGCTCGGTGGCGGACCTTGGCCGAGAGAGACCCCAGGCGCACAAAGTAGCTCCTCTGCTCTTTCTGCTGCTCCACGGTGGCGATTTCAAAACCCTCGACGGTGGTGGCCAGCTTAGCTAGGAGAAAACCCAAGAGAATTCAATGTCTTCTTGGAAACCCTTCAGGGCCGGCCAGAGACAGTTTGGCACCTGAGGCGAAACCCTAGGGGGGTAGGAGAGCGGGGGGGGGGGGATCCACATTTGCTCCACTTGCATTTCAAATAGTACAGTGGTACCTTGGGTTACATACGCTTCAGGTTACAGACTCTGCTAACCCAGAAATAGTACCTCGGGTTAAGAACCTTGCTTCAGGATGAGAACAGAAATCGTGCAGTGGTGGCAGCAGCAGACCCGATTAGCTAAAGTGGTACCTCAAGTTAAGAACAGTTTCAGGTTAAGAACGGATCTCCAGAACGAATTAAGTTCTTAACCCGAGGTACCACTGTACATGGGTAAAAAGGTAAAGGTAAAGGGACCCCTGACCATTAGGTCCAGTCGTGGCCGACTCTGGGGTTGCGGCGCTCATCTCGCTTTACTGGCCGAGGGAGCCGGCGTACAGCTTCCGGGTCATGTGGCCAGCAGGACTAAGCCGCTTCTGGCGAACCAGAGCAGTGCAAGGAAACGCTGTTTACCTTCCCGCCGGAGTGGTACCTATTTATCTACTTGCACTTTGACGTGCTTTCGAACTGCTAGGATGGCAGGAGCAGGGACCGAGCGACGGGAGCTCACCCCGTCGTGGGGATTCGAACCGCCGACCTTCTGATCGGCAAGCCCTAGGCTCTGTGGTTTAACCCACAGCGCCACTGGCGTCCCTAGTACATGGGTAGATGAGTCTAAAAAGCCTGGGACTTGAATTTTCACAGCTCTCCGGCAGCTATAGTGACTCACTGACCAGAAGTAATGTATTCAGCTTTAATTCAGTATACCTGAAGGAGCGTCTCCACCTCCATCGTTCTGCCCAGACACTGAGGTCCAGCTCTGAGGGCCTTCTGGTGGTTCCCTTGCTGCGAGAAGCCAAGTTACAGGGAGCCAGGCAGAGGGCCTTCTCGGTGGTGGCGCCCTCCCTGTGGAACGCCCTCCCACCAGATTTCAAGGAGATAAACAACTACCAGACTTTTAGAAGACATCTGAAGGCAGCCCTGTTTAGGGAAGCTTTTAATGTTTGATGTTTTGTTGTATTTTTAATATTCTGTTGGGAGCCGCCCAGAGTGGCTGGGGAAACCCAGCCAGATGGGCAGGGTATTAGTAATAAATTATTACTATCACTGCTCTATGGAGACGGAAGCGGTCTCCCTCGCAGGGCTATTGTTAAGAATTTCGGGGCTCTCCCAGGAGCACTAAACAAAGCCCATTTTAGAAACCCTAGGTCGCAGGCGAGTTGCCCCATAACCCCTGCTTGCTGAGATTGTCAGCCTTGGGAGACAACCCAGCAACTCTTCCCGGGTTGGTCTAGATGACCGCCAGGGTCTTTTCCAACTCTGTGGAAAACTGAAAGCGTGCAGGGCCTCACCCAGCTCCTCATCCGTCATGGGAAGGTAGTGGTCCACCAGCTGTTCCGATTTCCCCAGCACAGCATCCACACCGCTGGTCACCATCTGCCCCACAGAAGAGCCCATCACTGTGTTGACTCCGCTGGCCACCGCGGACCTGGTCATCTCAACGCCCCCCTGGACCGCCTCCTTGGTTCGATCCACCATCCCGGTCACGGTGCTGGCAACGGCGTCCTTCGCACCCGAGACCGTGCTGCTGATGGCGTCCTTGGCTCCTGTCATGGTGGAGGTCACCAAATCTTTGGTGCCTGAAATGATCTAGAGGACAGTTTCGTATGATAGATAGATAGATAGATAGATAGATAGATAGATAATTTATTACGGTCGGAGACCAGCTTATAAAACGCACTTGGGGGTACAATCCCAGAAGGGATAAAACAATGTACAACGATAAATTTAAAATTTATAAATGCGATAAGCGTATAGACACTTAAAACTTTAAGATAAGCTAAAGCAGAGAGATGACCCAGAGTCACCGATGGAACCAAGTTTGGGGATTTTCTTAAACTAGTTTGGGTCGGGAGATGGTCTGCGCCTACACAGAATCTGGCGACCATCCGGGTCGTCTTATGATCTTTGCCTAACAGGAAAAGGTCACATTTTTGCTTTGCCGGGAGGTCAGCGAGCCTCACCAGCAGGGGATCAATGGTCTCACTCCATGCCTCTTCCTAAAAGGGACATCTAAAGAACAAGTGCTCTGGGCTTCCTATCTCCCCCAATGAACAGGCGCAAAATCTCAGAGCATATGGGACTTTTTAAAAGGATCCTTTAAAGGACGGGCGAGGGCAGAGCCGAGCTTCTGGCGAGTGTAAAGGCCCTTCTTGCATTTTTGGATACGAGAAAGAAGAGATATGTTGCCAGTGCGGCTATATCTCTCTCAATTTCTCAAATTTTATAGTCGGGGCACCTTGAGCAGTCCTGTTCTCTCTCGGTGTCTATGATTCTTTGCCTGACCATGGCTTTTGCCAGGTTCAAGACCAGACTTAGAAGGGCTTGAGGGGCAAAACCCAGTTTCTGGAGGGTGTTCAGGACTGCTGTCTGCCAGCCTGACTGGAGCTGGTCGCAGAGGATCAGTGGGGCTATTCCTCGGGGGAGCAGATTCAATGTCAGCCATTTGTGGATTGATGTTAGGTGGATATAAGCCTCCACTCTCATCATCCCCCTTTCTAGTCTAACCCATTCGTTTGAAACGCATCTGGAGACTTGTAGGAGACCTCTAAGGAGTGTGGCAGTTCCGTATGTTTTATTGCGCTTTTAATATTCTGCTGGGAGCCGCACCCAGAGTGGCTGGGGAAGCCCAGCCAGATAGGCGCGGGTGGCGCTGTGGGTTAAACCACAGAGCCTAGGGCTTGCTGATCAGAAGGTCGGTGGTTCGAATCCCCGCGACGGGGTGAGCTCCCATTGCTCGGTCCCTGCTCCTGCCAACCCAACAGTTCGAAAGCACGTCAAAGTGCAAGTAGGTACCACTCCAGCGGGAAGGTAAACAGCGTTTCCTTGCACTGCTCTGGTTTGCCAGAAGCGGCTTAGTCATGCTGGCCACATGACCCGGAAGCTGTACGCCGGCTCCCTCGGCCAGTAAAGCGAGATGAGCGCCGCAACCCCAGAGCCGGCCACGACTGGACCTAATGGTCAGGGGTCCCTTTACCTTTACCTTTAAACAATAAATTGGTGGCCTGATGTTCACATTTTTACTAGCATGCACTTAAAACAAACAGCAAGTCTGCAGTCTGCCGCCTTAATCTCTCCCTGGGATGCTTCCCTAACTTGTTTAACCCAGCCAGGACGTTGCAGTGTTAATACACATTGCAGAATTCCCTGGACGTGTGAAGAGGGAACAGTGAATCCTGCCCTCCAGGAAGGACGTCTCTATTTACCTTATCGGTGGGCTGTTGAAGAATCGGCAGGTTTTCCTCCAACTTGTCCAGCCCTTTGCAGGCAAACTCGTTGGCTGATGAAACTGAATGAGGAATAATAGCAATAATATCTATATATTAGAGAAGAATATATGGAATTGTAATTGTTAATTCTTTCGGCGATATAGTATACTTTCCTTTCCCCACACCTTTTCACATTCTTAATTAATAATAATAATTATTATTTATTTGTACCCCGCCCATCTGACTGGGTTGCTCTGGCCACTCTGGGCAGCTTCCAACATATAAAAGCATAATAAAACATTAAATGTTACAAAGCTTCCCTATAGAGGGCTGCCTTCAGATGTCTTCTAAAGGTTGTAGCTTTACCCATCTCCTTGTTATCTGATGGGAGGGCATCTCACAGAGGGGACCCTGAGGTCCAGCTCCGAGGGCCTTCTGGGGGTTCCCTCCCTGCGAGAAGTGAGGTTACAGGAAACCAGTTCCATTCATTCATTCATTTAAGTCCCAGTTCCATTCATTCATTCATTTTACGGTATTACCGTATTTTTCGCACCATTGGACGCACCGGACCATAGGACGCACCGGATCATAGGAGGGGGAGAACAGGGAAAAAAATTTTTTTCTTGTTCTCTCCCTCTAAAACAAGGTGCGTTCAAGGTACCTATTTTTTGGGGGGGGGGAAGGAAAAAAATTCCCCCCCCAGGCACGGGGCAGGCGCGGGGGAAGCCCGAGCTTCCCCCGACCCAGCCCCCAGAACAGCCTGCTATCCGCAAGCCTAGGGAACCGAGCCGGTCTCCCCAGGCTTGTGGAGAGGTGCGCGAAACCTGGGCGCGCTCTTCAGTGCGCACCAGGCTTCGGAATGCAGGCAGCTCCGCGCCACCCTGCCGAGCCCCGCGCGGCTTCACACCGGGATCGGGAGGGTGGCGCGGAGCTGCAGGAAGCCCTGGGGCGCAGGCAGCTCCGCGCCACCCTCCGGAGCCCCGCGCGGCTTCGCGCCGGGACCGGGAGGGTGGCGCGGAGCTGCAGGAAGCCCTGGGGCGCAGGCAGCTCCGCGCCACCCTCCGGAGCCCCGCGCGGCTTCGCGCCGGGATCGGGAGGGTGGCGCGGAGCTGCAGGAAGCCCTGGGGCGCAGGCAGCTCCGCGCCACCCTCCGGAGCCCCGCGCGGCTTCGCGCCGGGATCGGGAGGGTGGCGCGGAGCTGCAGGAAGCCCTGGGGCGCAGGCAGCTCCGCGCCACCCTCCGGAGCCCCGCGCGGCTTCGCGCCGGGATCGGGAGGGTGGCGCGGAGCTGCAGGAAGCCCTGGGGCGCAGGCAGCTCCGCGCCACCCTCCGCAGCCCCGCGCGGCTTCGCGCCGGGATCGGGAGGGTGGCGCGGAGCTGCAGGAAGCCCTGGGGCGCAGGCAGCTCCGCGCCACCCTCCGCAGCCCCGCGCGGCTTCGCGCCGGGATCGGGAGGGTGGCGCGGAGCTGCAGGAAGCCCTGGGGCGCAGGCAGCTCCGCGCCACCCTCCGCAGCCCCGCGCGGCTTCGCGCCGGGATCGGGAGGGTGGCGCGGAGCTGCAGGAAGCCCTGGGGCGCAGGCAGCTCCGCGCCACCCTCCGCAGCCCCGCGCGGCTTCGCGCCGGGATCGGGAGGGTGGCGCGGAGCTGCAGGAAGCCCTGGGGCGCAGGCAGCTCCGCGCCACCCTCCGCAGCCCCGCGCGGCTTCGCGCCGGGATCGGGAGGGTGGCGCGGAGCTGCAGGAAGCCCGGGAAAGCCTGCATTCGCTCCATAGGACGCACACACATTTCCCCTTCATTTTTGGAGGGGAAAAAGTGCGTCCTATAGAGCGAAAAATACGGTATTATTATTATTATTATTATTATTATCAAGGCAAGGTCTCCTGTTTGCCTCCAAAACACAGCAGAAATGCAAAATGCATCATTACAACCAGAGCAAGCAGGATGGAAAAACACCCCCCCGCCCCTGGCAAACCCCCCCGCCATCCCTGGAAACTGGGCAGGCCACTCACTCTGGGGCTCGAGTTTGCTCAAGATGGGCTGAGCGCCGCTGGCAGCCGCCGAAGCAATGGTCTTGACGCCTTTCTCAGCCACGTCGCAGACGGATTTCACATAGGGATGGCTTTCCTTCGTGGATGTATACGCCGCAGAGACCATGTTGTAGGCGGAACTGACCAGTGGGAGGTTGGCTACCCTGCCCGCGACATTCTGACCAGGAGGAGAAAAAGAATGGAAGATATAAACACAGATATATAAACTTAGGGCTTTTGCGGGCGACACGGTTATTATTTATTGATCAAGCTTTGGGAAATACAAAGACGGTAAATAAAATAAAAATAATAACAATAAATAAGACGGTAAATAAAATATAATAATAACAATAGGTAAAGGGACCCCTGACCATTAGGTCCAGTCGTGACCGACTCTGGGATTGAGGCGCTCATCTCGCTTTATTGGCCGAGGGAGCCGACCTACAGCTTCCGGGTCATGTGGCCAGCAGGACTAAGCCACTTCTGGCGAACCAGAGCAGCGCACGGAAACGCCGTTTACCTTCCCGCCGGAGCGGTACCTATTTATCTACTTGCACTTTGACGTGCTTTCGAACTGCTAGGTTGGCAGGAGCAGGGACCGAGCAACGGGAGCTCACCCCGTTGCGGGGATTCGAACCACCAACCTTCTGATCGGCAAGTCCTAGGCCCGCGTCCCTATAATAATAATAATAATTTATTATTTATACCCTGCCCATCTGACTGAATTTCCCCAGCCACTCTGGCTGGCTCCCAATCGAGTGTTAAAAACAATACAGCATTAAATATTAAAAACTTCCCTGCTTTCAGATGTATTTTAAAGATAAGATAGCTGCTTATTTCCTTCACATCTGAAGGGAGGGCATTCCAGAGGGCGGGCGCTACCACCGAGAAGGCCCTCTGCCTGGTTCCCTGTAACCTCATTTCTCACAATGAGGGAACCACCAGAAGGCCCTTGGCGCTGGATCTCACTATCTCAGGTAAGAAGGGAGATAAAACAATCTGGAGACTTAGCTGGTTTTCTATATAAACGAAGATAAAACTAAAATCCGGGCCAAAAAATTTGCAAAACAAAACGGGCATTGGGGTGGGGAAAAGTTGGCGTATTTGGGTATTTGGTTAACACACAAAGACCGCAGCCCCTTCCCCGAACAATTGCGCTAAAGTATGGAAAGAGGTGAAACTAGATTCATCAAGACCCTGCCTGCTACATTCTGACCGGGGTTTTTTGGGTTGGGGGCGGAGGAGAAAAAGAATGGAAGATATATAAACTCAGGGCTTTTGCGGGAGATGCGGTTATTATTTGTTGGTAATCCTTTGGGAAATACGAATAGATGCCCCTTAGGGTCCCTTCTGACTATGATTCCACGAGGACAGGTGGGGTTCCGTGGGTCTTAGCGGCTTCAATGAGGGAAGATTGAGATTGAGATTGAGGTTGAATCCTGACAAGACAGAAGTACTGTTTTTGGGGGACAGGGGGCAGGTGGGTGTGGGGGATTCCCTGGTCCTGAATGGGGCAACTGTGCCCCTGAAGGACCAGGTGCGCAGCCTGGGAGTCATTTTGGACTCACAGCTGTCCATGGAGGCACAGGTTAATTCTGTGTCCAGGGTGGCTGTTTACCAGCTCCATCTGGTACGCAGGATGAGACCCTCCCTGTCTGTGTACGGTCTCGCCAGAGTGGTCCATGCTCTAGTTATCTCCCACTTGGACTACTGCAATGCGCTCTACGTGGGGCTACCTTTCAAGGTGACCCGGAAACTGCAATTAATCCAGAATGCGGCAGCTAGACTGGTGACTGGGAGTGGCCGCTGGGACCACATAACACCGGTTCTGAGAGATCTGCATTGGCTCCCAGTACGTTTCCGAGCACAATTCAAAGTGTTGGTGCTGACCTTGAAAGCCCTAAACAGTCCGGTATCCCTGAAGGAGCGTCTCCACCCCCATCGTCCACCCTGGACACTGAGATCCAGCGCTGAGGGGCTTCTGGCGGTTCCCTCATTGCAAGAAGCAAAGCTATAGGGAACCAGGAAGAGGGCCCTCTCGGTAGTGGCGCCCGCCCTGTGGAAAACCCTCTCTTCAGATGTGAAGGAAATAAGCAGCTATCCTATCTTTAAAAGACATCTGAAGGCAGCCCTGTTCAGGGAAGTGTTTAATATTTAACGCTGTATTGTTTTTAACACTTGATTGGGAGCCGCCCAGAGTGGCTGGGGAAACTCAGCCAGATGGGCGGGGTATAAATAATAAATTATTAATTTATTATTATTAATAATAATATTATCTGAGACAAGAGATTCTGCAAAAGGAAACCAGTGCAAAGGAAGTTTCTCCAGCGCTGCCACAGCAGAAGTCTGGGTTGTCACAATTCAGTCCCCTTGCAAACAAACGAATAAATCAAAGCTGATTGTGCAACCTGGACATTTCACCTCATAAAGTAGGTTGGGGTGAGAGATAGCATGGGAGTCATGAGTTTCATGACGCAGCGTGATTCGAACTCTGGCCTCTAGTCCATTTGTGAGCCTCTGAACGTAGAAGCCAGAAAGGGGGATTAAAAAGAGCAGTTTAGTTCTCCGCAGGAGCCCACAGCTGCCGAAGATTTGGCGTTCTGAATTTCGGCATGGCGTTTGCCCCTCAATAAAAGTTGCAGAAAAACTAGAAATTGCGGTTAACCGGGGCAGTGTGGCTCGCAGGTCGATGGGCAGACGAAAGACAATTGCGCTATCATGCGAAAGAAACGTTTCTTTCTTTCTGTTAATTTTGTAGAGATAAAAACTTCAATAAAAATTACCGTATTTTTTGCTCTATAAGACTCACTTTTTCCCTCCTAAAAAGTAAGGGGAAATGTGTGTGCGTCTTATGGAGCGAATGCAGGCTGCGCAGCTATCCCAGAAGCCAGAACAGCAAGAGGGATTGCTGCTTTCGCGGCACAGTGATCCCTCTCTTGCTGTTCTGGCTTCTGAGATTCAGAATATTTTTTTTTTCTTGTTTTCCTCCTCCAAAAACTAGGTGCGTCTTGCGGTCTGGTGCGTCTTATAGAGCGAAAAATACGGTAATAAAAAATATAAAAATAAAAAATGTGCTGTCATGCGTGTACAGCGATTAGACCGTCCTGAGTTCGAATCCTGACTCAAGCCGAAGACAGTCACTGTCATCTCTCGGGCCAGCTGACCTCACAATGGGATCATTTGCTGTCTATGAACTACAAGTCACTGCTGGCTAGTCAGGCTAATGACACTGTAAACTGGCAAAGCTCTGAAGAACTTTAGAAGACACCTCATGGCAGCCCTGCATAGGGATTTTTTTTTAATGTTTCATGTTCGATTGTGTTATTGTATATGCTGGAAGCCTCCCAGAGTGGCTGGGCCAACCCAGTCAGATGGGCAGGGTTCTAATAATAAAATTATCACACACAAAAATATTAAAACACCAGCTGCGCTTGGAGGTCCCTCAACTGGCAACGCAACAGAACATACATTTAAGCACATCCAATGTGCGTTTAAAACACACGACTTCTGTCTCCCCCTGCCGGCAAAGATTCCTGGGAACTGTAGTTTAAAGGAGCTGGGAATTTCAGTTCTTGGGAAGAGAGAGTTAACTACAGTCCACAGTAAAAAGGTAAAGGTAAAGGGACCCCTGAGCATTAGGTTCAGTCGTGGCTGACTCTGGGGTTGCGCGCTCATCTCGCTTTATTGGCTGATGGAGCCGGTGTACAGCTTCTGGGTCATGTGGCCAGCATGACTAAGCCACTTCTGGCGAACCAGAGCAGTGCACGGAAACGCCGTTTACCTTCCCGCCGGAGCGGTACCTAGTTATCTACTTGCACTTTGATGTGCTTTCGAACTGCTAGGTTGGCAGGAGCAGGGACTGAGCAATGGGAGCTCACCCCGTCGCGGGGATTCGAACCGCCGACCTTCTGATCGGCAAGTCCTAGGGTCTGTGGTTTAACCCACATCGCCACCCGCGTCCCTTACAGTCCGCAGTAATGCGCTTTAAATGTTTGCAGATGTGCTCCTATCAATCTGCTCCTTGGCTGCCATTGCCAAGTACAATTCAAAGTTTCGGTGCTGACCTTTGGTACTAAGTAGAACCAGACAGTTTCATTATTTCAGCTTCGCTCCGCAAGACGGTCAGGCCTGGGGAGGGTTGGGAATGCAGCCCATTGAATGCAATTCTTTGGAAACAAGCCAATCCAAGCACTTGACTTTTGCTCCTGTGAGATGGGGCTGCCTTTGTGCCACTTTGCTGCAATCGCATTTGAGCAGAGATTTTGAAACGCCAACCTCCAGCGCTTAATCCAGAATGCGGCAGCTAGACTGGGGACTGGGAGCGGCCGCCGAGACCACATAACACCGGTCTTGAAAGACCTACATTGGCTCCCAGTATGTTTCCGAGCACAATTCAAAGTGTTGGTGCTGACCTTGAAAGCCCTAAACGACCTCGGCCCAGTATACCTGAAGGAGCATCTCCACCTCCATCGTTCTACCCTGTCACTGAGGTCCAGCGCCGAGGGCCTTCTGGCGGTTCCCTCACTGAGAGAAGCAAAGCTACAGGGAACCAGGCAGAGGGCCTTCTCGGTAGTGGTGCCCTCCCTGTGGAACACCCTCCCACCAGATGTCAAAGAGATAAACAACTACCTGACATTCAGAAGACATCTCAAGGCAGCCCTGTTCAGTGAAGTTTTTAATGTTTGACATATTAGTGTATTTTTGGTCTTTGTGGAAGCCGCCCAGAGTGGCTGGGGAAACCCAGCCAGATGGGCGGGGTAAAAATAATAAATAATTATTATTATTAAAGCTTTCTGCTCTTTAGAGTAGCCCCCATTGTTTCTGGGGAATATCCGAATGCCGTCTCCCGCACGCATTTCGAACTCTGACCCTCTTAGACCTTGCCGCCAAACCTGTTCTGGGCCGTGGGAAATTTTTGCAAGGATCTGCCAAGTAACCCCTCACTGGCATTTGATGGGAGGGCAGTGTGGTACAGCGGTCAGAGTGCCCGACTAGGGGACCCGGGTTCAACTCTCGCACTCAAGCCAGGAAACTCAGTGGGGGTCTTTGGGGCCAGGGACTGTCCCTCAGCCAAAATCATCCTCAGAAGGTTTTCGGGAAGGATAAACAGAGGGGAGGGAGGGGGAGAGTCGCTGCCTTGAGCTTTTTGGAGGAAATAGAGAACTAGACATTGTAATATGTCTAGACAAGGTCTTATACAGTGGTACCTCAGGTTACATATGCTTCAGGTTACATACGCTTCAGGTTACAGACTCCGCTAACCCAGAAATATTATCTCAGGTTAAGAACTTTGCTTCAGGATGAGAACAGAAATCGCGCGGCGGCGGCACAGCAGAAGTGGGAGGCCCCATTAGCTAAAGTGGTGCTTCAGGTTAAGAACAGTTTCAGGTTAAGAACTGACCTCTGGAACGAATTAAGTACTTAACACGAGGTACCACTGTATATATAATAAATGTTCATAAATGTACCAACCAAACACGTACACAGATCAGCACAGGAAGACCGTCCTGAAACCATTTTGACTCCCCAACTGACCAAATGTTTTCTCTGCAAGGAAGGGAGGGGGTGAGGGAACCGTCCCATTGTCTCAGGAATTGGGTAATCACCATCTCAAAGGAATGGCCAGACTACCAGGAAAGGCAATCAGATAAGGCATGGGTAGGCAAACTAAGGCCCGGGGGCCGGATCTGGCCCAATCGCCTTCTAAATCCGGCCCACGGATGGTCCGGGAATCAGCGTGTTTTTACATGAGCAGAATGTGTCCTTTTATTTAAAATGCATCTCTGGGTTATTTGTGGGGCACAGGAATTCATTGATTTTTTTTTTGTGTTCAAAATATAGTCCGGCCCCCCACAAGGTCTGAGGGACAGTGGACTGGCCCCCTGCTGAAAAAGTTTGCTGACCCCTGAGATAAGGCATTATCAGATAACCTGGCAGACAGGAAAAGCTACAACATGGAAAAGCCTCCCCATTGTCTTTTCGTTCACAAATCCTGTTTTAAGGGTATGTCTGTGTATGAATAGGGTGAGCCTGTGACCTGGCTCAGGAACTAAGTATTTATCATTACAAAAGACTGGCCAAGCTCCCCAGGCAATCCAATCAAGTGACCATTAACAGGTAACCTGCCAGACAGGAGATAAAACAACGCACTCAGATTTCTGTTGTAGATCACCTTTTCTGTGATGCAGGTATGATGTTTCTGGGGGTGGTCTGGAGCTCCAGGGCAGGGATTTTAAAATGTCTATATAAGGGCAAGCGTACCTTGGTTCTGTGTCCTCCTCCTTTCCTGTGTGTGGGGGGAGCACCCTGTTGCAACAGATCAATAAAGATCCGGCTTACTAGCTGCTTTGCTTCTCAATATTCTCTGGTTGGCCTCTGTTATTTTCTCCTACCGATAGGGAACCCACTTAAGGACTCTATATAGGCTCTTGGATACCCCATAAGGGAAGAAGGGCAGATTTTGTTTATAACAACATACCAAACAGAAATTATAAGAAAGTTGAACTACACAAAATAATAATAATAATAATAATAATAATAATAATAATAATAATAATAATTTATTATTTGTACCCCACCCATCCCACTCTGAGCGGCTTCCAACAAAGATGAAAAATACACTAAAATGTCACATATTAAAAACTTCCCTGAACAGGGCTGCCTTCAGATGTCTTCTGAATGTCAGGTAGTTGTTTATTGCTTTGACATCTGATGGGAGGGCGTTCCACAGGGAGGGCGCCACTACCGAGAAGGCCCTCTGCCTGGTTCCCTGTAACTTGGCCTCTCTCAGTGAGGGAACCGCCAGAAGGCCCTTGGCGCTGGACCTCAGTGTCCGGGCAGAACGATGGGGGTGGAGACGCTCCTTCAGGTATACTGGAGAGACAAATCGTTGGGAAAAACAAAACCAGCCACTTACTTTCGGGTCTTGTTCTTCGGTTACTGTAGAGGCGGCAGCATCACCTTCTGAGGACGACATTCTTGCAGCTAAGAAGGAATAAGAAACTCTCTTGAGTCACACATACAGAGATAATCTTGGGGGTAAAATCCAGGGCCACAAAGACATTCCCTGGTTGGAGGCTGGGAGATAAGGCAGCCACGTGCGATTAGCAGCTCAGAAGGTCGATTCGGGATGGGGGAAGAATCACGTCTGCCTTTGTCACGGGCTGCTTACAAGTCTCTTTGCAAAAAGAAAATAAAGACACCCCCCCTCTTTTCCTTGACAGCGAACAAGGCCGTGCGGCTGGACTTGGCTCAAGGTTTCTGAGTTGCAAATCTGTGCACCACATGGGGAAAGATGTGCTTTGGAGTCAGGGTAGATAAAAATCAATAAATAAATTTTTACAATCGGATTTTTTAAAAAAAATTAAATCTGTCTTTTAAAAAACTGGATTTTTAAAATAAAATGCTTTTGGAGCAAAAAGATTTTCTCTTTAAGTTACATTACAGTCCAAAGGCTATTCATCAGGAAATAAGGATTTGTCTTAAGTTTTTCACGTGTGCTAAAACTCAGTCTACGTTTTTTTTAAAAAAACATGTTAACAAACATGGATACCTTTGCTATAATGTTACTGTTTTAGTTAAATAAATTGTTTAAATTGCTATGAAAGGAATGATTGCTTTTCTCCTTCCAACAAAGTACAGCAGAAAAGTTGCCCAAGTATAAACAGTCAACTTATTAAACCTCGCAATAATTTCGTCATCTATGTATTTCTAATAGTATAACCAAATCAGTAATTTTTGATATAACTGTAAAAACCACTCTGAAAAGTTATTGTTCCAAAAACGAAACCTTCATCTGGTTGGAAATATTCAAGGTTGTACCAGCAAGAAGGAGTCTTTCTGTAAAAAAATTAAGGATCCAAATCAAGTTTTACAGACTAGTGATTTAAATTGTGGTTTAAATCGATTTGATTTAAATCAAATCCACCCTGTTTGGAGCAGAGGTCTTCAATCTGGCACTGGGATTTTATTTTATTTTATTTTATTTATTGCAAAATGCCAACTCTGTTTTCCAGCCTGGCTCTATATGATTTGATTTGAGTACTGAACCTAACAGACTCCGAATGGCGATGAATCAGTTGCGAGCCACTCAGGAGTCCTGTAGAAGTGCTGTAAGCTCAGCGGAGCAGAATTGGCTTTGGACGCCGAAGGTCACGAGTTCGAATCCAGACATCCCCAGTTGCGGCCTCGAACCCTGGAGAGTTGATGCCATTGGGTGTCGTAAGACCCAATGGCCTGACTCTGTATAAAGGCTCTCAAGAATCCTTTGCTTTTGGGAGGTGGGCTGGCTTGCCAAACAACCTCCAACTCAGAGGTTCTTTGTTTGGCAAGTCAAAGCCGTACGCCTAGACGACTACCCTTGCCACATTTTCTGGGATGTGAAGGACTGCAACCTTCACCCAAAAAAGATAAATTTTGCAAGACTCCCCACCATTTACTCAAGCAGAGCTGTTTCGACATCACACACTTCTCTTTGGAGAGACAAAACCCATCACAGATGAACCAGATAGCCAACGTTTAACAAAGCAATTGCAGCCACCCCCATTGTCCAGCCCGGACAACTGAGGTCCAGCTCCGAGGGTCTTCGGGCGGTTCCCTCCCTGCGAGAAGCGAGGTTGCAGGGAACCAGGCAGAGGGCCTTCTCGGTGGTGGCGCCCGCCCTGTGGAACATGTCAAGGGAATAAACAACTACAGTGGCACCTTGGTTTAAGAACAGTCCTGTTGACGAACGATTCGGTTTACGAACTCCGCAAAACCGGAAGTAGTGTCCCGGTTTGCAAAGTTTACCTCGGTCCAAGAACAGAATCCGAACGGTGGAAGGGCACCGGCGGTGGGAGGCCTCATTAGAGAAAGCGCGCTTCGGTTTAAGAATGGCTTCGGTTTAAGAACGTACTTCCGGAACGGATTAAGTTCGTAAACCGAGGTACCACTGTATCTGACTTTTAGAAGACACCTGAAGGCAGCCCTGTTTAGGGAGATTTTTAACGTCTGATGTTTGATTGTGTTTTTAATATCAGGGTTTGCGGCGTTCAGGAGCCAAAACATCTTAGTACCAAGGCATTCGGGATCCTTATGCCTTATTTCTGAGATGGCAAGCTGTTTTGAGCTGGTGTTAACATTTGTCAGTGAGTAATTACTAATTATATGGGACGCAGGTGGCGCTGTGGGTTAAACCACAGAGCCTAGGACTTGCCAATCAGAAGGTCGGCGGTTCGAATCCCCGCAATGACGGGGTGAGCTCCCGTTGCTTGGTCCCTGCTCCTGCCAACCTAGCAGTTCAAAAGCACGTCAAAGCGCAAGTAGATAAATAGGTACCGCTCCGGCGGGAAGGTAAACGGCGTTTCCGTGCGCTGCTCTGGTTCTCCAGAAGCGGCTCAGTCCTGCTGGCCACATGACCCGGAAGCTGTACGCCGGTTCCCTTGGCCAGTAAAGCGAGATGAGTGCCGCAACCCCAGAGTCGGCTGCGACTGGACCTAACGGTCAGGGGTCCCTTTACCTTAACCTAATTACTAATCGTAACAGCCCAAGGTCTCATTCCAGGTCACTTGAGAGCGCTCTCCCTGCGGTTTGATGGAGGTAGAAACTGTTTCATGCCTTGTTACGCTGCCGTTTCTACGGGGTTATACGCTCCGTATTTATTACCCCTGCTATGCAAAAATCTCCAAATGAATCTGAACTTCAATGTCTAAAATCCCTGGTAGAGGACAAGGATCCTGAGATCACTTTAAGGGTAGCCAAATTCTGTTCGATTGCCATAAAACTTAGGGAACATGCTGTGCTATCATAATGATTAAGGCCTTAAATGATCATTTTAGGTTATATGTTAGTGACTAAGTTTTAATTTATATATTTTTTTAACTGTTGCTATATCTATTGTCCCTGTTATACCTAATTGCAAACTCAAATGTATCCCTATCGTGTTCTATGACTTCCTTGATATTGTATGTGGGCTGGAACTGGTCTGTGACCGAAATACAGTGGTGCCTCGGGTTACATACGCTTCAGGTTACAGACTCTGCTAACCCAGACATAGTGCTTCAGGTTAAGAACTTTGCATCAGGATGAGAACAGAAATTGTGTTCCGGCAGCGCGGCGGCAGCAGGAGACCCCATTAGCTAAAGTGGTGCTTCAGGTTAAGAACAGTTTCAGGTTAAGTACGGACCTCCGGAACGAATTAAGTACTTAACCCGAGGTACCACTGTAATAAAATTCAATTGATGGGCTTCAGTTGAGATTCCTGCATTCCAGGGGGTTAGACTAGATGACCGTTGGGGGTCTCTTCCAACTCTAAAATACTATACGTGAAAAGAGGGTGCTTTTTTGCCTCTGCTTTACTCTTTAAGCCCTACTCATTCATTCCCCCACACTGAAAGCACATTTAACCCCAACCCCCAAAATCCGGGGAACTTTAGTTTGCAAAGCATGCTGTTAATTATAGCTCCCTATGAGCTACAGTTCCCAGCATTTCGTGGAGGCAGGGAAATGCGATTTAAGCACACCTCGACTAAGCAAGCTGTTACATCCCTAGACTTTGAGATAATAATTAAAAAGCTGGCCATCACCCCAAAACTTGCGGTAAGCAGCTAAATATTTCAAATCCAGCTACAGCCCTATAAATACTGACTCAGAAATAGCATTAAAAGAAGAGATGGATAGTGAAACCATTGCTCTCGAAGTATCTGACCCAAATTGGGAAAGAAAGAAAGAAACTATAAAGTCTTTCAGCTCACCTGATGGGTCCGGCGGAGTTTCAGCTCCAGCAACTGTAAGAGACACGTCCGCGCCCACCTCTTAATATACTCCGGAGTGACTCCCCTTCCTCGCTGTCTGCAATCAGGAGCAAACAGGCATCATGTGAGCTCCGGAATGTGGGTGGGGTTAGAGGGGGAAGGGTGGGGGAGAAGGCGATTTTTCCCTCCGGTTCCTGAAAGTTTGGTTCAAAACGAGCGAAGTGAAACTCCACCCCCGCTGGAGGAAATGAAAGTGGAAGTGGGCGAATTCGGAGCCGACGTTGCGATCTTCTGTAGGCAGGCAGAAATCCAACCGGGGCAGCAAACCCCTCGCAGCTTCATTTTCTTGGGGGCGGGAGGGTTCCCAGCCTGCTGAATGACACGGCATTGCTGGCATTCCCTCTTGCTGAAAAATCAAGTTTAAAAAATGGTTCCTGATACAACTGTGAAGCTGATAAGCAAAAAAAGCGGAGAATCTTAAATTGCAATCCTATGCCTCCTTTAGTTCGCAGTAAGCCCTGTTGGATTCCTTGGCAAAATCTCCCTGGGAGTAGCTCCCCTCTTGAAAACAGCGGGACTTACTTTTGAGTAAACACGTGCTTATGATTCGGGTGGAAACTGCAACTCTCGAGTCTGCCCAGAGACACAGATAAATTGTGGAGTGCAGGGAAGTGTGGAAACGCCACTCTGCTTATGCTCAGAGGCAACCTTCTTTATAGCATTCCTTTCTACTCCGGAGATAACTCCTGGTGCTAGTGTTACGTGTAGCATCTTACAGCACTGCAGGCAGAAATCCCACAGGCGCAGAGGCTGTGATATGGGTTGTTGTTGTTTAGTCGTTTAGTCGTGTCCGCCTCTTCGTGACCCCCTGGACCAGAGCACGCCAGGCACTCCTGTCTTCCACTGCCTCCCGCAGTTTGGTCAAACTCATGCTGGTAGCTTCGAGAACACTGTCCCACCATCTCGTCCTCTGTCGTCCCCTTCTCCTTGTGCCCTCCATCTTTCCCAACATCAGGGTCTTTTCCAGGGAGTCTTCTCTTCTCCTGAGGTGGCCAAAGTCTTGGAGCCTCAGCTTCAGGATCTGTCATTCCAGTGAGCGCTCAGGGCTGATTTCCTTAAAAATGGATTGGTTTGACCTTCTCGCAGTCCATGGGACCCTCAAGAGTCTCCTTCCAGCACCAGAATTCAAAAGCATCCATTCTTCGGCGATCAGCCTTCTTTATGGTCCAGCTCTCACTTCCATACATCACTACTGGGAAAACCATAGCTTTTACTATACAGACCTATGTTGGCAAGGTGATGTCTCTGCTTTTTAAGATGCTGTCCAGGTTTGTCATCGCTTTTCTCCCAAGAAGCAGGCGTCTTTTAATTTCGTGGCTGCTGTCACCATCTGCAGTGATCATGGAGCCCAAGAAAGTAAAATCTCTCACTGCCTCCATTTCTTCCCCTTCTGTTTGCCAGGATATGATATGGGAGAAGACTTCAAATGCAAACTTTGTGTATGTTGCGTACAAAAGGCACAAGGGTCCTGCCAGAAGAGAGACTTGGGCATAATTTTGGCTGTGAGTCTCGCAGGATCTCTCCTTGCCTTGTAGGCTTTTCTTACCTGGCCTGGGAGAGTGGGACCCGGACTGACTCCAGCTACGAAAGCAGAGACTGTGGAAGAAGCCAGGGACCACCTTCAGCAATGTTTCATTTCAAAACATTTCAGCGAAACTTTTGTGTGTGTGTGTGTTAACTTTGCTGCGTTCAATGTCCATTCTGCATTCGACTTCCTTCATAATGTTTTATTTTGAAAACGTTTTAAGAGAATGCTTTTTGTTCATTGCATTGCTTTGAAAGTATACTTTCTTCAGCGACGTTTTATTCTGGATTTATCTGACGCTTTGAGGTATGTTTGTAACCACTCTGAGATTCTTTTCTTAAAAATATAAAGCTGTTCAGGGAAGTTTTGTATTTTTTACTATTTTTTGTTGGCAGCCACCCAGAGTGGCTGGGGCAACCTGCTCAGATAGGTGGCATAGAAATAAATTATTATTATTATTATTATTGACCATCAACATGGTCGCAAGAACAAACGAAAGAGGCAGGGACTTATAATGTAGTCTGAATATGCCTCCAAATTCCTGTTGCTGGAAAACCCAGGAGGGCAGTGATGAATCTACGAGCACCATCTGGTATGCTGGTTGAGACCCTGCCCGTCCGCACACTGTCTTACCAGAGTGGTCCCTGCTCTGGTTATCTCCTGCTTGGACTACTGCAAAGTGCTCTTCGTGGGGCTACCTTTGAAGGTAACTCAGAAATAACAACCAAGAATGTGGCTGCCAGACTGGTGACTGGGAGCAGCCGCCGGGACCATATAACACTGGTCCTGAAAGACCTACATTGGCTCCCAGGATGTTTCTGAGCACAATTCAAAGTGTTGGTGCTGACCTTGAAAGCCCTAAACAGCCTCAGCCCAGTAGACCTGAAGGAGTGTCTCCACCCCAATCATCCAGCCCAGACACAGAGGTCCAGCTCCGAGGGCCTTCTGGCGGTTCTCTCACTGCGAGAGGTGAGGTAACAGGGAACCAGGCAGAGGGCCTTCTCGGTAGTGGCACCTGCCCAGTGGAATGCCCTCTCACCAGATGTCAAGGAAATAAACAACTATCTGACTTTTAGAAGACACCTGAAGGCAGCCCTGTTTAGGGAAGTTCTTAATGCCTGATGTTTTATTATGCTTTTTTATTTGTGGGAAGCTGCCCAGAATGGCTGGGGAAACCCAGCCAGATGGGCAGTGTAAAAATAATAAAATTATTATTATTCCTACAAATGGACCTTGACTTTGCTTGGAGGTTCTATCAGGGGAGCGCAGGCATCGTATACCCTTGACTGAAAAACGGTACACTCCTTCTATCTGGGATGGTCGCCCTCTTCCACGGAGCGCGAAGCTTCGGGAGGAATGCACATGGAGCGGTGAGGGAGGAAGGGGACACCCGCTGAATCAGCCGAATCAACCCTGGCAATCAATGGGGTGACTGATGTCGCAGCCAGATCGCCTTGACAATGCTTTTTGATATGTTAGCGGCCATGTGATGATTTTAGCTTATGAATTTTATTGTTTAATGTCTTGATTTGTATATTGGGGTACAGCGGTACCTCGGGTTACATACGCTTTAGGTTACATACGCTTCAGGTTACAGACTCTGCTAACCCAGAAATAGTACCTTGGGTTAAGAACTTTGCTTCAGCATGAGAACAGAAATTGTGCTCCGGCGGCGCGGCAGCAGCAGGGGGGCCCCATTAGCTAAAGTGGTGCTTCAGGTTAAGAACAGTTTCAGGTTAAGAACGGACCCCCGGAACGAATTAAGTACTTAACCCGAGGTACCACTGCACTTTTATAGCTCTGTTTAGAGTACGTAATGTTTTGATAATGTAAATGTTTTAAGTCTTTTGTATCAATCCAGTATATTTTCTTTTAATTGTTGAATGATTCTGTGTGCATTGCGGCAGCCTTTGGCTATGTGCAATAAAACTGACTATTATTATTATTATTATTATTATGCTCAGGTTCTGTTTGCTGGTTTCTTACAGGTATCTGACTGGCCAATGTGAGAACAGGATACTTGAGTAGATGGACCACCGGCCTGATCCAGCTATCAGTGGCTGCTAGTCATGACGTCCGTGAAGCATCTTCAAGATCGGAGGCAGCATGTCTCTGAATATCAGGAACCAGGAGGAGGAGAATACATCAGTGTGCTCAGGTCACAGCTATGAGCTTTTGCTTGGCCACTATGTGGAACATGATGTTGTACATTTCCTTGATTCAACGTAAACCAGTCATAATAATAATAATAATAATAATAGTTATATTAACTAGCTGCCGCATTCTGTATTAGTTGCGGTTTCCGAGTCACCTTCAAAGGCAGTCCCATGTAGAAGGCATAGCGGTAGTTCAAGCGGGAGATAACCAGAGCATGCACCACTCTGGCCAGACAGTCTGTGGGCAGGGAGGGTCTCATCCGGCGTACCAGATGGAGCTGGTAGACAGCCACCCTGGACAAAGATTTGACCTGCGCCTCCATGGACAACTGTGAGTCCAGAATGACTCCCAGGCTGCGCACAGGGGCACAGTTGCCCCATTCAGGGCCAGGGAGTCTTCCACACCTGCCCGCCTCCTGTCCCCCCAAAACAGTACTTCTGCCTTGTCAGGATTCAACCTCAATCCGTTAGTTGCCATCCGTCCTCTGACCGCCTCCAGGCACTCACACAGGACCTTCACCGCCTTCACTGGTTCCGATTTGAAAGAGAGGTAGAGCTGGGTATCATCCGCATACTGATGAACACCCAGCCCAAACCCCCTGATGATCTCTCCCAGCGGCTTCATATAGATCAGGCATAGGCAAACTCGGCCCTCCAGATGTTTGGGACTACAACTCCCATCATCCCCGACCACTGGTCCTGTTAGCTAGGGATGATGGGAATTGTAGTCCCAAGCATCTGGAAGGCCGGAATTTGCCTATGCCCGATATAGATGTAAAAAAGCATGGGGGAGAGGATGGAGCCCTGAGGCACCCCACAAATGAGAACCCAGCGGTCTGAACACTCATCTTCCAACACCACTTTCTGGACACGGCCCAGGAGGAAAGAGAGGAACCACTGCATAAGTTTCCCTGTTTAGGGAAACTGTTTAATAGGTTATTATATTTTAATATTCTGTTGGAAGCCACCCAAAGTGGCTGGGGAAACCCAGCCAGATGGGCAGGGTATAAATAATAAATTATTATTATTATTATCTCCCCCCAACTCCTCTGGACAGTCCAGGAGGAGACCCTGGTCGATGGTATCAAAAACCGCTGAGAGATCCACAGCTCAAAAGAAGTCATTTCTTTATTCTGGAAGTAAAACAATTCTACGGAGGTACAAAAACGTTAGCGGCACTTCAGGCTGGATTTCTCAGGACCGCCGTTGATTCCAGGGCTCACCCAAAGTTCCTCTTGACCTGCGCTCGGACAGTTCCAAGTGCTTGCCTCCTTGTCCTTCTCCTTTCCCAGAAAAACAAACAAACCCTGCTCTTTAGCTCGAAATAGGAACAAACAGCAACCCACTAGAAACCTGAACGGCTGTTTGCTCTGAATGAGCACTAAAGAGCAGTTTCCCACCCCAGAGGGCAGCAGCAAGACTAGAGGAATTGTGGTGAAGCCCTCAGTTACAAAAGAAAGGCCACCAACGGAGGCTATGCAAGATTCATGCTGGAACCACATTAAGAGCGGGGTGGGGTCTTTTTTCCACCCCCATGGCATTGGGAAGAAACTTGAGAAATTGAGGAGGGGGGTAGGGAAGAGAAATATTGTCAAAAACTGAAAGCCACAACAGGGTAGGGCAAGGGTGAAGGAGGAGACATTTCACTAAGAGTTAAAACAATAGTTTAAACTTACGTTAAAAGCATTGGGATTTCCTGAATCTAAATCTAGAGAACCACGATTTACAGGGCACACATGGATAGCTCAGTCAATAGGGTATAAGACCCCCTAAGCCCAGAGGTCGTGGGTTCGAGTCCCAAGTTGGGCAAAAGTTTCCTGCGTTGAAGGGGGCTGGACTAGTTAGAGGACCGTCATGGGTCCTTTCCAACTCTACAATTCCGTGTTAGATCATGGCCAGTGTCAGTCTTACTCAAGAGTAGACTAGCTGAAAATAATGCACATAGCTCACTTGGCTCCAGTCGTTTCAAGAGGTTTGCAGCCACTGTCAGTCCTACTCGGAAGTAGAACCATGACATGCTGGGCACGGGTCTACTCGGGAGTAGGGCCAGCAGTAGATGCAACCCATTGCTTCGGAACGTTAATTTCAAACGGTCAACTCTTGAGTAGAACTTAGCTTGAGAAAACCTTTTTTCCCCTCTCTCTCTTTTTTAATAGTAAATTCCAAAAATTCTAGTGGCCACCAGATTGTGTAAGTAATTTACCCAAGTAATTTACTCCTTCCATTTCAAAATTTCAGAGTTCTGAGCTATTTGCTAGGGACTTTAAATGCCCCTAAGTGTTGGCAGTGGGGGAATAGGACAATATTCTCTTTCTAAAGGATGGGAGATGTGTTTGACAAACACGCAAAGCGGCTCATCGTTCAGACCATTTTTTCCCCTTGTCGCCGCCACCATTCAGCATTCCAATAAGGCACATCTCAATTACAACAGGTGCTGTTGGAACCTCTGTGCACCCAGAAACCCCTGGGAACTGTAGTTCGGCAAAAAGAAAATAAAAAAGCACCAGGTCTTTTGAGACTGGGAACCAATGGTCCTCCAAATGTTCCTGGGCTGCTGGGAGCTGAGAGCTACAACATCTGGAGGGCTACAGGTTCGGTATTCTCGACTTCCCTGCAATACTACGGTTCCCAAGGATTCTCTGCAGCCACCGCAGATTTCTGAAAAGCACAGCACGGAAGATCTAAAGTTCCTTCTCCGGTTCGGAGGGCTCCTTTTGCGGGGTCTTAGGCTTTTCGGCGGGGTCTTCCTGCGCCCGGGAGCCAACTCCCTCTGCCTCTGGAAGCTCCACCAGGTTGGGCGCAAAGGGGCCCACCACCCACGGGAGGGGGACGTTTTGCACGACGTAGTCCAACATCTCGTCCATCGAGCTGCGCGCCTTGGCGATCCTCTCGCGGCTCTGGCTCAGGAGGGCGGCCGGCACGTCTTGGAACGAGCGAGCCCCGGAGAAGGATGAGTGGAGACCCTCAACGGTTTGGCGGACCTGTTGGACTCTGTCCTGGATGCCGGAGGGAAGGCCTTGGACGCTGGACACGAGGGTGACACAGGAAAGCTGTAGCTGCTGGGTGAGACCCCTGAGCAGGGCGAGAGACTGGGATTCCACCTAGGATAATAATAATAATAATAATAATAATAATAATAATAATAATAATAATTTTATACCCCACCCTCCCCAGCCAAGACCGGGCTCAGGGCGGCTAACAACCAATAATAAAAACAAGTTGATTGAAATACAGTGGTGCCCTGCAAGACGAATGCCTCGCAAGACGGAAAATCCGCTAGACGAAAGGGTTTTCCGTTTTTGAGCTGCTTCGCAGGACGAATTTCCCTATGGGCTTGCTTCGCAAGACGAAAATGTCTTGCGAGTCTTGAGATTTTTTTTCGCTTCCCCCCCCTTTATCTAAGCCGCTAAGCCTTTAATAGCCTTTTAGCAGCTAATCCGCTAAGCCGATAAGCCTTTAATAGCCACTAAACCGCTAATAGCGCTAATCCGCTAAGCGGGTTGCTTCGCAAGACGAAAAAACCGCTAGACGAAGACACTCGCGGAACGGATTAATTTCGTCTTGCGAGGCACCACTGTACAACTTAAAAAACAAGATTAAAATACAGTGGTACCTTGGGTTAAGGACTTAATTTGTTCCTGAGGTCCATTCTTAACCTGAAACTGTTCTTAACCTAAAGCACCACTTTAGCTAATGGGGCCTCCTGCTGCTGCTGCAGCCCGATTTCTGTTCTCATCCTGAAGCAAAGTTCTTAACCTGAAGCACTATTTCTGGGTTAGCGGAGTCTGTAACCTGACACGTATGTAACCTGAATCGTAGGTAACCTGAGGTACTACTGTATAACATTAAAACAATTAAAACATTAAAATGCAGCCTCATCACAGGAGGAGAAAGGAAAAAAGAAAGGGGGGGGAGGGAATCAAATTGATTCCAAGTCAAAGGCCAGGTGGAACAACTCTGTCTTACAGGCCCTGCGGAAAGAAATCAGATCCCGCAGGGCCCTGGTCTCATGAGGCAGAGCGTTCCACCGGGCCGGAGCCAGTGTTGAGAAGGCCCTGGCTCTGGTTGAGGCTAATCTGACTTCCTTAGGGCCCGGGACCACTAGGGTGTTGCTATTTATGGACCTTAAGGTCCTCCGTGAGAAACAAGGAACCGCGTTGGCAACCTTGCGCAAAGTCCCCCCCCCCCTTTAGAAACCAGCATTACTTCCATCTCAAGAGGGACTAGAAGCTTGGCCTTTGTTCAAAATCTACAGTGGTACCTTGGTTCTCAAACACCGGAAACCCGGACGGAAGTGTTCCGGGTTTCGAACATTTGTCAGAAGCCGAATGTCCGATGCGGCTGTCGGCTATAGTTTCCGGGGAGCCTGCACCAATCAGAAGCCGCGCCTTGGTTTTCGAACATTTTGGAAGTCAAACGGACTTCCGGAACGGATTAAGTTTGGTGCTTTTGTTTTTGCTATTTATTTTGTGTTTTTGAGGCTTTTTTGGTTACTGTATTTTTCGCTCTATAAGACGCACCAGACCACAAGACGCACCTAGTTTTTGGAGCAGGAAAACAAGAAAAAAAATATTCTGAATCTCAGAAGCCAGAACAGCAAGAGGGATCGCTGCGCAGTGAAAGCAGCAATCCCTCTTGCTGTTCTGGCTTCTGGGACAGCTGCGCAGCCTGCATTTGCTCCATAAGACGCACACACATTTCCCCTTACTTTTTAGGAGGGAAAAAGTGAGTCTTATAGAGCAAAAAATATGGTAGTTTATTTCTGTGACTGTGCAGAACCCAGTTCAGCTACTGATGGATTGATTGTGCGACTGCGGCAATGGATAAAAGCCCCCCCCTCTAAACAAGGACTATCACCAGCGCAGGTAAGAAAATAATACTGAAAAAGTGTGCTGATTTGCTGTACAGCATCAGATTCTTGATTGCAGGGTTGTCCATCAAGGGATCTTTTTTGGGGGTGGGTGGGTGGGGGGTAACTGGTCATTCGTTTTTAGAAGGGGCTGATCTCCCCACCCCCCCCTAAGAGAAAGGGAGGAGCTACCTCTGGCTGCACCAAGGAGTGTTGTGGCTCATCACTTTGAGCTTGCTTCTGGTTCCAATCCAGCCACATCTGATGTAGCTTCTCTTGGCCGCCATGTAGCTTGTGGTCCACTCCCTGTTTGACATGTTCCATCTGACAAGGGACAAGAAAGGGTCGGAGGGAACCACACCAGAAGCTTGCTTTTCTTTTTGTTTAAAAAAATAAATAAAAACCCAGTCGTTTTCCTGCACCTGCTATTGCTTACAGGTCAAGAAGAACCCTTTGGCTCTCAAGATGGCGTGGGACTACAACTCCCATCAGCAAGCACGGCCAAGGATGGTGGGAGCTGTAGTTCTGCAACGTCTGGAGGGCCACAGGTTCCCCTACATCTTTTATAGAATCATGGAGTTGGGCAGAACCCCAAAGATCATCCGTTTCAAAAGGTTTCACTCTGGCGAATGCGGCAGATTGAACCTGAAACCTCGACATCATCAGCACTGCGCTCTGAGTTATGTATAGACAAGGCCTGATGTGGATGGAGAATTGTTTTATGCCTCCATGCAATGCAGCCATTGCTTACCAACTCCAACGTCTCTGCGGTCCATGCGGTTGTTTTCACCAGGGTCCTCAAACATCGCCTGGTTAAATCTCACTCCGTTCCAGCCGTCCAGTGCACATGCCATCCCGCCAAGCCCCGAACCTCAGTCCCCAACCCACCGAGATGCCCCAAAAGTGGACAGAGGAGAGCTTCTCTTGCAACATTAGAAGGCAGTGGGCACCCCACGAAGCTGGGTGTTGGAAGAGAAAGGGCGGGCAAAAGGAAGTCCTTATTCTGACAACTGAACTGCGGAACTCTCTGCCACAGGAGGCCGTGACAGCAAGCACCTTGGGTGCCTTTAAAATAGGGTTGTGGACTGGATGGGACAAACTCATGGACCAGAAGGCTATCAGCAGATCCTAGGGACGATGGCTGTGTTCCACGTCCACCGTCAGATGTGGCAGGGCTCGGAATACTGGTTTCTGGGGATCAGAAACTGCTGTTGTGCTTGTGCCCTGTTTGCCAGATTCCTAGAAGAATCTGGGTGATCGCTAGATCACTGGCCTGTTCTGGCAAGCTCTCCTTTATGCCCTAGATCCCTTGCGTCTTCTACCCATTCAATCCAACCCCTCTAATCGTTTGCCAACAATACATCGCTGGAACCTTCACCCTGGGCAGCTGAAATGTGCCTTATGTGATGTCATAGCAGCTCAGCCAACGGGCACTTCTCAAGCTGTAAATCACTTTTATTTATTAAGTTCATAGGGTGGCTTACAACATAACCCCCCCCCCAAAAAATACACAATAGCAAAATATCCCAATAAACCACATGCCCGCCACCCCAGACATAAGCAGCCCTGGCCCAGTTAAGGAGTGCGTAGAGTATAGATTAGAAATAAAAGGCTCTGGATCAGTTTTCAGGGCATTCTTACCAGCTCGATGGTTTGGTGCAGTTGGGCGAGGGCATCTTGGGTACTCTGCTTGGCATCCCTCAGCTTGCCCAGAGAGTGCTGGTAGGCTCGGTGGCGGAGTTTGGCTGAGAGAGACCCCAGGCGCACGAAGTAGCTCCTCTGCTCTTTCTGCTGCTCCACGGTGGCGATTTCAAAACCCTCCACAGAGGTAGCGAGTTCAGCTGGGAATGAGAGAGGGGTGGTGGTTATGGTTATGGTGGCGTTAAAGGTATCAGTTCAATATGCACAAAACGCTATGTTTGAATGCCTAGTACTTCAAATGCTATGCACAGAAGTTTGCACCAGGCGGGAGGTTTCACACTGGCAAATGCGGCAGAAAAGTTTGGATGTTTCTATTTCAATCATTAGCAGTGGTGCAGTGTTGGTTGCCAGCATCCAGGGTAAGGAAAGTACTGTGGCCCATAAACTGTGGGGAGAAGCAATCCTTCGTCACAGACAAGGGAAAATTCAGGGGAAAGTTCCCACCATGCGAGAGACGGTCCCTATTCTGCCCATCAGGGACTTGGGACCTCTAGGACCAACTGGCGACATCATGGTTCATGGTGAGAACAGGGTAACCGTTCAGACAGGGGGGCATGAATATATATAGTATGATAAACATAGCCCCCTCCTGTTACATATCAGGCAGGTACTTTCTCTCTCTCTCTCTCATCTTCTAAATATTTATTTAAAACATCTAACCAACCACTTAATTATTTCTGAGCGGCGTATGTAAAAACAATGTGCAGATAATGGGCGAGCACAGCAGTCTTTCAAAAACCCCAAAGCAGTAGAGGAAAATCGGAAAAAATAAGGATAAAACGCTCAAATATTTTAAGTTCTTGAAATGTAATTTGGAAATGTATGTAACACTGAGAAGCAAGTGAGGGAGGGAAGTGAAACATCAAGGTAGGGGTGTGGGAAGTCAACTTTTAAATCTGAATTAATTTGGTGTTGATTTGTGATTTTTTAAAAAAATAAATAAAAATTGGCAAAAAAACGAAAGCAGGTATCTTTCCCGGTCTGCATTTGTCCAGGAACTGGTTTTTAATATATTTTATTGCTTTACTGCCTGTGTGTTTGCTGCCTTGAGTAACTTTGGGAGGGAGGGAGGCCTATAAATTTAACGAATGATACGAATAAAATAATTCCCTTAACGAGGATACCTACCCAGTTCTTTGTCCGTCATCGGGAGATAATGGTCCACTAGCTCTTCAGACTTGCCCAGGACCACATCCATGCCAGTGGTGACCATTTGACCCACTCTGGACCCCAGGACGGTGTTCACACTGCCAGCCACCACCGATCTGGTCATCTCCACGCCACCATGTACGGCCCCTTTGGCCATTTCCACCACCCCGCTCATGCCGCCAGCCACAGCATCCTTCGCCCCGTTGAGGGTACCGGAGACAGTGTCCCGGGCCCCAGTCACTTTGGTGGAGACCAGTTCCTTCGTGTCTGCGACCACCTGGAAAATTGTGAGCAAAATGCTATGAACCAAAGTTTGCACTAGACAGGAGGTTTCACTCTGGCAAATGCGGCAGAAATGGTTGGATGTTTCCATTTCAGTCTTTAGCAGTGGCGCAGAGTGGGTTGCTAGCGTCCGGGGTAAGGCAAGTATTATGCCCCCTAAGCTGTGGGGAGAAGCAATCCTACGTCACAGACAGGGATAAGTTCCCATCATGCGAGAGTCGGTCTCTACTCTGAAAGATAAAATACGACGGCGTGTTATTGACATTCCAGCTCCAAGAGTTTCTCGAACATGGTGACGAATTAAGAGTTTTGCACCAGCAGAATCATGCTGTGCAACAGAACCCATAAAGCAGGTTGCTGTTTACATTATGGGATGTGATCCATGAGAGGCAGTCAAGTACAACATTCCTTGTAATCCTAGAGAAGACATGCGAGGGAATGTTTGGTCCAGCCAGTCGAAACTTCCTTTTTCTCCTGGCTAGAGCATCCTTCCTTTTGCATGTGATAGAAACGCAGATAATGTACCACTGAGCAGAGCATGTCGGGAAAGAAAAAAAAAAAATTACTAACCTTCTCCGACGGCTGTTGCAAAATAGGCAGTTTCTCTTCCAATTTGTCCAACCCTTTGCAAGCATACTCATTGGCCGTTGCAACTAAAAAGACACAGAGATTATATCGATAGCTTCCAAAAACCAGCGATGGGGGGAAAAGAACTCAGGAAAGCATGCAGGCCATCTTGGCAGCAGTGGCCAGGGAACTGCTTTTGGGGGGATTTCCGGTAAAGCCTTGCCAAGGTGATAGTCCTCATGGGTGCCCAATGCCTAGTGAAAGCCGAGAAGCTGGGGAGTTGGCTGAATAAGGTTTTGGTCCGGAACGGGGGGCCTGCTGGGAGAGGACAGTCTTTGTCCCTACTTTGTTCAACATCTGAAGAATAAAAAAGGCTTGCTCACAACGTGCAACGTTATGGTTGGCCCCAATAAAGCAGTTTTGGGGAGACCGGCTGACCCTCCAGAGCAGGGGTCAGCAAACTTTTTCAGCAGGGAGCCGGTCCACTGTCCCTCAGACCTTGCTGGGGGCCGGACTATATTTTGAAAAAAAACAATGAACGAATTCCTATGCCCCATAAATAACCCAGAGATGCATTTTAAATAAAAGCACACATTCTACTCATGTAAAAACACGCTGATTCCTGGACCATCCGTGGGCCGGATTGAGAAGGCGATTGGGCCGGATCCAGCCCCCGGGCCTCAGTTTGCCTACCCATGCTCCAGAGGTTGTGGGACTCCAACTCCTATGAGCCCCCTACAGCCAGGGATAATGGGAGTTGTAGTTGAGCACCACCTGGTTGAGGGTTTTGGAATTCCTTCGCCTTAGCAATTGTTTTGCTTTTTCTGCAGGCGGCAGTCACAGATTCAGCGCACATGGCTCCCGCTCCTGAGAACCCCGTGAACTGTAGTTTGTTAAGGTTTCTGTGGCCCGTGCCCTATGAGGGCAAACTACAGTTCCCAGGGTTCAGGGAGAGTCCTGCGCTTAAAAAGCAGAGTTTGGAGGTGACCCACGAGACCCTGTTTTTAAAGTCACATCCACACCATACACCTACAGAACCGCAGATATGTAGTTGGGTGGGTCCACATGTGTCATCTAGTCTGACCCCCTGCAACACCCTATGTGGGGCTCGAACCTTCGACCCTGGGATTAAGAGTCTCATGCTCTACCAAATGAGCTATCCAGAAATGGAGGATAGTTCCTTCTTGTTCTTCTCCCCTTCCTCACCAAAGGATTTTGGGAACTGTAGTTTGCCGGGAACGCGATGCGAGAAGAAAACTACAGTTCCCAGGATTCTTTGGGGAGTATTCTTTTTTTAAAATGCACGGTATATGCTTTGAAAGAGAATATGATGAAAATGATGTATAGATGGTATATCACACCAGTGAAATTAGCTAAAATGTATAAGACAAATAATAAATGTTGGAAAAGAGAAAGAAGGAATATTTTATCATATGTGGTGGGAATGTAAAAAAGTAAAGAACTTCTGGGAAATGATATATAATGAGATGAAAAAGATGTTGAAATATACGTTTAAAAAAAAAACCAGAAGCATTTTTACTTGGTATTATAGGTCAGGACATTAACAGGAAAGATGTTAAATTATTTTTATATGCAACAACTGCGGCAAGAGTATTGTTAGCCCAGAAATGGAAACAAGAAGAAATTCCGACGAAAGAAGAAAGGCAGACAAAATTAATGGACTATGCAGAATTGGACAAAATGACAGGAAGGATTCGAAACCTGCGGGACCAGAGATTTACGGAAGATTGGAAGAAGTATATGAAATATTTGAAGAGCAACTGTAATCAACAAATTACGCTAGTAGGACTACAAGAAGTTTTGTAAGGAGAAATATATGAAGTGTTACAAAGTAGAAAAAGAGAAGAGATATTGGTTATGAGTTTGAAATGTAATAGGGAAGAGAAGAAATGCATACTGAGAGATTAGATTGGAAAATTTCCAGACAGGATTGATGGAAGTCAAAAATTTGAATAAGATGTAAAAGTATGTTTAATTACTGTTGAAAATGATATGTTAAAAAAAATATATATGGGTGTGATCTATGAGATCCTTCTTTTTGTGTCACGCCATGCACTGAAAACATATTCAAAGCATGCGACTCCCTTCCCCCGCCAAAGATTCCTGGGAAACATAGTTTGCCAGTGGCGAGGTGCAAACTACAGTTCCCAGGATTCTCTGGGGGGAAAGCCCTGCGCATACAGTGAGGAGGCGAGGGTACGTGCCACCGTTTCTCAACCTCAGCGCGGCACAAGGCACAAAACAAAGCAGCAAATTGACAGCGTCACCCACTCTGAGGCTCCAGCTTTGTCAGGAGAGGCTGGGCGCCACCAACGGCCGCCGCCGTGAGGGTCTTCACACTCTTCTCTGCCACGTCGCAGACGGACTTGAGGTAGGGGTGGGTCTCTTTTGTGGAGGCGTAAGCCGAGGAGACCATGTTGAAGGTCGAACTGACCAGCGGGAGGCTGACCACTCGACTGACCACATTCTACCAGAGCAGGAGAGAAAGAGAAGAACTATTATTATCATTTGGGGAGCTCATTTTCAGTGGTGCCTTGGTTCTCAAACGCCTTGGTTCCCAAACGCCAAAAACCCGGAAGTGTGTGTTCTGGTTTTCGAACGTTTGTTGGAAGCCAAACGTCCGATGCGGCTGTCGGCTATTGTTTCCGGGGCGCCTGCACCAATCAGAAGCTGCGCTTTGGTTTTCGAACATTTCAGAAGTCAAACGGACTTCCGGAACAGATAAAGTTTGCCGCTTTTGTTTTTGCTATTTATTTTTGAGGCTTTTTCGGTTCGTTTGTTTTTGTGACTGTGTGAGGCCCAGTTCAGCTACTGATGGATTGATTGTGTGACTGCGGCAATGGATAAAAGCCCCCCATCCAAACAATGACTATCACCAGCGCAGGTAAGAAAACATTTTAATTTTTATCCTCTACAATACTGTCTTTATTTATTTTATAGTACAGTACATTGTTTCTTGGGGACGCGGGTGGTGCTGTGGGTTAAACCACAGAGCCTAGGGCTTGCCGATTAGAAGGTCGGTGGTTCGAATCCCCGCGACGGGGTGAGCTCCTGTTGCTCGGTCCCTGCTCCTGCCAACCTAGCAGTTTGAAAGCACGTCAAAGTGCAAGTAGATAAATAGGTACCGCTCCGGCGGGAAGGCAAATGGCGTTTCCGTGCGCTGCTCTGGTTCGCCAGAAGCGGCTTAGTCATGCTGGCCACATGACCCGGAAGCTGTACGCCGGCTCCCTCGGCCAGTAAAGCGAGATGAGCACCGCAACCCCAGAGTCGGCCAAGACTGGACCTTAATGGTCAGGGGTCCCTTTACCTTTACCTAGCCAAGAACATTTTCCAAGGTGGCAGCAGTTTTGTGGGGGCGGGAACATCACTGCATAAAACATCCCACCTTCTCTCCAAAAATCAAAAATTAAAAAGGGAAGAATGCAAATGTTTCCCATCTCCTAACTGGAATAGAGGGGCACAGGTATTTGGCCAAGGAGAGAAAAGGGGCAGATCGGGTCCCAGAAACTGCCAGCAGCCACCACCGAGCTTGGGGTGAAGGGACTCATCCCCCACATACCTGCTGATCAGGCTCTTGGTTTTCGGGAGCCGTGTCGCTCACGGGACTTCCTTCTGACGTCATGGCACGGCTAAAAGAGAGGAGGAAGAAACTGTCAGGAGAGGCAGGAGGGCTCCCGCTTCTGCCCCACAATGGCCAGTTAACTTATGGAACTCCCCGACACATGATACGCTGAGGGACGGTTGATGAGCAGGCCTTCGTTGTTGTTTTTCCAGGGCTGTACAAATTCATGGAAGATGGTTCTATCGACAGCTCTGATTTACTGAAACGGAAACTGCATTAAGACACTTTCCACAAATTTGTGCAAGTCGTCCAAGCAGGTGGCTGTCGCTGTGTCTTAGAATTTTAAGCCTGCGTTGCTCCCTAGATGCTCGGCAGATAAGCGAAACCTTCCATTGTTTCAAATCCCAATAAGCGGACGAGAAACAATGGTTCCCATGTTATAATGTGAAGAGAAACCAGTCCGTCCCAGTTGGATGAGTCACGCTGCATTTTTTGCTTAAGCAAACCAACAGCTCTGTGGCACTGCAAATACATGCTGCTCTCTAATTGCTGGCAAACAGCCCAACCGAATGCATTTTCCAGACTTGAAACTCAGGTTTCTTCCATTATGAGGCTCAAACAGTACAATATTGGGAAATGATTTATAATGAATTGAAAAATATATATTTAAATTTAGCTCCCCCTCCCCCAAAGTCCTTTTTGTTTGGAATAAGCCAGACAGAGGGATGTGGGTGGCGATGTGGGTTAAACCACAGAGCCTAGGACTTGCCAATCAGAAGGCCGGCGGTTCGAATCCCTGTGATGGGGTGAGCTCCCGTTGCTCAGTCCCTGCTCCTGCCCACCTAGCAGTTTGAAAGCACATCAAGTGCAAGTAGATAAATAGGTACCGTTCCGGTGGGAAGGAAAATGGCGTTTCCGTGCGCTGCTCTGGTTCGCCAGAAGCGGCTTAGTCCTGCTGGCCACATGACCTGGAAGCTGTACGCCGGCTCCCTCGGCCAGTAAAGCGAGATGAGCGCCGCAACCCCAGAGTCGGCCACAACTGAACCTAATGGTCAGGGGTCCCTTTACCTTACATTGGTACCCCTGGTTGCGAACGGGATCCATTCCAGAGCCCTGTTCGCATCATGAGCAGAACGCAAGCACCGTCTGCGAGTGCGCAGGTTGCGATTCGCCGCTTCTGCGCATGACGTCATTCTGAGTGTCTGCACATGTGCGAGCGGCGAAACCCGGAAGTAACCTGCTCTGTTACTTCCGGGTCGCAAGCTGAAAAGACGTAACCTGAACCAACGTAACAAGAAGTATGACTACATTATTATTGTTATTATTAGAATCATAAAATCATAGAATTGTTAGAAGCGGACCCCTTCCTGAGATTAAGAGTCCTGTGCTCCACCAACAAAGCCCCAGTCTGACTTTGAAGATACAGGGAACTGAAACTTGACCGTTCTGAAATAACAGCAGCAAGACTATTATTGGCCCAAAAATGGAAGCAAGAAGCATTACCGACGATTGAAGAATGGAGGACGAAGTTAATGGACTATGCAGAACTAGATAAACTAACAGGAAGGATTCGAAACCGGCGGGACCAGAAATTCACGGAAGACTGGAGTAAATTTACGGACTATTTGAAAAGTATTTGTGAAGATCAAACGACGTTTGTAGGTTTGCAAGAAGTTTTGTGAGGAGTATTATTGGAAGTATTGCAAAAATGGAGAAGGGGGAGGATGATTTGTAAAGGCAATATAAAGTTAAGAAATGCATAAGAAGTGGTTAAAACGGTGGATCTTCAGAGGTGCTGATGGAAGTCTAAAAAGATTCTATAAGTGATAAGTTTTGTGGTACATTTTATAATTTATATGTTAAAATCAATAAAAAATATTAAAAAAAGGAAAGAAACTTGACTGTTCTGAACAAAATGCCTGCGTGCCAGCACTGTGACACATGTGATCAAGCACAGCCAAATGTGCTCAGGTCCCGTTCAGAGAGTCAACTTTGCCCTAGTGGGCTGCCTGCCTCTGGCAGAGAAGGGCCTTACTCATTTGAGGACACGGCCTGCAGCTTACAACCTCCTGCCTGGAAGGTCAGGCTTTGATGACTCAGAGCACGTACGTGCAACAGCCGTGCAAGCGTGGAGCATGCTTGTGCAATGCACATCACAATTGCCTCCTTCCCGTGTCAACATTCACCGAGAGCTGGAAATCTCCGCATGCCTGGAAGCGTTTCACCTGCACCCACTTAGCAACATGTTGCAACATACAAAGTTGCTTTCCGCCACAGGCAGGGTGGATAAAAACCAATGATTTTTTTTAAAAATAAATAAATCGGATTTTTAAAATTTTATTAAATCGGATTTTTAAAATTTTACTAAATCGGATTTTTAAAATTTTATTAAATCGGATTTTTAAAAATTTATTAAATCGGATTTTAAAAATAAAATACTTACAGAGGAATTTTTTTTCTAAAGATAGCTTTCTGTTTAAGTTACACTATAGTCCAAAGGCTTTTGATCAGGAAATAAGGATTTGCCTTGAAGTTTTTCACGTGTGCTAAAACTCAGTCTAAGTATGTTTTTTAAAAAAATTGTTTAAACCACATCAGTTAACAAACGCGGATACATATGCTACAATGTTACTGTTTTAGTTAAATAAATGGTTTAAATTGTTATGAAGGAAATGTTTCTTTTTCTCCTTCCAATCAAGTACAGCATTAAAGTTGCCCAAATATAAACTATAATTTCATAATCGCCTGTCTATGTATTTCTAATAGTATAACAAGGAATAGTATAACCAGTAACCACTCTGAACATTTATTATTCCAAAAATGAAAACCTTCATCTGGTTGTAAATACAGTGGTACCTCGGGTTAAGTACTTAATTCGTTCCGGAGGTCCGTACTTAACCTGAAACTGTTCTTAACCTGAAACACCACTTTAGCTAATGGGGCCTCCTGCTGCCGGAGCACAATTTTTGTTCTCATCCTGAAGCAAAGTTCTTAACCTGAAGCACTATTTCTGGGTTAGCAGAGTCTGTAACCTGAAGCGTATGTAACCCGAGGTACCACTGTATTAAGATTATACTAGCAAGAATAAGTCTTTCTGTTAAATAAAAAAAGATAAAAAAGATTTAAATCAAGTCTTACTGACTAGTGATTTAAATCAAGCCTTACTGACTAGTGATTTAAATTGTGATTTGATTTAAATCAAATCCGCCCTGCTCAGTAGTGTTGGCTCGGATTGGCAACAGCTCCCCAGGGCTGGTCATTCCCAGTCCGACATGGAGATATCCAGGACTTAACCGGACGACCTTCTCCATGCATTCAACGACCGACTCCTTCCCCTATCTCAGGGGTCAGCAACCTAAGGCCCATGGGCTGGAAGCAGCCCGCGGAGGTCATTTGACTGGCCCACGAGCCGCTCCCAAACCGAGTTGCCTGCTCATGCACTGTGCTAAACTGGCACAGCGCGGCGCAAGGACTCGCTTACGTGGTGCCGAAAACAGCGCCTGCGCAGATGCTGAAAACCGCATCTGCACATGCGCAGGCGCCGAAAATCACAGGTGTGCAAGCTCTCTCACACACATACACGTTCCAGCCCAGAGAGGGATCTCCATGGGACCGATCTGGCCCAGGCAAGATAAACCTTGCTGAGCCCTGTCCTATATTATACTGACCTTCACTATAAGTCAGTGTTAGAAATCTGCCTGGTGCCAGGTGATCTCCGCCTGCCAGGCTGATGACTGACATCCCCGTCTGGCTTGCCCCTCCGGCTTCCTTAAGTGTTGTTGTTTAGTCATTTAGTCATGTCCGCCTCTTTGTGACCCCCTGGACCAGAGCACGCCAGGCACTCCTGTCTTCCACTGCCTCCCGCAGTTTGGTCAAACTCATGCTGGTAGCTTCGAGAACACTGTCCCACCATCTCGTCCTCTGTCGTCCCCTTCTCCTTGTGCCCTCCATCTTTCCCAGCATCAGGGTCCTTTCCAGGGAGTCTTCTCTTCTCATGAGGTGGCCAAAGTCTTGGAGCCTCAGCTTCAGGATCCGTCCTTCCAGTGAGCACTCAGGGCTGATTTCCTTCAGAATGGATTGGTTTGATCTTCTTGCAGTCCATGGGACTCTCAAGAGTCTCCTCCAGCACCAGAATTCAAAAGCATCAATTCTTCGGCGATCAGCCTTCTTGATGGTCCAGCTCTCACTTCCATACATCACTACTGGGAAAACCATAGCTTTATTTGCTGCATTCATCTCCCGCCTTTCTTTCCAAGGAGCCCATGGTTCATCCGCATCTCAGTTAATCACGACAACAAAGCTGTGAGGCAGGCCAAGAGCGACTGGCTCCAAGGTCACCCAGTGGGATTCATGACCGAGGGACGATTTGAACCGTGACCTGCCAGGTCCCAGTCCTGGCTCTCTCACCCTGGCTTCCTAGAGTCCTCCTGCTATGTGATAGCTCTATAAATAAAGTAGGTATGCACTCACCGGAGTAAAAAGGTAAAGGACCCCTGCTTTTGAATTCTGGTGCTGGAGGAGACTCTTGAGAGTCACATGGACTGCAAGAAGATCAAACCTCTCCATTCTTAAGGAAATCAGCCCTGAGTGCTCACTGGAAGGACAGATCCTGAAGCTGAGGCTCCAAGACTTTGGCCACCTCGTGAGAAGAAAAGACTCCCTGGAAAAGACCCTGATGTTGGGGAAGATGGAGGGCACAAGGAGAAGGGGACGACAGAGGACGAGATGGTGGGAGTGTTCTCGAAGCTACCAGCATGAGTTTGACCAAACTGCGGGAGGCAGTGGAAGACAGGAGTGCCTGGCGTGCTCTGGTCCATGAGGTCACAAAGAGTCGGACATGACTAAACAACTAAACAACAACAAAGGACCCCTGACAGTTAATCCAGTCGTGGCTGACTCTGGGGTTGCGGTGCTCATCTCGCTTTACAGGCCAAGGGAGCCGGCGTACAGCTGGTCATGTGGCCAGCAGGACTAAGCCGCTTCTGGCGAACCAGAGCAGCGCACGGAAACGCCATTTGCCTTCCCGCCGGAGCGGTACCTATTTATCTACTTGCACTTTGACGTGCTTTCAAACTGCTAGGTTGGCAGGAGCAGGGACCGAGCAACAGGAGCTCACCCCGTCGCGGGGATTCGAACCACCGACCTTCTAATCGGCAAGCCCTAGGCTCTGTGGTTTAACCCACAGCGCCACCCGCGTCCCTCTCACAGGAGTAAGTCTCACTTAAAAGCCTGCATAGGATCAGACCCTTGCAGGGGTGTCCAATTTTTTTCCAAAGAGGGTCAGATTTGATGAAGTTAACATGCTTGAGGGCTGACCAAAGTTGTTGAGCGCTGATCTAAACCTCCTTGCCTGTACGGAGGAAAGGAGTGCGTCTACACTTTACAAAGTTAAGATTTGCAGTAATTCCTCTGCCTGCTTTTTCATGTAGCCCCCAGAAGGAAGTGGAGCCCCCTCAGATTGAAAAGGGTTCCCCTTTAAAAAAAAAAAGAGTGTTTTAAATAGCTCATGGGCCTTTCCAATTCTCCTTAAATGCACATACAGTGGTACCTCAGGTTACATACGCTTCAGGTTACAGACTCCGCTAACCCAGAAATAGTGCTTCAGGTTAAGAACTTTGCTTCAGGATGAGAACAGGAATCGGGCTCCGGCGGCACAGCAGCAGCAGGAGACCCTATTAGCTAAAGTGGTGCTTCAGGTTAAGAACTGTTTCAGGTTAAGAACGGACCTCTGGAACGAATTAAGTACTTAACCTGAGGTACCACTGTACCTTCGCTTGACCTCTTGATTGAGAGCAGAGAAGGCTGTTAAGACTGCGGCTGAACACCAGGACCAAATCGCCTTCTTAGGAAGTCCAAGTTGCTTAAGAGAGTTAGAAGTTCTCACCAGTATCACCAAGATGTTATTTACTCATTAACTTGCCAGTCCTGAACTTCCCTGCCTTGGAAGTTAAATCCCATGCGTGCTTTTGTTATCAGCTAGGGTGTGCACTTCTTTTGGGAAACTCTGAATCGCTTTGTAGTGAAGCAAAGATCTCCTTTTGTTGAAGACACACAGAAACACTTTCACATGCAAATACATCCTCACAACACGTCGAAGTTCTTTTTTTTTAAAAAAGAACTCTACTCCGGAAGCAAACCCTAGAAGGATGGAGGGGGAGGGGGGTGAATTGCCCCCAACCCGCTCCACTTTTAAACAAAAGCGTTCCAGAAATATCCAAACGGGGAGTTCCGAGGCATATTTTGATCCTACTTTTGCATTAAAAAACAACAACACTACTATTTGCATTTTGGAATCTTTCTCTCATTTGCTAGTTTCGATTCCCAAAACATTTAGCCCAATCTATGTATGCATAATTAAAGGAGACGCTGTATTATACAATCAATTTTTTCAGGGAATTAGGAGGTTTGTGGTTTTTTTTTTTTTTACGATCCTAACAGTACAATCCTAGGCACGCCGACCCAGTTTTTAAATGGAGTTTGTTCCCAGGTAAGCAGGTATAAAAAAAGTTTTTTACAGGACTGTGAGGTGAGGAGGGGGAGCTGGAGGAAGAGGGAGTTTGAGGGAGTGTAAGAATCTATGGGGTATTTTCAACGCGCGGTATGAACCAGCAGATCAGCAAGTCCCAACGCATCGCCCATTAAAATTAAGAAATCTCACCTACCCAGTTTTTAAAATCGTTCCCCAACAAATCTGGGATCCCTTAACCTCAGGAATTTCCTTTACTCCCCTCCCCCATATAAACTGCTTTTTAACCCCGGAACTGTTGCATACGATCGCCACCTTGAAACCATTAAACCCCGACCATACCTTTCAACTACCCCGGAGCCGGAGCAACAACGGTCTTCCAGCGACGATCCGCGCGCAGCTAAACGCGGAGGTGACTCGATTCAGCTACTCACCGGCGTGGGCGGGGACAGAATGTTGGCCCGCCGGCTTTGCTACATTGCGGCGCGTCGGAACCAATCGGGCGAGGGGAGGAATCGAGCCCCAGCCAATGGGGAGCGGCGGAACGCGGCGGGGAACAGAACGTGGCGTCGCGAACTGGTTACAAAGGAAATCAATAATAGACTTAAAAAGGGCTTCTTCTTGCACGTGGGTGGCAGGTGGGCGTGGGAGGAGCAGGGAGCTGGAATTAATGCAGGGGTCAGCAAACTTTTCCAGCAGGGGGCCGGTCCACTGTCCCTCAGACCTTGTGGGGGGCCGGACTGTATTTTGGGGAAAAAATAATGAACGAATTCCTATGCCCCACAAATAACCCAGAGATGCATTTTAAATAAAAGGACACATTTTACTCATGTAAAAGCACACTGATTCCCGGACTGTCCGTGGGCCGGATTTAGAAGGCGATTGGGCTGCATCCTGCCCCCAGGCCTTAGGTTGCCTAAAGGTAAAGGGACCCCTGACCGTTAGGTCCAGTCGTGACCGACTCTGGGGTTGTGGCTCTCATCTCGCTTTATTGGCCAAGGGAGCCGGCGTGCAGCTTCTGGGTCATGTGGCCAGCATGACAAAGCCACTTCTGGCGAACCAGAGCAGCGCACGGAAACGCCGTTTACCTTCCCGCTGGAGCGGTACCTATTTATCTACTTGCACTTTGATGTGCTTTTGAACTGCTAGGTTGGCAGGAGCAGGGACCGAGCAACGGGAGCTCAGCCCGTCACGGGGATTTGAACCGCCGACCTTCTGATCGGCAAGTCCTAGGCTCTGTGGTTTAACCCACAGCGTGTTTGCCTACCCATGTATTAATGTCACCAGTGGTTAGTCTGAATGTTTTCTGCTTCTGTATCTGGCGCTGGAATTAGTATAGTGGTTTTATTTTCATTTGTTTTGTTTTTTTAAAAGAGACACTAGTCACATTTCAGATTAGAAGGCAAAACCTCCGGAGCCCTCTCTGCATGTGGTTTACTTTCCAGGTAAATTGCGGATCGCTTTTATGTGGTCCTGCTTCGTTAAGGGTCGTAGGGTCTAATCAGACACCGAGCCTGAATTACAGTACAGTGGTACCTCGGGTTACATATGCTTCAGGTTACAGAGCTTCAGGTTACAGACTCCGCTAACCCAGAAATAGTACCTCGGGTTAAGAACTTTGCTTCAGGATGAGAACAGAAATCGTGCTCCGGTGGCACAGCGGCAGTGGGAGGCCCCATTAGCTAAAGTGGTGCTTCAGGTTAAGAACAGTTTCAGGTTAAGAATGGACCTCCGGAACAAATTAAGTACGTAACCTGAGGTACCACTGTATCTGTTTATTTTACAAACCTAGGTCCTGCTTGATTGTAATCAAACCTCAAAGTTGTTTACGAAAAGAATAAAGTAATAAAAATGTCAGTTAAAACAACAACATCCCAAGCAGTTTAAAAACAAACAAGCCTACTTAAAATATTCAAAAATAATTGAAATCAACAATAAGCTTTAAAAGCAAGTTGAAGCAAATTAATGTCAACATTCTAGATACCTGGATAAAAAGGTAAAGGACCCGTGACACTGAAGTCCAGTTGCGAACGACTCTGGGGTTGCGGTGCTCATCTCGCTTTACAGGCCAAGGGAGCCGGCGTACAGCTTCTGGGTCATGTGGCCAGCAGGACTAAGCTGCTTCTGGCGCAACAGAACACCAAAACCAGAGCAGCGCACGGAAACGCTGTTTACCTTCCCGCCGGAGTGGTACCTATTTATCTACTTGCACTTTGATGTGTTTTCGAACTGCTAGGTGGGCAGGAGCTGGGACAGAATACCGGGAGCTCACCCGGTCGTGGGGATTCGAACCGCCGACCTTCTGATTGGCAAGATTTAGACCACAGCACCACCCGCGTCCCCAATTAATAGATAGAAAATGGTAAGAAGATGCAGCAAACTTAAATTTAAATATGGAATCCATGGAGGGAGGGAAGGAGGTCCGAAGGTTCAAAATAACCTTGTATTTGAGGGGTCCACCTCTGAGGGTCTTCTGATGGTTCCCTCCCTGTGAGAAGTGAGGTTATAGGGAACCAGGCAGAGGGCCTTCTCGGTGGTGGCACCTGACCTGTGGAATGCCCTCCCATCAGATGTTGAGGAAATAAGCAACTTTCTGACTTTTAGAAGACATCTGAAGGCAGCCCTGTTTTAGGGAAGCTTTTAATGTTTGATGTTTTACTGTGTTTTTAATATTCTGTTGGGATCCGCCCGAAGTGGCTGGGGAAACCCAGCCAGATGGATGGGGGTATAAATAAATTATTATTATTATTATTATTATTATTAGGTCTGCCACTCATTACTTATTCAGACATGATGTTGTGTCGCCAAATGACTTCGACCCAGTTGATTCCCCCCAGGGCTGTTGTGAGAAACAAACAGGGGGAGGGGGGTACGCTGATAAACTAGAGGTCATGATGGGTGCAAGACCATGACTGTGGGTTCTTCGCAGGAGGAACTCCCCACCTACCCACACCGCCCCACCAGCAAATACTGATTTGAAACCTGGAAGAGTTCCCTGCTCTTCTGGTCCAAATGGATGCAGCCTGGGAGTGGTGACTATGGCAACCGCAGGGCACTGCTTTGAACCACCAGTTTCCATTTGTGTTGCTGGCCCCAGTTACCATGGCAACCCCTCTGCCTCTGTTCTGCTGGTGCTCTCTCCGCAAGGAGGGCGTTGTTGTTGTTTAGTCGTGTCCGACTCTTCGTGACCCCCTGGACCAGAGCACGCCAGGCACTCCTGTCTTCCACTGCCGCCCGCAGTTTGGTCAAACTCATACTGGTAGCTTCGAGAACACTATCCCACCATCTCGTCCTCTGTCGTCCCCTTCTCCTTGTGCCCTCCATCTTTCCCAGCATCAGGGTCTTTTCCAGGGAGTCTTCTCTTCTCATGAGGGGGCCAAAGTCTTGGAGCCTCAGCTTCAGGATCTGTCCTTCCCGTGAGAGCTCAGGGCTGATTTCCTTAAGAATGGATCGGTTTGATCTTCTTGCAGTCCATGGGACTCTCAAGAGTCTCCTCCAGCACCAGAATTCAAAAGCACCCATTCTTCGGCGATCAGCCTTTTTTACGGTCCAGCTCTCACTTCCATACATCACTACTGGGAAAACCATGGCTTTAACTATACGGACCTTTGTCAGCAAGGTGATGTCTCTGCTTTTTAAGATGCTGTCTAGGTTTGTCATAGCTTTTCTCCCGAGAAGCAGGCATCTTTTAATTTCGTGGCTGCTGTCACCATCTGCAGGAGGGTACAGAGTCCCATTTTGGACAAAAGGGAGTTGTTTTGGAAGAAACAGAAGTCTGGCACAGAATACCTTCGGGCACAAGAAGGGGAATTGTGTCGGAAACGGAAGCTGCCACAATGGGCAGCATCTCCAGACGTTAGGAACATAAATGCAGGCGAATCATGAATAGTGTGTGTTTGGTCTTGTGAATGTTACACACACAATTACATTATTTTCTGCATTGTTCTTGATATTCCCCTTCTATTCTAATGCACTGAAGCCATACTCAGAATTGGCCTGTTGAAATGAACCGGCCTGGCTCACTTTGATCGATTCCAATGGGTTTACTCTGAGTAGGACTTAGCTGGGTACACCCCCAATTCCTTGTGCCCATTTATCTGGGAGCAATCACCATTGAATTTATAGGGCCCAGTTTCCTAAGAGACCTGTGTAGGATCCTGCTGTGTAAATCAATAAAATAATACTTTTTTAAAAAAACAATGATGACGAACTGGACCTGTTTCCCCTTTAATAATGCTCAGAATAGCTTCCATTTTATTTTACTATGCGAAAGATGCTGATGCAAACATTGCTGAAAATCATTAAATCCATTTCCCTACATTATTTCAAAATTAATCTCACTTTTCCAACAGTGTACACTATTGCAACTTTATAATAGAAAAGAATTTGTCTGCATGGCTCGTACCCAATGTTAGTCCTCCTGGAGGCAGAGCCATAAAGGACACAATTAACTAAGATCCATTAATTTCATTAATTGCTCAGAGTAGGATTTATTTGGCTACAGCCCAATATCTTTAATATTAATATCTGATAGGATGAAAGGCAAGACTGGTTCTTGGGGGGTTTCCTAAAAATGATCGCTAACGCACAGTGTGATACTATCCGATACTATCCAAGTTTACTCAGAAGTAAGCCCCGTTTGGGACTTACTCCCAGGAAAGCATGCATAAGATGGCAGCTAGTCATCATCAATCTTTATTACGGTCCAGAGACCCAACAAATCATTACAAAGCAATACACAATTCAGACAACCTACCTCCAGGTTAAACAAGCATTTTGTTCAGAATATAGGGATCATTGGTTCTTGCAACCACCGATAAAAACTTTGCCACTGCTAATGTTCTAGCATTTGTCCGGTCTTCTGATTTTCCTGGGAAAGGTACCAGCAAGGGTAGTATCAGTTCAGCCCTGGCTTGCTCATATTTTGCACAATGCAACAAAATATGTTTTATGGAATCGATGTCTTGAGCACACGAGCAAAGTCTGTCCTGGTAGGGAACTCCTCTCAACCTGCCATCCAACACTGCAGAAGGAAAGACGTTTAGTCTGGCTTTGGTGAAAAGCCTTCGCTAGTTTGGTACTGTCAGGTTTTTAATGTAAGATGTTAACTTAAAGACATGCCCATACTGTACTCCTACTGCCAGCGGACTACAGACTGCGTGTGATCGAGACCGCAAGTCACTGTGTGCATTATCCCATAATCTTTGCTTTAACATCTTTTGGGCGCCTTCATAACCCAGGTAATACAGTTGGGGGGGGTGACAAACTGTGTTACCTGGGATGGCAGCTAGTAAATTAGCTGTGCTTGTTCGCCATATTTTTACCTGGAAAACAAATAAATCAGCCGTCGCGATAAATGTCAAAGCACTCAGCAATAAATAGCAATGGAGTGTTTCAAACATTCAAATCGCCTCTTATGACACCAACCCTGTGAGGTAGGCCTGTGTTGCTTTCTGCGGATCATCTGGATGAGCAATGGTTATGTGGCACAAATGGTACTTCAGTAGCACAAGGAGTCAGGCTATTTGGCCATTTAACCCAGTATTGTTAGCACGGACTGGCAGCAGCTCTCTAGCTTCTCAAAGAGGAGATTTTACCAGACCTACCTGCAGGCGCCAGGGATCAAAGTTGGGCTGCGATGTGTGTGTGCTAGGGGAAAAACAATGCTATCCAGGGTTGTAAAGACTGCGGAGAGAATAATTGGGTGCACTCTTCCCACCTTGGATCAAATCTACGCTTCCAGGTGCCACAAGAAAGCTGCAGAGATAGCGCAGGATAGTGCGCACCCCGGAAATGATCTCTTTCAGCTTCTGCCTTCTGGAAGAAGGTGCAGGGTTATAAATACTAGGACTAGCCGCCTGAGAAACAGTTTCTACGCAAATGCAATTCTGCTTCTAAATGCAGCATAAGGGGTCTCTATAGTATAAAAGGTAAAGGTACCCCTGCCCGTACAGGCCAGTCGTGTCCGACTCTGGGGTTGAGCGCCCATCTCGCTTAAGAGGCCGGGGGCCAGCGCTGTCCGCAGACACTTCCGGGTCACATGGCCAGTGTGACAAGCTGCATCTGACGAGCCAGCGCAGCACACGGAAACGCCGTTTACCTTCCCGCTAGTAAGCGGTCCCTATTTATCTACTTGCACCCGGGGGTGCTTTCGAACTGCTAGGTTGGCAGGCGCTGGGACCGAGCAATGGGAGCGCACCCTGCCGCGTGGATTCGAACCGCCGACCTGACGATCGGCAAGTCCTAGGCGCTGAGGTTTTACCCACAGCGCCACCCGCGTCCCCTCTATAGTATAGTGTATTTTAAATGGGGTTTTTGAATGTTTTATGTAGTTTTGTAGTAGTTTTAATGTAGTTTTATGTAGTTTTAATGTAGTTTTATATAGTTTTTCAATGTTCTGCATGGGACAATGACAATAAAGATATCGTATATCGTATGGGATGCAGGTGGCGCTGTGGTCTAAACCACTGAGCCTCTTGGGCTTGCCGATTTGAAGGTCGGTGGTTCGAATCCCCGTGACGGGGTGAGCTCCCGTTGCTCTGTCCCAGCTCCTGCCAACCTAGCAGTTCGAAAGCACACCAGCGCAAGTAGATAAATAGGTACTGCTCCAGCGGGAAGGTAAACGGCGTTTCTGTGCGCTCTGGTTTCCGTCACGGTGTCCTGTTGCTCCAGAAGCGGTTTCGTCCTGCTGGTCACATGACCCGGAAAGCTGTCCGTGGACAAATGCCGGCTGAAAAGCGAGATGAGCGCCACAACCCCACAGTCGCCTTTGACTGGACTTAACCGTCCAGGAGTCCTTTACGTTTACTGCTCTAACACTGAGCTGTGGTCCATCCCCCTAAACAAAAATTAAGATTCCAAACCTCATGGTTCTAAATAAAGAACTTATTTAAATAGGAATATAGGAAGGTTTTAATTGATCCCCCAATTTTACCCAATCAGCCACAAATCAAGACAAATTTAATACTTTTTATCCAAAAATTGGTTTCCCGCACTCTGTCCTTGATGTGTCCAAAGCAGGGGTAGGCAACCTAAGGCCCGGGGGCCGGATGCGGCCCAATCGCCTTCTAAATCCAGCCCAGGCAAAGTCCAGGAATCAGCTGTTTTTACATGAGTAGAATGTGTGCTTTTATTTAAAATGCATCTCTGGGTTATTTGTGGGGCATAGGAATTCGTTCATTTCCCCCTCCCTTCAAAGTATAGTCTGGCCCCCCACAAGGTCTGAGGGACAGTGGACCGGCCCCCTGCTGTTTGCTGACCCCTGATCTATCCCATATGGAGATATTCCCAGTGTCCTCTGTTGCCTGAGAGCCAACAGAGCATTTCTAGCTGAAAGCTGGTGCTCCAACGACGGAGGAAGTCAGAGAGGGGGGGCTGCGTGCCCTGTCCCTTTTGTTACCTGGACAGGTAAGGTCACGCCCATCTCTGGTCACCTGCAAAAGGAAGTATGTCCCAGCCAGCAGGAAACAGGAAGTTCTCGACTGGCTGGACCAGACACTCCCCTGCATGTCCACTCTAGGAAAACAAGGAATGTCGTACTTGACTGCTACTTGTGTATCACATCCCACACTCTCCACATAAAAAGGGAGCTTGAGACGACCTTGCAGTGTTTCAAGCACATAAGCATAAGAATTCCACCCAATTTTGCCCTTGGCCCCACCCCGACACTTGCATCCGGCCGCCAGAAGGTTCATCGCAAGCGAATGCGGCCCTCAGGCTGAAGAGGATTCCTCGCCCAGGTCCGATTCTTAATTTTATTCTTTCCTGTGTGTGCAAACAGCTCTGTTTATTCTTATTTAAGGAAAGGGGGGGGGGACACCCAAAGACGAGACCGACACAGGACAAAGCACCCAGCCTCCTTTGGGTTGGCGAATACGCTTTGGCGCTCGGGTTTTATTGCACAGCTAAATCACAGCAAATTGCCCGGCGTCTTTAAGCAATTGGGTTTAATTTAAAACTTCCACGGGAGCGCAGCTTCGCAATAAATTTCCGGGCAAGAGATATTCGTGGATAAGATGGCGCATTTTGTTCCCAATTAACAGCATTCTTTCTTTCTCTTTTTCTTTTTTAATGGGGAGGAAAAGAAAAGGAAGGGAAACTACACTAACTGAAGAGGCAAATAAATATATCATTACTCTTGCTCCCTCTAATTGCAAACTCAGCAGCTGAATGCCAAAAGGATGTTGGAAAGCTGATTGCATGTATTTGGGAAGGCCATGCAATGGCTAATTGTGCGAATGCTCTCTCATTTTCAAACACGGTGCCGCCTCGAGTCACAGTAGAGAGAGGGAGGTGCAATGGCAGACTTGGAGATGTCAAATTTCGGTGGCGCCCTGCGTGATGTTAAAATGTGGCGCTCCCTGCGGTTGTAAACAAAAATTGCCCTTCTTCCCTTATGGGGTATCCAAGAGCCCATATAGAGTCCTTACGTAGGTTCCCTATTGGTAGGAGAAAATAACAGAGGCCAACCAGAGAATATTGAAAAGCAAAGCAGCAAGTAAACTTGATCTTTATTGATCTGTTGCAACAGGGTGCTCCCCTCACCCGCAGGAGAGGAGGAGGAACCCAGAAAAATGGCGCGCAAGGCCTTATAAAGACTTTTGAAATTGCCACCCTGTAGATCAAGACCACCCCCAGATACATCATACCTACATCACAGAAAAGGCGGACTAAAACAGAAATTTGAATGTTGTTTTTCTCCTGTCCTTGTTTATCTTCTGTCTGGCAGGTTACTTGATTGGATTGCCTGGGGAGCCTGGCCATACTTTTGTAGTGATAAATACTTAGTTCCTGGGCCAGGTCACAGGCTCACACCCTAGTCATATCTTAAAGGTGCCCTTAAGACAGGATTTGAGAGGAAAGAGAATGGGGAGGTTTCCCACTTTGACCTTGCAGAGAAAACATTTGCTCAGTTTGGGAATCAAAATGGTTCTAGGTTGGTCTTCCTGTGCTGATCTATGTACGTGCTTGGCTGGTACGCTTATGAACATTACCATATATCTAAGACCTCAAAATTCCTATCACACTGCCTCTCACACTCCGTTACGGCGCCACCTGGGCAGGGCCAGATTTAGGTTTGACGAGGCCCTAAGCGCGGGTGGCACTGTGGGTTAAACCACAGAGCCTAGGACTTGCTGATCAGAAGGTCGGCGGTTCGAATCCCCGCGACGGGGTGAGCTCCTGTTGCTCAGTCCCTGCTCCTGCCAACCTAGCAGTTCGAAAGTGCATCAAAGTGCAAGTAGATAAATAGGTACCACTCCGGCGGTAAGGTAAACGGCGTTTCCGTGCGCTGCTCTGGTTCGTCAGAAGCGGCTTAGTCCTGCTGGCCACGTGACCCGGAAGCTGTACGCCGGCTTCCTCAGCCAGTAAAGCGAGATGAACCCCAGAGTCGGCCACGACTGGACCTAATGGTCAGGGGTCCCTTTACCTTTTAAGCTACTGAAGGTAATGGGGCCCTTTATATGCCCAGCTGTTCTTTGTCAACAACAAATTGTCACTGTGGCTTCCAATAAACGTTCAGAAACCAGAGCATTTACGTCCTGGTTTTCAGCGTTGGAGAGTCGAAACTTTCCAAAACGGGGGCATTTGGGAGCCGAGGTTTGACTGTACTGCTTTAAATGCAGACTGCGGATGAGGGCATTGGCAGCAATTTGGGGAGAGGAAACGTAGCAAAGCTCTGGGGCAGAACGTTGCCTGTGCAAGGTCTTGAGTTCAATTTCTGGCATCTCTCAGTTTAAAAAGATCAGATAGCACAGCAGATGGCGGGGGAATAGACCCTTCTCTCTGCCTGAGTAGATAGCTGAATCATGGGACAAATAATCTACTGTATTTTTCGCTCTATAAGACGCACCAGACCACAAGACACACCTAGTTTTTGGAGGAGGGAAACAAGAAAAAAAATATTCTGAATCTCAGAAGCCAGAACAGCAAGAGGGATCGCTGCGCAGTGAAAGCAGCAATCCCTCTTGCTTTTCTGGCTTCTGGGATAGCTGCACAGCCTGCATTCGCGCCATAAGACGCACACACATTTCCCCTTACTTTTTAGGAGGGAAAAAGTGAGTCTTATAGAGCAAAAAATACGGTAATACATGGGTAGGCAAACTAAGGCCCGGGGGCCGGATCTGGGCCCAATCGCCTTCTAAATCCGGCCAGTGGACAGTCCGGGAATCAGCGTGTTCTTCTATAAGTAGAATGTGTGCTTTTATTTAAAATGCATCTTTGGGTTATTTGTGGGGCATAGGAATTCATTCATATTCCCCCTCCCCCCCCAAAATATAATCTGGCCCCCCACAAGGTCTGAGGGACAGCGGACCGGCCCCCTGCTGAAAAAGTTTGCTGACCCTGATCTAATACATGATTTTGGAGCTTCATCGCAACATCCTCCTTAGGGACAGGGCTGGGCAAACCCTGGTTATGTACTGAGGATTCAGCAAACGCCAAATTCAGCCTCTTTGAGAGACATCACCACCTGGCCTTTGAGGCTCTTGGGGGAGGCACAAACCACTTCTTCCCTGGAGTACAGGATGGCAGAATGACGCGTCACCCAGTCCACGAAGGTGTACATGAGGCAATCACACGCCCATGGGTTTCTGGCAAGGTCGAGGCTGAGCTTTGTGAGCTGGCCTGAGAACCCAGGGTCCCAGGAAGCGATCTGGTTTTCGGAGATGAACAGGGTATCCAGATTCCTCAGAGGCTCGAAGATTCCTGGTGGGAGACGGGTTAAGCTGTTGTTTTGGAGGAAGAGGAACCCCAGGCGTGGGACCTCCTGGAAGGTCTTGTCGGCGATGGAGTGGAGATGGTTGCCTCCTAGGTCCAATCTCTCCAGAAGAGGCATCCCCTCCAGGATCTGCGGAGAGAGCTGGCGGAGGAAGTTGGAGGAGAGGTCCAGAGTTGTCAAATTCTCCAGCTTGCTGAAGCAGGAGGGGGGAACGTCCTTTAGCTGGTTGTTGGAGAGATCCAGGGTCTGGAGCTTCCTTAATGGGTGGAACCACTGTGGCCGCAACTTGGTCAACTGGTTCATCTTGAGAAACAGATGATTCAATGAGCTGGCGTTCTCAAATACTGACGGAGGCAGATCTTCCAGGAGATTGCTTGTGAGATCCAAGGTGTGCAGCTCTGGGAGGTCACGGAAGAGGCCGCCGGGAAGGTCCTCCAGCCTGTTGTTAGATAGGTGAAGTTCCTGAAGCTTGGGCAACCCCAGCAGCGCATCCTCACCGATGCTGGAGATGTTTGTGAACTCGACGGAGATCAGGGTCGTCTGCTCAGGGAAGCCAGCTGGGAAGTGGCTAAGGGACGGGGAAGAGCAGAAGAACTCGGTGATGTTGCTTGGGGTAGCCACAGGAGGGCACTGGAGAGCCTGGAGGCGGCAGCATTGAAGGGATAACACCAGGCAAACAATAAAGATCAGGACTGAGGAATCCATCATGCGACTCTGTATGGATGGGAGAGAGAGTGAGTTTATTTACATCCCTGAAAATTTGCCTTGGCTGCAAGTAAGTTGAGAGCTACGCACCAAGACAAGTACAGTGGTACCTTGGTTCTCAAACGTAATTTGTTCAGGATGTCCGTTCCAAAACCAAAGCGTTCCAAAACCAAGGCGTGCTTTTCCATAGAAAGTCATGCAAAACGGATTAATCCGTTCCAGACTTTTAAAAACAACCTCTAAAACAGCAATTGAACATGGGTTTTACTATCTAGCGAGACCACCGATCCATAAAATGAAAGCAATAAACAATGTACTGCGGTCACACAATCAATCAATCAGTAGCTGAACTGGGTTTCACACAGTGACAAAAACAACAAAAACACAAAATAAATAGCAAAAACAGACAGATCTCAGTGTAACACTCAAAACGGAGCACGTTCGGCTTTCGGAAAAAAGTTCACACACTTACTTCCAGGTTTGCAGTCTTTGAGTTCCAAGTTGTTTGAGTACCAAGGCATTTGAGAACCAAGGTAGCACTGTATCATAAGGGGGAGTGTGAGATGTGGAGCTCTTAACTTATGCAGGTGTGATTTTTGCATTTTTGTATGTTTGCTTTGCGTTGTTGTTCGGTTTTAAATCAATTATTTGTATTCTATCCATTGTGACCAGTTGTGACGGCTTATAGTTTTTGGCAATAAATATTCCATTCATTCATTTAAAGGTCCATTAGGTCCAGTCGTGACTGGCTCTGGGGTTGCGGCGCTCATCTCGCTTTATTGGCCGAGGGAGCCGATGTACAGCTTCCGAGTCATGTGGCCAGCAGGACTAAGCCGCTTCTGGCGAACCAGAGCAGCGCACGGAAACGCCGTTTACCTTCCCGCCGGAGCGGTACCTATTTATCTACTTGCACTTTGATGTGCTTTTGAACTGCTAGGTGGGCAGGAGCAGGGAACGAGCAATGGGACCTCACCCCGTCACGGGGATTCGGACCGCCGACCTTCTGATCGGCAAGTCCTAGGCTCTGTGGTTTAACCCACAGCGCCACCCGCGCCCGATTCATTCATTTGCATCCCTGTAAACACCTGCATGGTCTCCTGCCCAGCTTGAAAAAGCAAAACTTATCATTTGGGCAGAGCTAGCTCCTGGTAAAGTGGATGAGACTCATAATCTCAGGGTTGTGGGTTCGAGCCCCGTGTTGGGCAAAAGATTCCTGTATTGCAGGGGGTTGGACCCTGGCGGTTCCTTCCATCTCTGCAATTCTAGGATGAGAAACATAACAAGACAGACAGCAACATCCACATTATGGGTAGGCAACCTAAGGCCCAGGGGCCGGATCCGGCCCAATTGCCTTCCAAATCCAGCCCGCAGACAATCTGGGATTCAGCGTGTTTTTACATGAGTAGAATGTGTCCTTTTATTTAAAATGCATCTCTGGGTTATTTGTGGGGCGTAGGAATTCGTTCATATTTCCTCCCCCCCAAATATAGTCCGGCCCCCCACAAGGTCTGAGGGACAGTGGACCGGCCCCCTGCTGAAAAAGTTTGCTGACCCCTGTCCACATTGTACATTTAAAACACATGGCTCCCCCCCAAAAAAGGACTGTTTGAGTCTCATTTGTTAAGGGCGCTGGGAATTGTAGTTCTTCAAGGGGTAAGCTACAGTTCCCAGGATATATCCTGTGATATTTGCATTGGCCACAAGTCACGGCGATCGTAGTAGTAGTGACCGCAGAATACTGAATTGTGGGTGTGGGAACAGAATGTGGCACAGGGTGTGTGTGAGGATGGAATGGAGCTCTCTAGAGAAGGGAATGGCTGGCTGGCTGGCAAATGAACTTCTTCCCTCTTCTTCTTTCTAAAAAAGGCCCTTCCTCCTTCTCTGCCGCTGCTCCCTCCCACTTGTGCAATTCTGCAACGTTCTCTGGCCAGGCGATTGCAAATTCTCCGGCTCGGAGGACTTGTGCCAACTGAGTGCTTTTGCATCATATCTCTAGTTATCTCTTAATTTATTCTGTCTTTGTTGACTGGAGGCGAGTGGGCGGGGATGGCAGGAGCTTGTACGGAGTGCCAATAACCTTTGGAAACCTTGTCCGCCAATTTCTATTGATTGGCTCGGGGGTAGATCGCATGCCTTGCATGAATCCTAGAATCCTAGAATGGCAGAGTTGGAAGGGGTCCCTCAGTGGTCATCTAGTCCAGCCCCCAGCAATGCAGGAAGAAGGTTGCAGGTTCAATCCCAGGCAGGGCTGGGGAAATAGGAGAGTCTGCCAGGGTAGACAATACTGGGGTAGAGAGACCCAATGGTTGACTCGGTAGAAGATCTCAGTATTCAGGATTAGGACTCAGCTCAGTGGTACCTCGGGTTAAGAACTTAATTCGTTCTGGAGGTTTGTTCTTAACCTGAAACCGTTCTTAACCTGAGGTACCACTTTAGCTAATGGGGCCTCCTGCCGCCGCCACGCGATTTCTGTCCTCATCCTGAAGCAAAGTTCTTAACCCGAGGTACTGTTTCTGGGTTAGTGGAGTCTGTAACGTGAAGCTTCTGTAACCCAAGGTAAGGTAAAGGTAAAGGGACCCCTGACCATTAGGTCCAGTCGTGGCCGACTCTGGGGTTGCGGCGCTCATCTCGCTTTATTGGCCGAGGAAGCCGGCGTACAGCTTCCGGGTCATGTGCCCAGCATGACTAAGCCGCTTCTGGCGAACCAGAGCAGCGCACGGAAATGCCATTTACCTTCCCACCAGAGTGGTACCTATTTATCTACTTGCACTTTGATGTGCTTTTGAACTGCTAGGTTGGCAGGAGCAGGGACCGAGCAACGGGAGCTCACCCCATTGCAGGGATTCGAAACGCCGACCTTCTGATCGGCAAGTCCTAGGCTCTGTGGTTTAACCCACAGCGCCACCCTCGTACCTGTAACCCAAGGTACCACTGATTAAAAGGAAGTCCACAATTGTGCTTCATCTGGGAGGCATGATGTATCCCCTCTGAGTGGGACTGGCTGAAGGAACCTCACACGTACAGTCTGAGCAGCGGTTCCTAAACTTAGGTTTCCAGTCCAATTAGGTCTCCGTTGGACTACAATGCCCATCATCCCTGACCTGCTAGCTAGGGATGATGGGAGTTGTAGTCTAAAAACAGCTGGGGACCCAAGTTTGGGAAACTCTGGCCCAGAGGGTTCAGTCCTACTACAACTACAACATGCCCCACTGCAGTCAAAAACCAGATGCTTCAGGTTACAGACTCCGCTAACCCAGAAATAATACCTTGGGTTAAGAACTTTGCTTCAGGATGAGAACAGAAATTGTGCTCTGGCGGCGTGGCAGCAGCGGGAGGCCCCATTAGCTAAAGCGGTACCTCAGGTTAAGAACAGTTTCAGGTTAAGAACGGACCTCCAGAACGAATTAAGTTATTATCCCGAGGTACCACTGTTCTGCATTTTGCAGTCGCAGAAAGGCAGAATATCTCAAGACCCTTCAAATCTATTGCACATACAGTGGTACCTCAGGTTAAGTACTTAATTCGTTCTGGAGGTCCGTTCTTAACCTGAAACTGTTCTTAACCTGAAGCACCACTTTAGCTAATGGGGCCTCCTGCTGCCGCCGCACAATTTCTGTTCTCATCCTGAAGCAAAGTTCTTAACCCGAGGTACTATTTCTGGGTTAGCGGAGTCTGTAACCTGAAGCGTATGTAACCTGAGGTACCACTGTAGTTGTCGTTCCTCCCTCTTCCCACATTCGCAGCTTCGCTTTGACACGGATCTCCCCATTCTGAACGCTCCACAATTCAGATTATCGGAAGCTGAGATGAGCCTGGGGACATTGCTTCAGGATGAAGGACAGGGAATGGAAAGCTTGAGGGACCCTTACCTGCAGCTCGTCGCTTTCGCCCAGCAAACTATCCCTTCCACAGTGGATCTGTTCGACTTTTGCCTTATCGTGGGAGCAAGGGATTGGCGCAAGGAGGTCTCCGGTCCCTGAAAGGTTCTCCACCAATGGGAAGTTGAAGAGGAAGGGAGGGAACAAGAGGCTTCTCACAAATGCCCCCCCCCAACGGCCGTGTGGTTTTGGTTGCATCATCTGGTTGGGAAACCCTATGTTGAAATCTGAAAGGGACAGAGCTAAAACGAGACCCAAAAGTGGACACAGAAACTTCGCAATGACCTGAGACCTGTGGCTACGGAGAAAAGAGGAAACCGTAGGAAAGAGGCCCAAACCCTCATACAACAAAAAATAATATTTAGAATATACTGGACGCCATTACGATTGTTTGTTTTTTTAAAAAGGAGCTATCTAAGGCATGGGTAGGCAAACTAAGGCCCGGGGGCAGGATCTGGCCCAATCGCCTTCTCAATCCAGCCCGTGGACGGTCCGGGAATCAGCGTGTTTTTACATGAGTAGAATGGGTCCTTTTATTTAAAATGCACCTCTGGGTTATTTGTGGGGCATAGGAATTTGTTCATTATTTCTTTCCCAAAATATAGTCCGGCCCCCCACAAGGTCTGAGGGATAGTGGACCGGCCCCCTGCTGAAAAAATTTGCTGACCCCTGATTTAGATTGTGCTGACTCACTCTCACAGGCTTAAGCAGTTGCAGGTACAGGACAAATTAACCTGCGTACCTGACTTAACCCTATCTTGGCCATTTTTCTCTGCATGCTGAAACCCTTTACACACTAATGTCACCACCGCATCATGTGGCAGCTGATTCCACACATTCACGACATGGAATCTCAGATTTCTAGATGGGACCCCGAGGATCATCTAGTCCAACCCACTGCAACGCAGGAATCTTTCACCAAAGTGGGGTTCAAACCCACAACCCTGGTATGAAGAGATTCTTACTCTATCAACCGAGCCATTCCTCTTAAAAAAACCCAAACCCTTAATCCAGGGGTCAGCAACCTTTTTCAGCCATGGGCCGGTCCACTGTCCCTCAGACCCTGTGGGGGGCCGGACTATATTTTGGGGGGAAAATGAACGAATTCCTATGCCCCACAAATAACCCAGAGATGCATTTTAAATAAAAGGACACATTCTATTCATAGAAAAACACCAGGCAGGCCTGACAAATAACCCAGAGATGCATCTTAAATGCATTTTAAAAGGACACATTCTACTCATGGAAAAACAGGCTGATTCCCGGAGCATCCATGGACCGGATTGAGAAGGCGATTGGGCCACATCTGGCCCACGGGCCTTAGGTTGCCTAAAGGTAAAGGTAAAGGTAAAGGTAAAGGGACCTCTGACCAATAGGTCCAGTCGTGACCGACTCTGGGGTTGCGGCGCTCATCTCGCTTTACTGGCCGAGGGAGCCGGCGTACAGCTTCTGGGTCATGTGGCCAGCAGGACTAAGCCGCTTCTGGCGAACCAGAGCAGTGCACGGAAACACCATTTACCTTCCCGCTGGAGCGGTACCTATTTATCTACTTGCACTTTGAGGTGCTTTCGAACTGCTAGGTTGGTAGGAGCAGGGACCGAGCAACGGGAGCTCACCCCGTCGCGGGGATTCGAACCACCGACCTTCTGATCTGCAAGCCCAAGAGGCTCAGTGGTTTAACCCACAGCGCCACCCGCTTCCCTACCCCTGCCTTAATCATAGAAGCAAAAAATTGCAGAGTTGGAAGAGACCAAGAGGGTTGCTTAGTTCACCCCGCTGCCAGGTTTCTGCATTCAGCGGAGATTTTGGGCTAAGGGACCCCCAAGCTCTGAAATCCCACCATCTTGTGTCCACAGTTTCCTCCAACCCTTCGTTTCAAGCTGCTTGGTGGTACGACGAAAGCCCACCCTCTCCCTTCTGCTGCTGCCCGCTCAGAGCTGTGCCTTCGTCCCTCCAGCGAGTTTATTCTAGCTGAGATCAGAATCTGTTTGCCTCTGATGGATGCAGCGGCTGGGCCAAGTTTGGGCAGCTGCGTGGACTGAATGGGCGCTTTTGTGTTTTGTCTCCACATGGCTTGTTAACCCGCTCGCTTCCAGAATCTGCTGTCACACAGGGGAAGAGGGCCAGGATTCAGGCAAGGGGAATCGACTGTGCTCCTTACCAGAATCTGACGCCCAGCAACCACACATGAGTGGAATAGGGTGAACGTATGTGTGAACAGGTGAGCACTGAAGCAGTCCAGTCCAGCGACTTGGTCTCACACCAAGATACGTCAACAGAAGGTGAAGGGAAGTCATAGTGGCACTCTATTCTGCCTAGGTCAGACCACACCTGGAATACTGTGTCCAATTCTGGGTACCACAATTGAAGAAGGATGTTGACAACCTGGAAGGTGTGTTGAGGAGGGCGACCGAGATGATCAAGGGTCTGGAAACCAAGCCTGATGAGGAACGGTCGAAGGAGCTGAGTATGTTTAGCCTGGAAAACAGTAGACTGAGAGGAGATATGATAGCCATCTTCAAATATCTTAAGGGCTGTGGTTCTTTTGCCTTGGTCAAACCACAGCCAATGGCTGTGGACCTTTTAAGATCTGAAGCCTACATGTGCCTTGGTTTTGTTGGTCTCATTTTTCCTTTTATTGAGTTATTGATTTATAGTACTGCCTCAGTCCAGTTCTGGGCACCTCAGTTTAAGGAGGATATTGAGAAGCTGGAAAGTGAGCAGAGGAGGGTGACCAAGATGATCAAGGGCTTGCAAACCAAACCTGACGAGGAACGGTCGAAGGAGCTGGGTATGTTTAGCCTGGAAAAGAGGAGACTGAGACGAGAGAGCCATCTTCAAATATCTGAAGGGCTGTCACACGGAGGAGGGAGCACGCTTGTTTCCTCCTGCTCTGGATGGTAGGACTCGAACCCGTGGCTTCAAATTGCAAGGAAGGAGATTCTGACTCAAAATCAGGAAGAACTTTCTGGCATTTAGAGCTGTCCGGACATCCCCTTGGGATGCGGCTGACTCTCCTTCCTTGGAGGTTTTTAAGCAGAGATTGGACGGCCATCTGTCATGGATGCTTTAGCTGAGATTCCTTCCAACTCTATGATTCTGTGCCCCAATAGGAGACCCCACCCAGCAGGACCTGAGTGCGAAAGCAGCACTCTCCACCCACGATTAGGGATTCAGTCTGCTTTGCCTTCTTCCCTCAGTTAACCATTTCCCCAGGCCAAAGTTCATTCCAATGCATTTCCTCACCGGTTTGCAAATATTTATTCAAAGCCCTCGTGAAAACCCTCTGGCGAATTTCTCTCCAATACATGTTGGATGCAATTTGGCCTAAAACAGCCATTGCTGCAAAGCGGTTTTCCCTAGTCCAGTGGTACCTCAGGTTACATACGCTTCAGGTTACAGACTCCACTAACCCAGAAACAGTGCTTCAGGTTAAGAACTTTGCTTCAGGATGAGAACAGAAATCGGGCTCCGGCGGCGCAGTGGCAGCAGCAGGAGGCCCCATGAGCTAAAGTGGTGCTTCAGGTTAAGAACAGTTTCAGGTTAAGAACGGACCTCCGGAACGAATTAAGTACTTAACCCGAGATACCACTGTATGATTCATTTCTGCACATTGTCTCTTAAGCTTAAGCCAAGAAAGAGTATTCTCTATAACACTGAATATCAATATATGTATCAAGACTTTGAGATTAGGCCACTGAAGAAGCCCGGAAAACTACCTTGGGAGTGTGCTACCTGCAAGCCCCAGTTAAAGGGCCCCATTGGGGGCGAACAGCAGCCGCTTGATTATTTGGACTGCCACGACGAAACAGGTGCAAAACGCCGGCACCCTGTCGTCTACAACTTCATCGTCTACAACTTTATTAACATCTATCTACAATTCTACTGGGACGCAGGTGGCGCTGTGGGTAAAAGCCTCAGCGCCTAGGGCTTGCCGATCGAAAGGTCGGCGGTTCGAATCCCCGCGGCGGGGTGCGCTCCCGTTGTTCGGTCCCAGCGCCTGCCAACCTAGCAGTTCGAAAGCACCCCCGGGTGCAAGTAGATAAAT
>NC_138043.1:6659990-7027490 GCF_964106645.2 Podarcis pityusensis
TATGCAGAATTGGCTAAACTGACATGCAAACTGCGAGATAAGGACAACTGTGGCTTAAAAGAAGAATGGGAACTTTTCACAGATTACTTAAAAAGACAGCAAAATGAATTGGACTCCTTGGCAGGTTTTGAATAAACATGCACAAATTTATTGATTGATAACATGGCAGACAGATAATGTAAGGATTCGTATAATTTTATAACATGCAGAGAATAATAAAGGTAAAGGGACCCCTGACCATTAGGTCCAGTCATGGCCGACTCTGGGGTTGCGGCGCTCATCTCGCTTTACTGGCCGAGGGAGCCGGTGTACGGCTTCCGGGTCATGTGGCCAGCAGGACTAAGCCGCCTCTGGCGAACCAGAGCAGCGCACAGAAATGCCGTTTACCCGCCAGAGCAGTACCTGTTTATCTACTTGCCTTTTGATGTGCTTTTGAACTGCTAGGTGGGCAGGAGCTGGGACCAAGCAACGGGAGCTCACCTCGTCATTGCGGGGATTTGAACCGCCGACCTTCTGATCGGCAAGTCCTAGGCTCTGTGGTTTAACCCACAGCACCACCCGCGTCCCGCAGAGAATAATATGTGTTGAGAAATCAGAGAGAGGAGCTGAGGGAAGTCTCTGGGGGAGGGGATGGAGGGTTTGAAGGGGGTGGGGAAAAATAATGAATATATATTTGATATGCTGTTATGTTGAAATCGCATATATATATATATAAAATGGACCTAAGAGGTAAAAAGAGGTAAAGCTAAAGGACCCCTGGACAGTTAAGTCCAGTCAAAGGCGACTATGGGGTTGCGGCGCTCATCTCACTTTCAGGCTGAGGCTGCCGGCGTTTGTCCGCAGACAAACGTTTTCACTGGTTTGTAGCCTCAGCTGGGCCCGAAATGATGTGTGTTTTCAGCTTGGAGGGATCGCTTTGAAAGCAAGCAGAACGTGTTGTGTATGAAACAACAACAGCTAGTTTGCTTAACGCACAAAAATGGAAGGAAGAAGAAAACGTTCTCGCCAAAGAAGAATGGATAAGGAAGGTGATGTAGAAATGGCAAAGTCAACAGCCAAAATAAGAGACTTTAACAATGACTGTTTTACGGAAGAACAGAAGCCCTTTTCGGACTATTTCGGGAAATATGATAGCTTGATGAACCGGCGAGCAGGATTTGAAATAACGAGCAACAGAAGGAATTGGAGGATTCAGCACTGAAGTGAAAGTTTAAGATGGCAGATAAAGATGATGGTCTATGCCGAATTGACGAAAATGACTGGGGAAATCAGAGATCAAGAGGGCAATAAATTTAATAAAGAATGGGGAAATTTTTTATAACACTGTAAACAATTGAAAACATTGGCAGGATTTTAAAAAGACTTGCAATGAAGCGAGAGCTATGATAAAAAATGAGTTTTAAGAAAATACGGGGAATATGGGAATATGACACGATGCAGTTTGAAAAGAATTATCTGGGAAAACCTTGAAGGGGAGGAAGGACATTTGGGGATTCTGAGAATCCTATTTGTAAAATGATTATGATTTATGATGTATGATGATAAACAGTGTAGACCAGGGGTCAGCAAACTTTTTCAGCAGGGGGCCGGTCCACTGTCCCTCAGACCTTGTGGGGGGACGGACTATATTTTGAAAGGGGGAAAAAATGAACAAATTCCTATGCCCCACAAATAACCCAGAGATGCATTTTAAATAAAAGTTTGCCTACCCATGCCCTAAACATTTTGTGAATCTTTGTACTTTTCTCCATCCCCCCCCCCCCAATTTGAACTAGAAAATGGTGGTTTTCTTGAGTCAAAACGAGAGTACCTCCAAACATTATTTTTTTAAAAGAAAAAAAAATGCACTGGTGATAAACGTTAAAAGTGAAAATGAATGTTTTTATTTATTCATTTTTAAAGAAGTGATGGCGTAAGAAACAAAAGGTATTGCCATGCAGACGGGGAGGAATCAAAACGCCGTGGGAAATGGGGGCGGGAAGTCAGAAAAAGAAACATTTATGTACTGAAATATGTACCGTACTTTTCCGTGTATAAGACTAGCGGGTTTTTTTATACTGGAAAATAATGTTAAAAGGGGGGCAGGGTTAGTCTTATACACGAGGGCAATCTCCCCCAGTATATCTGAAGGAGCGTCTCCGTCCCCATCGTTCTGCCCGGACACTGAGGTCCAGCTCCGAGGGCCTTCTGGCGGTTCCCTCATTGCGAGAAGTGAGGCTACAGGGAACCAGACAGAGGGCCTTCTCGGTAGTGGCGCCCGCCCTGTGGAACGCCCTCCCATCAGATGTCAAAGCAGTAAACAACTACCTGACATTCAGAAGACATCTGAAGGCAGCCCTGTTCAGGGAAGTTTTTAATATGTGACATTTTAGTGTATTTTTCATCTTTGTTGGAAGCCGCCCAGAGTGGCTGGGGAAACCCAGCCAGATGGGCGGGATACAAATAATAAATTATTATTATTATTATTATTATTATTATTATTATTTTATTTATTATTATTATTATTATTATTATTATTATTATCTTAATTTTGAGTCCCCCCAAAGTAGGGAGGGCGCCTTATACATGGCGGCGTCTTATACACGGAAAAATACGGTATGTTAAAAGTTTTGAAATTTTAAGAAAGAAATTACGAAAATATAAAGGGGAGCAGAACAAAATGTTTGTGTGTGTGTGTGTGTGTGTGTGTGGTGTGTGTATGTAGAGCGAGAGAGAGAGCTTCTTAAGGGAAAAAGGACTGGCTGAATAGAGCCCAAGCCACGTGCCACACTACAGTGCCAGAATAGGAGTCCCGATAAAAGGATCTGTTTCAGGGCGCAGTGCCCGCCCCCCCCCCCCGCAGCAATCTGGTGTGCGGGGAAACAGAGAGGGCCCTTCTCCCGGCTTCCTCCCCCCCCCACCTCGCCACCGTTCCTGCATCTCCATCCCGCTCAGGGCCCTGACGCCTCCATCCTCCTTCTCAGGCAAGCTCCTCTATTAAGCATTTCACCGTGTTAGCGATATTGTTTTCTTCTTTACTAGCTCCCAGGGAGCAATCCAGCTGGAGATTTATAGCTCGGCTAAAATCACCTTCCATTCTTAAGTGAGCCATCCATATAGTCCGTGATCAGGGACGAACCTTCCCCCCCCCTTCCCTCGCCCCACACCAAACGAAACACAAATTCAATCTCGCCTGGCTGCGAAGCAAATCCATTTCATGCAGACAGCTGCCTGGGCAGCAGAGCTTTTTCTTCTCCTCCTTCTGACCTTGATACAGAGCAATGGATGTGGGGGTTTTTTGGGGCGGGGGACAAGATGGGTTCTTAGTGCTGCGTTATGCACAGACAAACCGGCACACTGGGCAAGCGGGCGCTCGGATTTCTTTAAACTGGTTTGGCAACCGTGGGTAAGGTAAAGGGACCCCTGACCACTAGGTCCAGTCGTTGCCGACTCTGGGGTTGCGGCGCTCATCTCGCTTTACTGGCCAAGGGAGCCGGCGTACAGCTTCCGGGTCAGTGGCCAGCAGGACTAAGCCGCTTCTGGCGAACCAGAGCAGCGCACGGAAATGCCGTTTACCTTCCCGCTGGAGCGGTACCTATTTATCTACTTGCACTTTGACGTGCTTTCGAACTGCTAGGTTGGCAGGAGCAGGGACCGAGCAACGGGAACTCACCCCGTCGCAGATATTTGAACCTCCAACTTTCTGATCAGCAAGCCCAAGGCTCAGTGGTTTAACCCACAGCGCCACCCACGTCCCAGCAACCGGGGGTGGTGCGCCTTAAAGCCAGCGGATCAAACTTGGGGGCGGTGGGCAGCCTTTAGCCTAATTTCACGCAGGGAAGAAATAGAGCCAGAAGTGGGAGGTGTGTTTCTGTGGGGGGAATTCTCACCCACTTTTGGCCCCCATTGCTGGTACCAGCGCCCCAACAGATTACGCTTGAAAGGATGAGGCCCATTCGACCACTTCGATGAACTGCCACCAGTGCCACGAAACACCGTTTCCACATTTGTAGGAACTTGGCGTGTTTATTTAAAAAGTGTGACAGCCCATAAACTTTGGAACTCCTTGCCACGTGATATCAGCCAGGTGCCTTCACTGTACTCCTCCTGGCGCCTGCTTAAGACATTTATTTATTTTTTGTTTAGGCTAGGCATCCCCAAACTGCAGCCCTCCAGATGTTTTGGCCTACAAATCCCACGATCCCTAGCTAACAGGACCAGTGGTCAGGGATGATGGGAATTGTAGTCCAAAACATCTGGAGGGCTGAAGGTTGGGGGTGCCTGGTTTAGGCAAGCCTCACCAGTGGAGTGGGGGCACCGACTTGTTTCGTTTTTGTTCTCGCTCTTATTATGTAAGGTAAAGGTAAAGGGACCCCTGACCATTAGGTCCAGTCGTGGCCGACTCTGGGGTAGTGGCGCTCATCCCGCTTTATTGGCCAAGGGAGCTGGCGTACATCTTCTGGGTCATGTGGCCAGCAGGACTAAGCTGCTTCTGGCGGACTAGAGCAGCACACGGAAACGCCGTTTACCTTCCCGCTGGAGCAGTACCTATTTATCTACTTGCAGTTTGAGGTGCTTTCGAACTGCTAGGTGGGCAGGAGCTGGGACCGAGCAACAGGAGCTCACCTCGTCGTGGGGATTTGAACTGCCGACCTTCCGATCAGCAAACCCAAGAGGCTCAGTGATTTAGACCACAGCGCCACCCGCGTTCCTTTTTTTGGCAGATGCAAGGACTCTCCCCTCTGTCCAAGGCTCCTCCTCTGCCAAGCGATCTGAGGCTCCTCCATATTGTCTATCTATGCTCTTCCTCCTTCATACCTGTTTGGGTTCTGGGGGACTAGGCTGGATGGGAGCTGGTCTCAGAAGGAGAGGGAGACCTCCTGGTTTCCTGACCAGCCTGCCTCATCTCTGCCTCCTGGTTCCCCTCCTCTGCTGCCTCCGATTCTGGACTGCTCTCTGCCACAGACTCTTCCTGCTCACTAAACCCTGTTGCCCCTCCAGCTTCTGACACCTCCAAGTCTTTTCCCTCTGACCACTCGCTGTCATCCCACTGCTACTCCCCTGGCTCTGAGCCATCGTCCCTTGGGGGTTCCCCACCTGATGCCCCCCACTCCGCTCCTCTGCTTCCAGTCAGTCCTCGCTCGATGGGGCTCCTCAGTTTTGTGACGGTTGCGGAGGACAGGGGGTGGCAGCGGTACGGCTGCCGCAGACCATTTCTTAAATGCGCCAAAGCGACGACAACCCGGTGCTATCCAATGTCTGTCCTTCGAGGCTGGTGAGAGGCGAAAACTGCAGCCTCATTGTGCCCTAATAGGCTGTAATGTTTGCAATTTAAATACGGCGTAATAGCAGCCAGACGCTCTGCGATGTTTATTGTACACAAGGCTCATCGCAACCGTGTTCGGCCTATTTATTACATCGCCTTTTAATGCCGGATTCCAAGAGACACCTGGGGACGCCGGAGACTTAATTTATTCCCGCCGTGCTGGGAGAGGGGAGGCTGACCGTCTCTCTCGGGGAGGGGGCTGCGCCAGGGGAGGTTGGGGGTCCCCATCGGTCCAATTGGCCTGCAACCCCCCTCCGCTCCAACACACACAGCTGGCTTCTAGATTATTAACAACGACTTTGAGAACGGTGGCATTATTAGGATTCATCTTTGCTTAGAATCCTGCTGGGTGGCGGCGGTTTTCCAAGCAACCAATAAAATCACTAATAAAAACAAAATAAATAGCTCGCTCGTTGCTTTTTTTCAGCCTGCTTCGGAATCAAGGCAGTTGAAATAGCACCAGCACCAAGAATGGCTTCAGCTGATGGCCCAGAGGAGCCCCTATCTGGCCCAGGAAAGCCTGACTCCTGTCATCTGTGCCCTGGCAACCTCTAGGTTAGATTAGGTAAAAGGTAAAGGGACCCCTGACCATTAGATCTAGTCGTGGCCGACTCTGGGGTTGCGGCGCTCATCTCGCTTTACTGCCCGAGGGAGCCGGCGTACAGCATCCGGGTCATGTGGCCAGCATGTCTAAGCCGCTTCTGGCGAACCAGAGCAGCGCACGGAAATGCTGTTTACCTTCCCGCCGGAGCGGTACCTATTTATCTACTTGCACTTTGATGTGCTTTTGAACTGCTAGGTTGGCAGGAGCAGGGACCGAGCAACGGGAGCTCACCCCGTCACGGGGATTCGAACTGCCGACCTTCTGATCGGCAAGTCCTAGGCTCTGTGGTTTAACCCACAGAGCCACCCGCGTCCCACCTAGGTTAGATTACTGCAGCACATTATACGTGGGGCTGCCTTTGAAGACATATTCGACGTCAGAGGCTCCCCACCCCTGCAATACAGAGCTAAGATGGTCTAATGCAGGACATAGGATCCTGTGTCTCCCCCCCCCCGCAAATGATCTCTAGGTGTTCTGACAGTAGGTGGACACAGAGCCCCCACATTGGAGATAAAAGTTTCATATGCACAAAATGCTATGTTTGAGTGCATTGTATTTACAATGCTGTGCAGTTAAGTTTGCATTCAACAAGAGGTTTCACTCTGGCAAATGCGGCAGGAAAGGTTGGATGTTTCTGCTACAGTCTTGAGGCCAACTGATGACTTATCACCAGAAACATAAGCTGCCATCTCCCTTCAGGAAGGTTTAAGTCAGCAATGGAGCTAGTAGCAGTAGATGCGAAGCTCTGATGCCGAACTATAGGATCTCTCTCTGGGATTCAACTGAATTAAGGATTTAAAAGACAATGGGCCTGCGTTGCAACTTTTACCACTCCACCTGTGCTCTAAGGTAGCAGAAACCATGAAGGCTAGACTCTACCTTCACATTTGGACGCAACAACAACAACAACTTTATACCTCACCCATCTAGCTGGGTTTCCCCAGCCACTCTGGGTGGCTTTCAACAGAATACTAAAAATACAATAAAACATCAAATATAAAAAACTTCCCTAAACAGGGCTGCCTTCAGATGTCTTCTAAAAGTGAGATAGTTGTTTATTTCCTTGACATCTGATGGGAGTTTGTTCCACAGGGTGGGTGCCACTACCGAGAAGGCCCTCTGCCTGGTTCCCTGTAACCTCACTCCTTGCAGGGAGGGAACTGCCAGAAGGCCCTCAGAGCTGGACCTCAGTGTCCGGGCAGAATGATGGGGGTGAAGACGCTCCTTCAGGTATACTGGACCGAGGCCGTTTAGGGCTTTCAAGGTCTGCACCAACACTTTGAATTGTGCTCGGAAACATACTGGGAGCCAATGTAAGTCTTTCAGGACCAGTGTTATATGGTCCCAGCGGCCGCTCCCAGCCACCAGTCTGGCAGCCGCATTCTGGATTAGTTGTAGTTTCCAGGTCACCTTCAAAGGTAGCCCCACCTAGAGCGTATTGGAGTAGTCCAAGCAGGAGATATCCAGAGCATGCACCACTCCGGCGAAACAGTCTGCGGGCAGATAGGGTCTCAGCCTGTGTACCAGATGGAGCTGGTAGTCAGCTGCCCCGGACACAGAACTGACCTGCTCCTCCATGGACAGCTGTGAGTCCAAAATGACTCCCAGGCTGCTCATCTGGTCCTTCAGGGGCACAGTTGCCCCATTCAGGACCAGGGAATCCCCCACACCTGCCTGCCCCCTGTCCCCCCAAAACAGCCCTTCAGTCTTGTCAGGATTCAGCCCCAATCCGTTAGCCGCCATCCATCCTCCAACCGCCTCCAGGCACTCACACTTCTGAAAACCAGCTGCTGGAAAACCACAGGAGGGCGAGAGTGTTGCTCCTTGCATCTAGCTGGCCGCTGTGAGAAGAGGAGGCTAGACTACATGGACCATTGGCTTGGTGCAGCAAGCTGCTCTCCTCCACTTATGCTCAGCTCGGCACATGAGCAATGCTTCGGAGGCAGCTGGCGAGGCGAACATTCCCATTCCCTAATGATTCGTGTTGCAAGTTGGACTGTTGGAAGGTATGTGTTTGAAGCCCGGGAGGGGGCAGGCTGGATCTGGTCTGATGGCACCTGCAAGCGCCTGTGATCCCCAAATTAGTTTCCAAGAGCATTTGCAAAGGCCTGCTCCAATCCATCCCACCAGCCTGTTTTTTAGCAACGCCCTTCCCTCCCAGCACTCTAACTGGTTGGAGGCGAAGTAGAGAAGGACTCTCCCTAGTCCCCCATTTATCTCCCTCTCCCATTGTTCTGCGAGTTGCTAATTGACAGCTGGGGGGGATAAAAATAAAAATAAAACCCCGCAAGATATTTTCAGCTGGTGGTTCTTTTGTGTTTTTGGAACACAAAACGGTTCTCCCCTCCGGCTTACGTGTAACTCACGCCTGCTCTATTTATTCTGCTCTCCTTTAAAAAACCCAACTATTGTAATTATTTAAATTTATCTCTTCAGGTTAATCTCCTCCAAAGCCTAGTCACAGATCTTCCTACAGACTTTGCAGCAGCCGAACTAATTGGCAATTTCGAGAGGCAGCGAGGAAGGAGAAGAGCTGAACGCCCCTGGGTTACGCTGACATTCTTGCTTTTTATTTTATTCTGTTTTGCTTTTTACAAAAGGTGACTGCAGAGGAATAAGAACCAGTGTATTATGGGGGGTTGCCACCTTTTGGGGGGCAAGAGTGAACGCAGCCTGGTCTTCTCTTGCACCTTTTATCTGCAGTCTTGTGCACAGGAGCTAGTTTTTACAGCATAAAGGTAAAGGGACCCCTGACCATTAAGGTCCAGTCGTGACCAACTCTGGGGTTGTGGTGCTCATCTCGCTTTATTGGCCGAGGGAGCCGGCGTACAGCGTCCGGGTCATGTGGCCAGCAGGACTAAGCTGCTTCTGGCGAACAAGAGCAGTGCATAGGGAGGGGGGAAACATCACCTTCTCCTTTCTGCACATCAAACTGCAGCCACAACTTTGGTAAGCCCTAGACTTAAGCCTTTCCCAGTAGTGATGTATGGAAGTGAGAGCTGGACCATCAAGAAGGCTGATCGCCGAAGAATGGATGCTTTTGAATGATGGTGCTGGAGGAGACTCTTGAGAGTCCCATGGACTGCAGGAAGATCAAACCTCTCCATTCTGAAGGAAATCAGCCCTGAGTGCTCACTGGAAGGACAGATCCTGAAGCTGAGGCTCCAAGACTTTGGCCACCTCATGAGAAGAGAGGACTCCCTGGAAAAGACCCTGATGTTGGGAAAGATGGAGGGCACAAGGAGAAGGGGACGACAGAGGGCGAGATGGTGGGACAGTGTTCTCGAAGCTACCAGCATGGGTTTGACCAAACTGCGGGAGGCAGTGGAAGACAGGAGGGCCTGGCGTGCTCCTGTCCGGGGGTCATGAAGAGGCGGACACGACTAAACGACTAAACAACAACAACAAGACTTAAGCCTTGCTGCTTTCATTCTACAACTGCAGGGTGCAAGCCCACAAACCTTTCCTGGGTGCAGAATGCAGCAGCTCCCTCAGTTTTCATTCCTTACCTTTTTTATTCTTGTTTTGGGAAAGTGTCTAAGAGAAGGGGGGGAAAGGTGGAGAAATGCCAGAGGTGGAAGAGATTGAACAAGTTGCCATGTTGAGCTTTTTGGGGGGAACATGATTTTTTTTAAAAAAAAAATTATTAGACAATTTCAGCATAACAAATCAGTCCAAATAATCAATCGCATTATTTCCCTCCCCTCCCTCCTCCCCAACCAAGGACTTCCCTCAGCTCCCCTCTCTGATTTTTTTGCACATACAGAGGTACCTCGGGTTGCATACGCTTCAGGTTACATGCGCTTCAGGTTACAGACTCTGCTAACTCAGAAATATTACCTCGGGTTAAGAACTTTGCTTCAGGATGAGAACAGAAATCGCGTGGTGGCAGCAGCAGCAGGAGGCCCCATTAGCAAAAGTGGTGCTTCAGGTTAAGAACAGTTTCAGGTTAAGAATGGACCTCCGGAACCAATTAAGTACTTAACCCGAGGTACCACTGTATTGTTCTCTACATGTTATAAAATTGCCTTATCTATCATGTGTTCAAGTAATAAATCTGTGGATGTTTATTCAAAACCTGCCAAGGAGTCCAGATCATTTTGTTGTCTTTTTAGGTAAATTGTAAAAAGTATCATGTAAAAAAATAATAATAAGCATTTAAAAAATTCACAAAATTTTACAAATTTTTACGAATTTTAAATATGATTATTCTTTTTTTTTTTACATGATATAGACCCCCTTGCCATATACATCCGGGTTTTCCTGAACGCTTTGACGAAAACCGCGCCTCCAATTCCTGGACGTACGACAGCCCTACTTCACAAAGCAGTTATGTCTATAGTATATATTTATGTACGCCGGCTCCCTCGGCCAGTAAAGCGAGATGAGCTCCGCAACCCCAGAGTCGGCCACCACTGGACCTAATGGTCAGGGGCCCCTTTAAGCTGCCCAGAGTGACTGGGGCACCACAGTAAGATGTGTGGTGTGTAAATAGTAGCACTATCATTATGGAATGGGGCGTCCCTATTTTCATCGGAGAAATGTTGGAAGGTGTGAACTGACACAACTTTGAGAAGACATCTGAAAGCAGCCCTCTGTACAGGGAAGCTTTTTACTGTTTGAGGTCTTACTGTATTTTAATTCGCTGGAAGCCGTCTGGAGTGGCTTGCGTAACCCAGTCAGATGGGGGGCATATAAATAACAAATCATCATCACACAATTCAAAGTGTTGGTGCTGACATTTAAAGCCCTAAACGGTCTCAGTCCAGTATATCTGAAGGAGTGTCTCCACCTCCATCGTTCTGCCCGGACACTGAGGTCCAGCTCTGAGGGCCTTCTGGTGGTTCCCTCGCTGTGAGAAGTGAGGTTACAGGGAACCAGGCAGAGGGCCTTCTCGGTAGTGGCACCTGCCTTGTGGAACGCCCTCCCGCCAGATCTCAAAGAGAAGAACAACTACCAGACTTTTAGAAGACATCTGAAGGCAGCCCTGTTTAGGGAAGCTTTTAATGTTTGATGCATTACTGTACAGTGGTACCTCTGGAAGTGAATGGGATCCCTTCCGGAGCCCCGTTCTCATCCTGAAGCGAATGTAAGACGTGACTGTGCATCTGCGCATCCGTGGGTCTTGTTTCGTCACTTCTGTGCATGCGAGTGACGTCATTTTGAGCGTCTGCGCATGCGCGAGCTGCGAAACCCGGAAGTAACGCGTTCCGTTACTTCCGGGTCACCGCGGAGCGCAACCTGAAAATGCTTAACCTGAAGCGTATTCATCGCGAGGTATGACTGTATTTTAATATTTTGTTGGAAGCTGCCCAGAGTGGCTGGGGAAGCCTGGCCAGATGGGCAGGGTATAAATAATAAATTATTATTATTATATTATTATTATTATCACCACCACCACTGCTGATGTACAGGGAAAGCGTCAAGTGAGCAAAATCTCAGAGCCCCTTGTCTCCCCGCAAATGCCTGCTACTTCTCTCATCGAGAGCCTGGTCTGAATTTGGGGGAACAGGGCGATGTGTTATGGCAGAGACCCTCCCCTCTTTTCAGGAAGATGAGAGTGGAGGCTAGCATTTGCTTAACATCAATCTACAAATGGCTGACATTGAATCTGCTCCCCCGAGGGATAGCCCCACTGATCCTCTGCGACCAATTCCAGTCAGGCTGGCAGACTGCAGTTCTGAACACCCTCCAGAAACTGGGTTTTGCCCCTCAGGCCCTTCTAAGTCTGGGCTTGGGCCAGGCAAAAGCCATGGTCAGGCAAAGAATATTAGATACCGAGAGACAACAGGACTGCTCAAGGTGCCCCGACTATAAAACTGGAGAAATTGAGAGAGATATAGCCGCACCGGCAGCATATCTCTTCTTTCTCGTATCCAAAAATGCAAGAAGGGCCTTTACACTCGCCAGAAGCAAGGCTCTTCCCTCGCCGGTCCTGGATGGAGCCTTTAGAAAAGTCCCGTACGCTCAGAGACTTTGCACCTGTCCATTGGGAGAGATAGGAAGCCCAGAACACTTGTTCTTTAAATGTCCCTTTTACGAAGAGGCACGTAGTAAGTTCATTGATCCCCTACTGGTGAGGCTTGCCGACCTCCTGCAAAAGCAAAAATTTGACCTTTTGCTGTTAGGCAAAGATCAGAAGAAGATCTGGACGGTCGCCAGATTCTGTGTATAAATCTGTAGGCGCGGACCATCGCCCAACTCAAAATAGTCCGGCATGAAAATCCCCAAACTCTGTTCCATGGGTGACTCTGAGTTAACTCCCTGGGAAAACAACAACAACAAAAAAGGGCGATGTGTTATGGCATAGACGCTCCTCTCTTTTCAGGAAGAGGCGCCTGGCGTGGCTCCGGGTTTTGCATCCTCCTTACCCAGGGAAACTGGTTCCCGAGCTGCCCACCCACCTGCCAGAGGCCGGCTGCGACACAGAAAAGAACGAGGCGAGGGCAGCTTGGCACTGACACGGTCAATTTCCTCCCCATTAGATTCAATCAGCTTTATTGGCACCACGCGCACAGCAGAGCTCTGCCAAGGCGAAGAGGAGGTGAGATCCAACACTAGGCCTCGCTTCCGCGGCAGCCAGATTCTGGGCCACCCGTGTCTCTTCCCGCACTAGCTGTCAGACAACTCTCCAAAACTAATGGCGGCAATCTGTTTCCTCCCAGAGACCCACACGAAGCCCGTTGCAGGCAATGCCTACTGCTCAGTTCCTATTGAATTTCAGGAGGGCACAGTTGCTTCTGTTAACGGAGAAATCTGAGGGCTCCCTTGGGCAAAAAGCAAGGACACCAGCCAGGAATACCAGAGCAAAACAGCAGTAGGCTTGGTCTTTATTGAAGGTTGAACAAGATGGAAGCCACTGTAGCAGGAACCCCCCACCCCAATCATTCAGTTTGTACAAACTTCACACACTCACACTCACACACTACATATGCCACACTTCTGTTATAAATTCATAGAAAAATCAACCATACATCGGATTTGCACTGTTCCATTTTTATTTTACTCCATATGACAAGGACTATCAAAGGGGGGTGGCTTGGTTCTGGTCAGCCATAATCCCTTCACCATCCCAGCACATCCACAGGAGCCCTGCCCAGTTGCTATGCCAACCCTGATGGTCCTAGACAGAAGACCATCAAGATCACAAAGAACTTGCATATGGGAGTGGATTCAGCATGGACTGAAACAAAGGACAATGATCAGATCTTCCCTCTGGGGGCAGGAAACTGCCAACTCCCCTTTGTCTCCTGGAAGTGACTCATGGGCAGGGGGAAAGGAGGAACCAGCCAGGTGACAGGACACTCAGGTTACCACCACAACTCCTCCCTCAACCCCTCCTTTCTGTAATGTATGCATGATGTTTCTGGGGGTGGGCTTGACCTACAGGATGGGAATTTCAAAAGTTTTTATAAGGTCTTGCACACCATCTTTCTGGGTCTTTCCTCTCTCTTGCAAGTGAGGGGAACACCCTGTTGCAACAGTTCAATAAAGGCCAAGCCTACAGGCTGCTGTTTTGCTCCAAGTTATCCTGGTTGGTGTCTTTGTTTTTGTCCAAGGGAGCCCTCGGATTTTTCCGGTAACACCACGAACAAAAGAGAACCCAAACTTTTATTAGCTGCTAATCCCCATGGGATGCGGGTGGCGCTGTGGGTTAAACCACAGAGCCTAGGGCTTCCTGATCAGAAGGTCGGTGGTTCGAATCCCCGTGACGGGGTGAGCTCCTGTTGCTCGGTCCCAGGGTCCCTGGGGAAACCCATCCGGATGGGTGGGGTATAAATAAATTATTATTATCATTAGCATTAGCATTAGCTTTAGCATTAGCATTATCATCACTATCAAGTTATATTATGTTGTATCATCATCATCATCATCATCGGTCTTTCTCCTTGGGCCTGCCCCCACCTGGTAGGCTCCGCCCCACTCGGCTCAGGCCCCGCCCTTAACCCCGATGACTCCGCCCACAACGCCACACTTAGGTGCCAGCTGGCGTCTTCTCCTCTGGAGCAAATTAAGCACTGCGCTCATGAGCCCTGAAACAGAGCCGAGGAGAGGAGTGGGGCTGGAATCTCCCTGCCCCACAAACCTCGACCTCTAGGGTTCAAGTGGCTGTCCTTTCGGGACCGCCAACCTGGCCAGGAAGGCTGTGGCCTCTCTGGGCAGAAGAAGACAGGATGGATGATGAGTCATCCATCTTCAGGTCTGTGTGTCATCCTGTTATCTCGGAGTGCTTTAGAGAAAGACAGAAAAGTGGAGCGGCATCCCGTAGGCGTTAAGTTTGACCCCCTCCCCAAGGCCTGGCTCCCTTCCAGAGCCAGTAATTGTTTCCTGCTTGCTGTTTCAATTAGATTGCGGGGGGGGGGGGGCAAAAGAGGTCCAGGAATGGGAGGAGGCATGGCTGGGTAAGAGGAAGGAGGCTGCCTTTGGTCAGATAAGTGAGTCTTCCATCCAGACAGGCCATCGTCACATACAGTGGTACCTCAGGTTACAGACGCTTCAGGTTACAGACTCCGCTAACCCAGAAATAGTACCTCGGGTTAAGAACTTTGCTTCAGGATGAGAACAGAAATCATGCTCTGGCGGCGTGGCAGCAGCGGGAGGCCCCATTAGCTAAAGTGGTACCTCAGGTTAAGAACAGTTTCAGGTTAAGAACGGACCTCCTGAACGAATTAAGTTATTAACCCGAGGTACCACTGTACTCGGGACGCGGGTGGCGCTGTGAGTTAAACCACAGAACCTAGGACTTGCCGATCAGAAGGTCGGCAGTTCGAATCCCTGCAACAGGGTGAGTTCCCGTTGCTCGGTCCCTGCTCCTGCCAACCTAGCAGTTCAAAAGCACATCAAAGTGCAAGTAGATAAATAGGTATCGCTCCGGCGGGAAGGTAAACGGCGTTTCCGTATGCTGCTCTGGTTCGCCTTCTGGGTAGTGGCACTTGCCCTGTGGAATGCCCTCCCATCAGATGTCAAAGAGAACAACAACTACAGTGGTACCTCGGGTTACAGATGCTTCAGGTTACAGACTCAGCTAACCCAGAAATAGTACCTCGGGTTAAGAACTTTGCTTCAGGATGAGAACAGAAATCGCGCAGCGGCGGAAGCAGGAGGCCCCATTAGCTAAAGTGGTGCTTCAGGTTAAGAACAGTTTCAGGTTAAGAACGGACCTCCAGAACGAATTATGTACTTAACCCGAGGTACCACTGTATAGGGGAAATAAATCCCTGTATAGGGGAGCTTTTTAATGTGTAATGTTTTATTATGTTATATATGCTTTGGAAGCAGCCCAGAGTGGCTGGGGCAGCCCAGCCAGATGGGTGGGGTACAATTATTATTATTATTATTATTATTATTATTATTATTTTGGTTTCTTGTTTTCCCAACCTTGCCCACATTTCTGCACCAACTATGCGAAGCCCTCACGAAAGTTCACAAGCAGCTTAATACAAATGTCTCCTAAATACAGTGGTACCTTGGTTTAAGAACAGCTTAGTTTATGAACCACTTGGATTAAGAACGCTGCAAACCCGGAAGCAGGTGTTTTGGTTTGTGAACTTTGCCTTGGAATAAGAACATGTTCCGCTTCCTGTTGAGTGTGTTCCATTTGTAAATTGAGTCCCCCGCTGCTATGGGAAAGCATGCCTTGGTTTAAGAACGCTTTGGTTTAAGAACGGACTTCCGGAACGGATTAAGTTCGTAAACCAAGTTGCCACTGCATAGGTGAGTCATTTTTACGAAAATGCACGTTATTGCCAAGTAAACTTCCCTCCTCAAATATAATGCATTTTTGTACGTCGTTTTCACAGAGACGTGCATTCTTTTGCCCTGTATTTAGAATTTTGCACACATTGCTTGCTCGGGGAACCGCGTTGCAAAATTTGGAGAAGTGTGAATTTCAAAGGAAGGCCTTGAGCTTCCCCTCGCCCCTTGTTCCAGAAAGCGAAAATTAAATGCCAACTGAATTTGATTCCCACCCCCCCCGCCATCTCTGTTGCTTCCAGCCTTACGTGGCAGGCGATGCTCAGCGCTTCCCAGCCACAGTTGCAATTGCCTTTGGTGTTGCAATTCCCGACGTTTTCGCTCCAGCTCCGAGCGGCATGTTCCCTCTCCGCAAAACGCATAGTTTATTGTTGCACATTGTGTCTAAATTTATTGCTGTGCATTGTTTTAATTGTCTGTTTTAAGCATATTTGCACATCAGTTTCTAATGCTGCGAGGGTCCTCTATTTCAGAGGCTTCTACTCTGCAGCTGTTTTAACTGCGAGTCTTCTAGTTCTTACGCTCTTACAGTTGTTTTAGCTGCATGTTTTTATTTGTTTTTAGTTTTTATCTGTTTTAATGATCAGTTTTTATCCATCCATTATCCGTGTTTAATCTTGTATTTTATTCAGATAATCTTGTATTTTATTCTTGTATTTAATTCTTGTATTTATTGTTGTATTTTATTCTTATGCTTGTTCTTTGTCCTTATTTGCTCCAACATTTATCAGTTAAAAAAACCCCAAAACCCTAACTGCTATTTTATTTATATGTTTTTTTGTTTTTTATCCTGGTCTGTGACCGTAGTAAAGTTCATTCAAACGTTACGGAAATTACGGGGGGGGGGGGCACATCCTTAAAGTTAAATATTACAAATATTATGCCTGAATGTATCCTTTCAACTTGACAGCTCAGGGAAGTTACCTAGCTTTAAAAATAATATAAAATCATCTCCTTTCCCAGTTTCCTCCATTCCAAAGCTTTTTTCCCCTTGAAAAGGGACTCCAGGAAGTTCCCAGAGGTGACAATTTCTGGGCTCATTGTTAGCCAAAGGAAGCCAAATCCCCTGACTTGCCTCAGGCTCCAGACATGCAAAGGAACTTCTATTGTACTTTTGGGTGGTGGGTACTTAAGACATATTTGTCTGTGCTAATCTTATACCTGAGTCTTGCCCTGCCGTGTCTGCTTATGCTAATCTTGTACCAAGGACTTGTCTGGACATGTTTGCCAAGGTTAACCCCTCCCCTTCGAACTGTATTCTGGGATGTGGTGGTGAAATATACTCAGAGTCGCAAAGTGATTTCATGCTCTTTACTCAGCTCATAGTGGTGAGGAGGAATGAATGAATGTCCCCTCAAAGTATCTGCTTTATATACATTATTTACACAATGGGCTGCACATGATTGGCTAATTCTGGAATTCTACTGTAAGCCAATCAGGTTGTGGATTCACTTCTATCTGGAGCAGGATTGGGTGGTTCCTGCCAACCAATCAAACTGCTGCATTGTTCTAGGACCAATCAGACTGCTGCAATTTGGATCCTATTTAACTCAGTACATAACAGGTGGGAAAGTTTTAAAAGTCTTTGTCACCCCATCCTCGGGGTTCAGAATTTGCTCTTTGAACCTATTGCGCAATAAACTTTGGTCTACAGCTATTTGCTCCGGTTGGCTGGACTCCTTCCTTTATTCCGCAGGGACCTGCCCGACCAGCTGGGTGACTGAGCAGCCTCACACCTAGATTTTCCCCTAACACATTCAACGCACAGCCTTTCAGAAAAGGGAAAAGGACGGACAGAGAGCCGAGAGCCGTTGTAAACAAAGGTTTATTGGAAGGGAGATCGTCTTTGCTTCTCCAGAGTGATACAGAGGAGTTTGTACTGCTGTTGCATGCAGGACCTGCACATAGTTAAAAGATGAAAAATCACCGGGGTGGGGGGCAAAGGTCACGAGAGAACTTGCGTCAGACTAGCCCCCTTGTTACGCACATGCTACCCACGCCCTATTTACAGTGTGCTTCTCTTTCTTTCTCTGGGGGGGGGGGGAGGAGTCTTTGCCCCATGGAGTGGGTGGGAACCAACCGTTCTGCAGTTCCCCTAACACAGCGGAGTCCCCCCCACCCATCTCTGCTTTCCAAACCTAGTGGCAGACCCCTTCTGCTACCCCAACAGCCTCTCCAAATCTACAGCTTCAGGAGCCCCCCAACCCTCGGAGCAGGATTAAATTGAAATCAGGAATGCACTCCAAACCTTGACGTAATAAAAGAGGGAGCACAAGATTCTCCCTGCACCCCCATGGCAGGATCAGACCGAAGTTGTCTGGCTAGACAGAACATTTCCCGCAGTGCGTCTGGGAGACCCACAAGGGGCACACAATCCACACATCCTGGCTGTGGGTTCTGCCTCCAGGGCAGGGGCGTTCGGTGCCCCATGGGACTGGCGCTGGGGAGACCTGCCGTACGGGGAGCCAGCGCCAAGGGCCAGTGCAAAAGACTCAACTCTGCGTTTGCCCCCATCCTTCTGAGTTCTGCAAGGAGAAACGCTGGGGCTCAGGGGAAGGTTGGCAGCTGATATGGAGGGCCACCCTCAAGGCTGGGGGCAAGGAGTGGACGGGCCAAGGATTTGCCCCCCCTGCTCCGTAGGCCAGTCTCCCCTGCTTCGAAAATGCGCTGCCTCCGAATGTGGAGGTCGCAATAAGCAAATTCAAAATGTTTGGCCAAGAACTCCCATCGCAGAGATTTCAGAATGGGCTCGACTCAGTGGCCTGCCCTGCAATATCAGCATTCTAGTACGGATTTTAAGCTGATTTCCAACCGGACAAATTGCCTCGGCCCCCCCCCCCCAAATTATGGAGATTTCAGTCTGTCGGTGCTGCACCGACTCCTACAGACTTTCGCAGTTCCCAGGAGCGGAACCGGTTCAAAGCCAGTTCATGGAAACACGCCTTGTCAACCCAAGACTCAATAACAAAGCCACTTCTCTGTTTTGAAAAGTCAAAGTGCTTCCTGCCATTGATGCCTCCGTTACAACAACCTTGTAAGGTAGGCCGGAATCGTTATTCCTTGTATCACACACGGGAGCGGGGGCCAGGACCAGGAGGCACCCCCCCAGGGGGAACGACTTTGTGCTAACTTGCTACCTTGAGTTCCTTCTGTGAGATCAGGAACAAACCCTTGCCTTTTTTTCCATCGGAAATTTTGAGGGCTGTTTCAGGCAGATCGTTTTCTCCCTCTGCAGGTGTCTGCAAACGACAGACAAACCCATCAAGGTGTTGCTTGTCCTCCCGCGAGCCAAAAACCGCACATGTTGGATTTCCACCTGCAAATCCTGAAATGCCACTTGAAAATGGCAGACCAAGGAAATCTACAATGATGCTTACAACTCTTTCTCTCCAATACTTTTCCCTCCCCACATTTCCTTTAGCTACTTGCAAAGGCACTGAACTGGGGGGGGGGGGGTTGCAGCAAATGTGGGGTGTGGCAGAAATCCACAAGGGGCAGCTTTTCCTGTTGAACTTCTACCTGCTAATCAGCTAAAAGAGCCCTTGCTTGCAGCAGAAGGGAGGGAGGCGACTTCGAAAATGGTGTGAGAGCGAAGGAAGGAAGGAAACTAACATTGGAATGGAGCCTCCTCGCTGCCCCCAACTTGGGGGTCGCATCCATTGTTAGTCATATTCAGAGCCGACCCACTGAAACGAAGGGGTAACGGAGGCCCATAAATTCCAGCGGGTCTACACTGAGTAAGAAACTAAGTTGCTCATTTAGGTCCCGTCTGCACCATACGTTTCCATTACACCGCTTTCCCCAAAGCTTCCTGGGACCTGTAGTTTGTTAAGGGTGCTGGGAATTCTAAACTACAGTTCCCAGTTTTGTTGTGGGGGGCCACAAGCGGTCACACCCTGACTTGCGTTGGGGGGAGAAAACTGGGAAGGGAAGACTGGAAGTGTGTGTGAACTGGGGAAGAGGAGTTAAGGGAAAGAGAAGCTCTCTTGTCAAAGCTTTGTTCTTTGAGACCCCCTCCTACAATTGTGCCCCCTGTAAGGTTTGGGGGAGACATGGGGTGTCAAGCTTGGGGGTACCAGTGAGTTCATATGGCCATGATTCCCCCCCGCCCCCAACATATCCTGCAAATGTCCCGGAAAAAACGAGACATCCTGTTTTTTCTTTTGAGTGCGGGCATTTTTTAGTGCCATGATCTCCTAAAAGGGTGTGTTTTCTGGAGCTGTGATCTCGCATGGTGCCCCCAAATACATGTTTTCAGGCCCTGCGCCTGAAAAAATGCTTTGGAGGGGCGGGGGGGGGATCGCGATACGAAATCACGCAAGATCATGTCATCCCCCAAAGGCTGCCATTCTCATGATAAAAAGCGAGAAGACGGGTGTCCTGAATTTTGCCTTGTTGGAGGATATGCAACGATGCCCCAGAAGATGGCTGAACTTTCAGGCTGTTGTGAGGGAGGGAAACGAAACGCCGTCACCACGAAAATTCGGAAGTGTCCGTGTTTTTATAGTACTCCCTGCCTTCCTCCCGCTGCCATGCAAAAAAGCTTGGAAACTCAATTTGTGGGTGGGGGAAATGGCTGCCAGCCTGAAAATGAAGAGGTCATGCTGTTTCTGTAGTGGTCTATTCTTGATAGCCTTCTTGATGTATGGAAGTGAGAGCTGGACCATAAAGAAGGCTGATCGCCAAAGAATGGATGCTTTTGAATTCTGGTGCTGGAGGAGACTCTTGAGAGTCCCATGGACTGCAAGAAGATCAAACCTATACATTCTGAAGGAAATCAGCCCTGAGTGCTCACTGGAAGGACGGATCCTGAAGCTGAGGCTCCAATACTTTGGCCACCTCATGAGAAGAGAAGACTCCCTGGAAAAGACCCTGATGTTGGGAAAGATGGCGGGCACAAGGAGAAGGGGACGACAGAGGACGAGATGGTGGGACAGTGTTCTCGAAGCTACCAGCATGAGTTTGACCAAACTGCGGGAGGCAGTGGAAGACAGGAGTGCCTGGCGTGCTCTGGTCCAGGGGGTCACAAAGAGTCGGACACGACTAAACGACTAAACAACAACAACATTGTTGATAGCAAAATGACGGCCTGGGGTCCAGGGTAGACATCGTTGGTGTCCTTTGTTGGAGCATCTGCCTAAGGATTCATGTTTGTGGTTGAGTGGTCAACTCCCCTCTTCTAAAGCTGTCCCAGGAAAAAAATAAATTGTACAGCTGCTTTGCCTATGTGTGGAATGGTAGCAGTGGATGGTGAATTTGAAAGGAGCCCTGCGGGGTTACAGAAAGCAACCTATTCCCCTTTTTGCTCATCCACAACCTCAAGCGTCTGGAGGTCTCTAGACACACAAATGCTCCAGGCAGCTGCCGTAGTTCGTTGGGAGAAAACGTTGAGCTATCAGCCAGATAAAAAACAAAATACGTTTCAAGAGGGGCAACAAACCAAGCTTTGGACCGGGGGGGGGGGGGAAGAACGCTATGTTTGTAATGTTAATAACACCCTTGGAAGTCCACAGATGCAGTCGAGTCATTTCAGCGTAAGAGCTTGAAATACGACAATGAGCAAACCTGTTCGGCTGGCTGGTCCTGGGTTCGAATCTCAGACACGTTCTGCGTTTGCTCGTAAGGGGAAAAGGCTGGCTGGGTTTTCCTGGGAGGGTCCGTCTCCCAGTTGGGACCACACTGGCTTGGCAGGCGGACAGGCCTGGTCCCTGGTCCCTCTGCCTGGGACCGTGGGAGATGCTGTTGCCAATCCAAGGATGGAAAATGGGTTCTGTCTTTGCCAAATCAGGGCATCAATTGCAAACAGCGAGTTCCCTCTTTAGGATCTCTGGCATGTCTGCATCTGGGGTTTTTTAAGAGTGGGGGGAGGAATGGGAAACGAAAAGGATGCTCAGCTGACCTCCCTACCCTAGAGTTGCAACCCAACAGCTTAAATTTTGCAGTCAAGAAGACAGCTCTGCTTAGCCATTTCTTTGGAGTCCCATGGGTAGGCAAACTAAGGCCCGGGGGCCGGATCTGGCCCAATCGCCTTCCCAATCCGGCTCACGGATGATCTGAGAATCAGCGTGTTTTTACATGAGTAGAATGCGTCCTTTTCTTTAAAATGCATCTCTGGGTTATTTGTGGGGCATAGGAATTTGTTCTTTTTCTTTCTTTTCAAAATATAGTCCAGCCCCCCACAAGGTCTGAAGGACAGTGGACCGGCCCCCTGCTGAAAAAGTTTGCTGACCCCTTGGACCCTAGACCGGGGATTTCCCCAATTGCTCCCAGGCATACCCCAAGAAATAAACAAATTAACTAACAGATCTTGTGGCTTAAAAATGACCCAACCCATGAGGCAGCCGCCCTCTCTGTCTCAGCACAAGCCCCCACCTCCTTCCAAACAGCTTTCACACGACTTGTGCGCGCCCATCTCGACACACACGCCTGCGTTGGATTATTCCGTGGCTCCCGGTGCTAAAAAGGCGTAGCAGAGTTGCGTGCCCTCAAAAGGAATGTTACCTGTTGCATCTCTGGATGAGCCCCTTTCCCGAATTTCCTTCTGCCCCGACAACAGCTGCGCCCACGTTGAGGGACTGACAGGAGAAAGGTGAGCGCTTATTTTGGGGAAAATGCTATCCTAGATTGTGTAAACACAGCGGAGATCGCCTCGTCGGACTTGGTTCATCTGCAATTGATTATCTGGGGGGGCTTCGCATATAGGTAGGCTGTAGGTGCGATCCACACACTCTAGAGAAGGGCAGAGTTAAACCACCCTCTTCAGACTCCGATCCATTTTCAAATCACAGAAGAGTTTTTGTGGATGACACAGCATTTCCTTAAGACAGGGGTCAGCAACCTAAGGCCCATGGGCCAAAAGCGGCCCACGGGGGTTGTTTAACTGGCCCACGAGCTGCCCCCAAACCGAGCCGCCCGATCAGCAAGTCCCCGCGTGCTGCGCTAAACTGGTACAGCGCGGTACAGGGACTCGCTTCCGCGGTGCTGGAAATCGCATCTGCGCAGACACCGATGCCGGAAATCGCATCTGCACAGATGCAAATGCTGGGAATTGTGGGATCCGGCCCATGGAGGGATCTCTGCTGGAGTAAACCGGCCCAGGCAAGATAAACCTTGCCGACCGATATGGCGTTAAATGCCATGATCTATGCTGAGGCAGGCCAGACTTAGAACGGTGAGGGATTAGTGCTGACACTACAAATCAAACCAGTTATGGACCCTGTGAATATTGTCCTGACTTTTGAACTGAGGCCCTCCGCACAGATTCATTCCCAGCCATCTTCACCCCCCCGTCCCCCAATCACAACCCGCAGGATTCTTTAAACCAGGGCTTAACTTGAGCAGGCGTCAAAATGGCCCGAAACCCCGCAGCGCCGAGAACCATGAAAAAGAGGGGGCAGGTTTGACACCCTGAAGTTGCACTGCTTTCCGCCGCAGCCACTAGCACCGTTAGAATCGCAGTGGAAGGGACCCCGAGGCGCCATCTTGTTGACCCCCCCACCCGGCAATGCTGGGATTTGCTTTCCCAGTGCATGTAGAAAGTCTTTACTGTCCTCTCCTTCTGAGAAATTTCTCGATCCGAGAGGAAAAGCAAAAAGGCAATCCTTGCCATGCCAGAGTAGACGAACAGCCGCTCCCGAACCATTCCTGCCTGGCACGAGCAAGGATTCGTGTTTTGTGCATGTGCAAGCGTGTAAGTAACACACAGAACCTCACCAAACAGGTAGAGGAAATCAGATGGAAACGAAGGAAGGAATGCCAGCCCCCCGTTTTGCTTTTTTAAACACCTTTCATAGTCTGGCACCACCTTCAACCACTCGGGAAGAAACTGGGGGCAACGGATAGGGAGATTCCCCACCCCACCCGTCCCTGACCTTTGAAATTTCCCTGGCGACCGCCGTTGGTTATTATTTATTTCCATCGTTCAAAATCCTGCCCCCCCTTATTTCCACGGCACCTTTGCGAGGAAGGGGCGGAGCCGCACCCGAGGCCGCCCCATGCCCCGCCTCTCGGAAAGGAGGCGGAGCGTCGCGGGAGGAAGAGTCCAATGAGGAAGCACCCGGATGAAATAAACCCCAAATCACGCACACGCACGCACACACAGAAGAGGTCACCCTCCCTGCTTGTTTTTGTTTTTTTTGCCTCAAGCAGCATCTCCCGAGTGCCCCCCCTCTCCCCAATAATCCGTACGCCTGGGAGGTTGGGGGGGAGCACAGGTCCTTCTCCTCCCCCCTCCGCCTCTCCTCAGGTGGGACCCAGGGTCTCGCGTTGTCCTTTTCCTGATCCGCTCTTCCTCCGTGCTGTGAAACCCCGCCCCTTTTCGAAGGAGGGAGGCCGCCGAGCCAAGCCACGCCCCCTGGGCCGGTCCCCCTATTTGACGGAGGAGGCAGTCCGCTCCACGCCGCTGTATTTCAGGAGGTGGCTGAAGTCCGTCAGGGTGTGCTGGGCTCCCAACGTGGGTCCCCGCGCCGCCCGGGCGTAGGCCGCCTGCCCTTCCCCGCTGTTGAAAGTGTGGGTGCGCTTCAGTTGCGCGCTTGCCCTGCTGGCCGCATTGTTACTATTCGAGTTCAGCTTCTCGGGGTTCCACGGGGCGGGGTCCCCCGTCTCCCCGCCGGGGGCCGACACCACCCGCCGCCGCTCAGGGCTGCCATGCGGCGTGATGGGCAACTCTCCACCGTAGGAGCTCCGAGTCCCGCTCGGCCGGTGTGTGGGCGGCGCTTGGTGCTGATGTTGTTGTTGCTGCTGGGCCACCCGCGCCCCCTCTCCTGCGCTGACCGGCAAGTACCGCATGTCCAGTGAGAGGTCGCCGGCCTCGTTCTCCAGCTCTTGGTCCATCAGCATGGAGTGGCAGGAGATGGGAATCACACGCCCCGAGCCGAGGTGGTGCGAGGGCACGGCGGTGTGGCCGGCGTGGAGGAGGATGACCGAGGAGGGCGGGTCTCCGCTGCGCAAGGAGGCGTTGATGAGATTGTGGCTGTACTCCCAGGTGCAGGGCTTGGGGCAGCGCTTCTGCTGCAGGGGGGTCTGCTCCGGGGTGGGCAGCACCCCGGAATCCAGGTCGTGCTGGCTGACCTTCACCAGCCCCTTGGGCCACCCGTTCTGCATCAGCGGGGCCAGCAGGTTCTCGGGCTGCCCGCCAGGGCCGCCCCGGGAGCGGCGCTCGCCCAGCCGGCTGACGCTCACCACCGACTCACTGTGAGACAGGATGTTCTCCTTGTCCTTGCGCCGGGCCAGCTCCTTGCGGTCGCGGTGCCCGATGAACCAGCACACACTGAAGCCAGAGATCACGGCGCCGATGACGAAGGCCGCCACGGAGGAGATCACCAGCAGGTTCACTGAGACCAAGCCGTCCGGCTCGTCCACAAAGCTCTCCGTCAACAAGCCTGCGGGAGGGAGGGACAGCGTTAGCTGGTGGGTTGACCGTGAGTGTGGATGTGCCGGATCTGTTCTCATAGAGTTGCAGGATTGGAATGACGTAATAAGGGGGCGGTGTCAGGGAATGGTCTGGATCTCTGGACATGCCCAAGGATTAAGACATTCTGTTTTTGTTTTTGTTTTATAAGATATTTATTAAGATTTTCAGAGTATTACAAGATAAAAAAAAAAAAATGCAAAATAAAAATGATTAAAAACAATTCATTCTTTCCTTTACTTATCCTTCATTTGCTTATTTCCCGGACCTCCTCACGCCTCCCTTTTTTGTATTCCAGTTCAATTTGTTAGTTCAGCAAATCCCTCCCCTCTTTGTATATCCTAGTCATTAATCATAAAGTATTGTAATTTTAAATTTTTACCTATTAATAATCCATTTTTTCACATTCCCTTGTGACATTTCAGCTAAAGACCACTTAATTTCTATCCAACATCATTCTAGCATTCATTAATTTTACAATATTTCTGTAAATAGTCTTTAAACTTTTCCCAGTCTTCTTCCATCAACTCTTCTCCCTGGTCTCGGATTCTGCCAGTCATTTCCGCCAGTTCCATATAGTCCATCACCTTCATCTGCCATTCTTCCAAGGTGGGTAGCTCTTGTGTCTTCCAATACTTTGCGATGAGTATTCTTGCTGTTGTTGTGGCATACATAAAAAAAGTTCTATCCTTCTTTGGCACCAATTGGCCGACTATGCCCAGGAGGAGGGCCTCTGGTTTCTTCAAGAAGGTATATTTAAATACCTTTTTCAATTCATTATAGATCATCTCCCAGAAAGCCTTAATCCTTGGGCACGTCCACCAAAGGTGAAAGAATGTACCTTCATTTTCTTTACATTTCCAACATTTTTTATCGGGCAAATGATAGATTTTTGCGAGCTTGACTGGTGTCATGTACATTCTGGGAGATGATTTATAATGAAATGAAAAAGGTATTTAAATATACCTTCCTGAAGAAACCAGAGGCCTTTCTCCTGGGCATGGTCGGCCAATTGGTGTTAAAGAAGGATAGAACTTTTTTTATGTATGCAACAACAGCAGCAACTGTTCATCTCATCGCGAAGTATTGGAAGACACAAGATTTGCCCACCCGGGAAGAATGGCAGATGAAGCTGATGGACTACATGGAACTGGCAGAAATGACTGGCAGAATCTGAGACCAGGGAGAAGAGTCGGTGGAAGAAGATTGGAAAAAGTTTAAAGACTATCTACAGAAATATTGTAAAATTAATGAATGCTAGAAAAATGTTGGAATGAAGTTATATGGCTTTAGTAGAAATGTTATAAGGAATTAAGTACAGATAGGTTAATAGAGCATTAAAGGAAAAAATAAGGTTAGAATGAGTTAAGATAATTATAGGATAGAAAACAGAGGAAGATGGAAAGGAATCGCTGAAATAATTAACAGAAGTGGAATACAAAAAGGGAGGTGTGAGGAGGTCGTGGAAATAAGTGAATGAAAGATGGGATAATGAAATTGTTTGATTTATCTTATTGTCTTTGTCTTGTTTTGTTAATTTGATGTGTTGTATTGTATTGTTTATCTTCTTTTTAGTGTTTAAGTTTTTGGAAAAATAATAAATATTATTTTTTTAAAAAAGGGAATGGTCTGGATCTGAAGATTGGGGGATCAGCTTATCTCAGAAGAGGAAGGGGAATATTTGCTCTCCTCTCCCCCCCCCCCCGCCTCCAGCGTTTTCAGAAGCAGAGAGGCAGACTCAGACACAGAAGCTAAACAGATTAGAGAGGAGTTATCCAGCTATGAGATAATGACAGGAGAACCAGAAGGGAGGTGACAGCTTGGAGAGACGTCATTCGAGAGTATGGGGGACCCCTCTCTCCCCGAACTTGGAGGTCTGAACATATCAGAGAACAAGGGAGGCAGTGAGAGGGAGGAACTTCCTGTCTTGCTGCGGAAGTCGGAAGTCGGGGTTAGAGTGGGCAACTGCCCTTCCCGTGGAGATCTGTGTACAGTCGTACCTTGGTTTTTGAACAGCTTAGTTCTCGAACGTGAGGGTGTGGCTACTGTCACATGCTGACAGCTACTAAGAGCCACAGGTGATTGCTGAGTGCAGGGGCAGTGGCGACGGTGGGGGGGAGGGGAGAACCATTGGTGGACAAACTAGGTAAAAGTTAAGGTAAAGGAGCCCTGGACGGTTAAGTCCAGTCAAGGGAGACTCTGGGGTTGCGGCGTTGACCTCGCTTTCGGGCCGAGGGAGCCGGCGTTTGCCCACTGACAGCTTTCTGGGTCATGTGGCCAGCAGGACTAAACCGATTCTGGCGCAATGGGACACCGTGACAGAAACTAGAGCACATGGAAATGGCATTTACCTTCCCGCCACAGCTATGCCTATTGATCTACTTGCACTGGCGTGCTTTCGAGCTGCTAGGTTGGCAGGAACAGAGACTAAGCAATGGGAGTTCACTCCGTCACGGGGATTCAAACCGTCGACCTTCCGATTGGCAAGCCCAAGAGGCTCAGTGGTTTAGACCACAGCTCCACCTGCATCCCCAGAAGGAGCACAATGTGTCCCTCACCAGCAATATTGGCCCTCCCCATACCGCCCATACATTCTGCTTAATACATATGGCCCCTAATGGCCTCATCTGGCCCTAACAGCTCCCAGCATTGTTTTGGGGGGAAGCCAAGCATTTTCAGTGTGTGGTGTGGGGGTTTGTGCGGCCGTGGTGAGTTTGTGGCAGGATCCGAGCAGCGGACTTGCCCAGCCGTCCTCAACCCCAGAGCCAGGAATGGTGGACAGGCACACACCTTCACAGTCACCAAGGTGAGAGGTCTTGCCTCCGATGATGTCCTGCTCGAACGCGACCCTGTAGCCAGACGAAGGGTGAAGAGAGGGAAGCACAGAGTTAGATAAAAATAAAGGGTGGCTTCTATTAAGTGAGTCTGTTCCATGCAGGACCTCTGAAGGGTTCAACTTCTGTTGTTATGTTGTTTTTTAAATTTTAATTTATACTTTTCAAATTTATACATTTCACCATTGATTTTTCTGGGGGGTACGCAGGGGTACACCCCCCCAAACATTTGGTGAATCTTTGTAAAAGTAAAGGGTAAAGGGACCCCTGACCATTAGGTCCAGTCGTGGCCGACTCTGGGGTTGCGGCGCTCATCTCGCTTTATTGGCCGAGGGAGCAGGCGTACAACTTCCGGGTCATGTGGCCAGCAGGACTAAGCCGCTTTTGGCGAACCAGAGCAGCGCACGGAAACGCCGTTTACCTTCCCACCAGAGCGGTACCTATTTATCTACTTGCACTTGGACGTGCTTTGGACGTGCTTTCGAACTGCCAGGTTGGCAGGAGCAGGGACCGAGCAACGGGAGCTCACCCCGTCGTGGGGATTCGAACCGCCGACGTTCTGATCAGCAAGTCCTAGGCTCTGTGGTTTAACCCACAGTGCCACCCGTGTCCCTGTGAATCTTTGTACTTTTGTCCATTTACTGTAATTATTTTCCTCAGTTTGAGCTATAGAATGGTGATTTTCTTGAGTTAAAATGAGAGTACAGTGGTACCTCTGGTTGCGAATGGGATCCGTTCCGGGGGCCTGTTCGCAACATGAGCAGAATGCAACCCGCGTCTGCGTGTCTGTGGGTCGCGATTTGCCACTTCTGTGCATGCACGTGACGTCATTTTGTGAATCTGCGCATGCGTGAGAGGTGAAACCCGGAAGTAACCCTTTCTGGTACTTCCGGGTCGCCGCGGTACGCAACCTGAAAACGCGCAAGCTGAAGCAAACGTAACATGAGGTATGACTGTACCCCTAAACATTCTTAAACATGTTTACCGTATTTTTCGCTCTATAAGACGCACCAGACCACAAGACGCACCTAGTTTTTGGAGGAGGGAAACAAGAAAAAAAATATTCTGAATCTCAGAAGCCAGAACAGCAGGAGGGATCGCTGTGCAGTGAAAGCAGCGATCCCTCTTGCTGTTCTGGCTTCTGGGATAGCTGCGCAGCCTGCATTCGCTCCATAGGACGCACACACATATCCCCTTACATTTTAGGAGGGAAAAAGTGAGCCTTATAGAGCAAAAAACACGGTAAATCTGACGACTCCTCTTACCAAGATCCTGGACGACCCAAGCCTCCTCTGCTCTGGTCAGAGTAGGAGAATCCTGGAGCAACCTCAGAGCCCAGAGAACAGCCTGTGCGCTGTGGGGCAGCCCCCCCTGAACCCCATGCAGTCCTACACCCTGGCTGAGCCTTGTCCCAGAGCAGGGGACACGCACCCCACCCAAAAGCAAACCCTCCACCCACAGACACGCTCCCTTTTGACATGCACCCATACTTTTATAGCCTCTGTGGGGCAGGTGTAGAAGCTTCTGTAGAAGGAGAAGCGTAATCCTCCTCCTCCTCCTCCTCATCATCATCAAAGAGGGGCATTTGCTACCAGATATTACCTTGTGCTCTGTTCCAGGAAAATACAGGAGCCTTCTGGCGTCCAGCCACAGTATGGATCACGGCTCCCCAGGCAGTTTCTGAAGGGCAGAAAGGAAGACGGGTTTTTGGGGGAGTGGTGGTCAGTAAAAGCACAGAGAAATTTCTATAGAACCACGAGGACATAAAAAACCAGGAATCCTAAAATCACTGACTAACAGCAACAATTTATTATTTATACCCCACCCATCTGGCTGGGTTTCCCCGGCCACTCTGGGTGGCTCCCAACAGAATTAAAAGCACATTTGATGAGAGGATGTTCCAAAGGGCAGGCGCCACCACCGAGAAGGCCCTCTCCCTGGTTCCCTTGTAATCTCACTTCTCACAGTGAGGAAATCTCCAGAAGGCCCTCGGAGCTGGACCTCAGTGTCCAGGATGGATGATGGGAGTGGAGACGCTCCTTCAGGTCTACTGGGCTGAGGCCATTTAGGGCTTTCAAGGTCAGCACCAACACTTTGAATTGTGCTCGGAAATGTCCTGGGAGCCAATGTAGGTCTTTCAAGACCAGTGTTATAGGGTCTCGGCGGCCACTCCCAGTTGCATTCTGGATTAGTTGCAGTTTCTGGGTCACCTTCAAAGGTAGCCCCACGTAGAGCGCATTGCAGTAGTCCAAGTGGGAGATAACCAGAGCATGGACCACTCTGGAGAGACAGTCTGCGGGCAGGGAGGGTCTCAGCCTGCATACAGATGGAGCTGGTAGACAGCTGCCCTGGACACAGAATTGACCTCCACCTCCATGGACAGCTGTGAGTCCAAAATGATTCCCAGGCTGTGCACCTGGTCCTTCAGGGGCAGAGTTGCCCCATTCAGGACCAGGGAGTCCTCCACACCTGCCCCCCGTCCCCCAAGAACAGTACTTCTGTCTTGTCAGGATTCAACCTCAATCTGTTAGCCGCCATCCGTCCTCCAACCACCTCTAGGCAGTTGGGAGTAAAGTTGGGAGTGACCAACTCTCGGGTCTCTTCCAGCTCCACAATTCTATGGTTCCTCTAGAGCAGCCTTTCTCAACCTTGGGTCACCAGATGTTTTTGGCCTACAACTCCCATCATCCCTAGCTCACAGGACCAGTGGTCAGGGATGATGGGAGTTGTAGGCCAAAACATCTAGGGACCCAAGGTTGAGAAAGGCTGCTCTAGTGGTTTCATGTTTGGGGAGCTGGAGATGAAGAAGAATCATAGAATCATAGAGTTGGAAGAGACCACAAGGGCCATCGAGTCCAACCCCCTGCCAAGCAGGAAACACCATCAGAGCACTCCTGACATATGGTTGTCAAGCCTCTGCTTAAAGACCTCCAAAGAAGGAGACTCCACCACACTCCTTGGCAGCAAATTCCACTGTCAAACAGCTCTTACTGTCAGGAAGTTCTTCCTAATGTTTAGGTGGGATCTTCTTTCTTGTAGTTTGGATCCATTGCTCCGTGTCCGCTTCTCTGGAGCAGCAGAAAACAACCTTTCTCCCTCCTCTATGTGACATCCTTTTATATATTTGAACATGGCTATCATATCACCCCTTAACCTCCTCTTCTCCAGGCTAAACATGCCCAGCTCCCTTAGCCGTTCCTCATAAGGCATCGTTTCCAAGCCTTTGACCATTTTGGTTGCCCTCCTCTGGACACGTTCCAGTTTGTCAGTGTGCTTCTGGAACTGTGGTGCCCAGAACTGGACACAGTACTCCAGGTGAGATCTGACCAGAGCAGAATACAGTGGCACTATTACTTCCCTTGATCTAGATGCTATACTCCTATTGATGCGGCCCAGAATTGCATTGGCTTTTTTAGCTGCCGCGTCACACTGTTGGCTTATGTCACGGTTGTGGTCAACCAAGACTCCTAGATCCTTTTCACATGTACTGCTCTCAAGCCAGGAAATATTGGGTCTGGTGGGAAGCTGGGAGCGAGAACTGCCCTGGCAAGTTTTCATCTCAGGTGCACGTGCATGACACCACCCACCCACAAAAAAAGACAAATGCCCTCCTACCAATTATCCCCACAGCCTCTCCCAAGTGTGAGATTATATGCAAGCACGGAGGAGAGGAGAATGGGGGGAGAAGACCCCCCTCTCTGGTTTCCCATGCCCTTTTGGGATAATCCATCCTCCAGCTCCAAACCCCCAGGCCCCGTGACCTTTCGTTCGGAGACAAGCCTGCTCTTTTTATTTCACTTCTCGCGTTTTAAATTTTCCCACCCCCCACCCCGTTCCAGGGCCAGGTATTAAGTGGGGAATTTGTGAATAATGGGGCTTCTGTGCCTGGCAATTATGGGGAGGGAATGTTGCGTGCGCCGCAGAGAGATGGCGGCAGCCCCCACGGTGGGTGACAAACGACTCCAATATCACGTTGAGGCGGGGCAGCCCGTCGCCTTCTGTGGGGATCAGCTCGAGACCTCACAGGCGAAGACGTGTGCGCCTCGTTGTGTCCTCAAAACACAGCTGCCGTGGAGAGCTTTCTGGGACACGCAGGCTGCATTGCTGCGCTAGGAGCCCAGAATCATATGACCTACATTGGCTCCCAGTACGTTTCCGGGCACAATTCAAAGTGTTGGTGCTGACCTTGAAAGCCCTAAACGGCCCAGTATACCTGAAGGAGCATCTCCACCTCCATCGTTCTGCCTGGACACTGAGGTCCAGCTATGAGGGCCTTCTGGCGATTCCCTCCCTGCAAGAAGTGAGGTTACAGGGAATCAGGCAGAGGGCCTTTACGGTGGTGGTGCCCTCCCTGTGGAACACCCTCCCATCAAATGTCAAAGGAATAAACAACTACCTGACTTTTTGAAGACATCTGAAGGCAGCCCTGTTTAGGGAAGTTTTTTAATGACTGATGTTTTAATGTATTTTTAATCTTCTGTTGGAATACACCCAGAGTGGCTGGGGAAACCCAGCCAGATGGGTGGGGTATAAGTAATAAATTATTATTATTATTATTATTATTAAAAGTGCCATCCCTCTGCTCTTAAGATGGGCCCTCCTCCACCTTCAATTTTCCTTTTTAAATACAGTGGTACCTCGGGTTACATACACTTCAGGTTACATATGCTTCAGGTTACAGACTCCGCTACCCCAGAAATAGTACCTCGGGTTAAGAACTTTGCTTCAGGATGAGAACAGAAAGCGTGCTTTGGCGGCGCGGCAGCAGCAGGAGGCCCCATGAGCTAAAGTGGTGCTTCAGGTTAAGAACAGTTTCAGGTTAAGAACGGACCTCTGGAACGAATTAAATACTTAACCCGAGGTACCACTGTAAACATTTTTAATTATTTGAAAAACAGAAGATAAACAACAAAATGACGGGGCTAGATAATTTTGGCGGCCCCTTTCTGTTGAAACGAATAATAAGTGAATAGTTGCTGAAATTATGTTAAATAGCAGACAGCAAGACAAATGATGTAATGTATTTGGTGGAAACTGAACCGCAGAGGAACGGAAACGGCTCCAATTGCGATGAAAAGCCGCTTGGAATGAGAATCACTTCATTATTTCAACGGGAACTATTTCTCTCACAGCAGATTTGGTGACGAGATTGTGGCTAAAATGGGACTCACAGAACGGTTGGGGGAAGCACAAGATTTTCAGACGAACAATTTTTTAAAAAAAGAATGTAAGGGGAAAACCCACCCACGCCCCGTCCATCAGTAGCTGCAAAAAGCTGAGTGTCAGTTGAAAAACAAAAACAGAAAATTGGGGTTGGGGAGGGAATTGGTCAACTTGAGCCCCTTCCTGCTTATGGCAGGGTCAGGGAACTTTTCTTCTGTGAATTTTTGTACCAGCTCTAAGTGACGCGACAGGGGACCCCGTGGACACTTCTGACTGGTCAATCAGGTGTTGGACTTGGCAACTGAGGGCAGGGCGAGCGCCGGAATGAATTGGCTGTGCAGAAATTCTCTGTATTAACCTGCAGTACAAACCCTTTCCTCAACAAGACCAGGAAAATATATAAATTTCAGTTCCTCATTTTTTCAAGCCTGATGCTCAGTTCTCCACAATACCACATTAGCTTGTTGTTTACTTACGTGCTTATTTTAGAAAGGTCCTTGTGAAAATTCACCAGCATTTTAGTGCAAAATTCCCCTTATTGTATACATTTTTTTTTTTTTTGCAAAGCAATGCCCTCCAATGTAATGCATGCAACGTTATTTAATTTATTTATTTGCTGCTAATATATGCATTTTTTGCACACCCCGCCCCCCCCAAATATCCAGTTGAAACTATTCGGTTCAATTAATTCAGCAACACCGATCTTCTTGACCCAGTGATAACGAGCTTTTCAGAGTCTGACATATGCATTTTTATACGCACGCTTTCTTCTAGAATATCCCTTTCCTCCCCCCACGCCCAACTTGGCCGGAGAACCGCCTTACAAAATTCAGAGAAGTGTGAATTCTGAGGGATAGCTGACTTTTCGTTCTGTAAACTGCGAATTGTGGAAGCCTGCCTTTATTTTCTCCCCCCCCCCCCAATAAATTTTTATTATTTTCTTAACACGGTCTTATAAGGTAAAGGTAAAGGGACCCCTGACCATTAGGTCCAGTTGTGTCCAACTCTGGGGTTGCGGTGCTCATCTCGCTTCACTGGCCGAGGGAGCCGGCGTCCAGCTTCCAGGTCATGTGGCCAGCAGGACTAAGCCGCTTCTGGCGTAACCAGAGCAGCGCACGGAAACGCCGTTTACCTTCCCACCTATTTATCTACTTGCACTTTGATGTGCTTTCGAACTGCTAGGTTGGCAAGAGCAGGGACTGAGCAACGGGAGCTCACCCCGTCACAGGGATTCGAACCGCTGACCTTCTGATCGGCAAGTCCTAGGCTCTGTGGTTTAACCCACAGCGCCACCCACACCCCAAACACAGTCTTATACAATACATCAAATAACATATACTTTTAGCTCTGCCAAGCTTGCGACTTCCCTCCTTCCCTTCAACAGGTATCCCTTATTCTCTTAGATTGCATATTTTAGTATTAAACCTCTTATCTGTCTTTACATTGTAGGAGTTATTTCAGCCCTGCCGGTGTTTTTAAGATTTTCCAATTATCCTTTAGATACACAGTGAATTTACTCCAACTTTCCTGGAATCTCTGATCGTCCCAATCCCGAATCCTGCTGGTCAGCTTGGCTAACACCACATAGTTCATCATTTTCGCCTGAAACTCCGCAATGGTAGGAATTTCTTGTAATTTCCAATTTGGGGCTAGCATGTTTCTTGCCGCTGCTGTGGCGTACATAAATAGTCTTTGGTCCGAATTCTTGATTTCTTTCCCCATCAAACCCAGTAAGAAGGCTTCTGGTTTTTTGGTAAAATATTTACCGTATTTTTTGCTCTATAAGACTCACTTTTTCCCTCCTAAAAAGTAAGGGGAAATGTGTGTGCATCTTATGGAGCGAGTGCAGGCTGCACAGCTATCCCAGAAGCCAGAACAGCAAGAGGGATTGCTGCTTTCACTGCGCAGCGATCCCTCTTGCTGTTCTGGCTTCTGAGATTCAGAATATATTTTTTTTCTTGTTTTCCTCCTCCAAAAACTAGGTGTGTCTTGTGGTCTGGTATGTCTTATAGAGCGAAAAATACGGTAAATATTTTCTTAAGTCCATTATAGATCAGCTCCCCAAAGTTCTTAACTTTATCACAAGTCCACCACATGTGATAAAAATCCCCGTCAGCCTCTTTGCATTTCCAACATTTTTTTATCCCTCATCCTAAACATTTTCACCAACTTTACTGGTGTTAAGGTGCCTGCCTTTTGATGCAAAATGAATCGACTCTCCTCCTCTGCCCCAACCCATTGTCGGGGGGGGGGGGAGGCTGCGTTAAAAACCCCAGCACATGGGAACAGGAATGGAAAACTCACTTTATGCAACCGGAATGCTGCTGACACCGGGCCACGGGGGCACGAACCACGCAGGGCGGGAAAGCCAGGAGCAGGGACCCCGTGGCCTTGTCCAATTCCATGCCCAGAAGTTTCCGTTCACCCACATTGTCTTTTCCGCACCTGGAGGGGAAAAATCAATCAATCAATCAATCAATCAATCAATCAATCTTTATTACGGTCCAGAAACCCAACAAATTGTTACAACGCAATGCACAATTCAGACAGCCTAAATAATAATAATAATAATAATAATAATAATAATAATAATAATTTATTTATACCCCGCCCCCATCTGGCTGGGTTTCCCCAGCCACTCTGGGCGACTTCCCAAAAACTATTAAAATTCTGTAATACATCAAACATTAAAAGCTTCCCTAAACAGGGCTGCCTTCAGATGTCTTCTAAAAGCCTGGTATTTGTTGTTCTCTTTGACATCTGGTGGAAGGGCGTTCCACAGGGAGGGCGCCACCACCGAGAAGGCCCCCTGCCTGGTTTCCTGTAACTTCTTGCAGCAAGGGAACCGCCAGAAGGCCCTCGGTGCTGGACTTCAGTGTCCGGGTAGAATGATGGGGGTGGAGACACTCCTTCAGATATACTGGACCGAGGCCGTTTAGGTTACGGTAAAGGTAAAGGGACCCCTGACCATTAGGTCCAGTCATGACCGACTCTGGGATTGCGGCGCTCATCTCGCTTTACTGGCCGAGGGAGCCGGCGTACAGGTCATGTGGCCAGCAGGACTAAGCCGCTTCTGGCGAACCAGAGCAGCACACGGAAACGCTGTTTACCTTCCCGCTGGAGCGGTGCCTATTTATCTACTTGCACTTTGATGTGCTTTCGAACTGCTAGGTTGGCAGGAGCAGGGACCAAACAACGGGAGCTCACTCCATCACAGGGATTCGAACCGCCGACCTTCTGAGCGGCAAGTCCTAGGTTTAACCCACAGCGCCACCCGCGTCCAGACAGCCTATCTCCAGGTTAAACAAGCATTTTGTTCAGACTTGAAGATAGGGATCATCTACAGGGTTCTTTTAGATGGCGGATGAATGACGCTTTGCTGAGAAACGATTTGATTGTAAATAAAGCTCAAAAGACCCTAAAGGACTATTTTGAGTTGAACCTAAATCCTGGAATTGAAGCAAGGGTCGTATGGGATGCAAATAAAGCGGAAATGCAAGGTTTTTTGATTCAACAGAACTCTTATCAGGAAGAAAACATAGAATGAGCAAAAGGAAAAGATTCTGTCTCAATTAAAGGAGAAAGAGAAAAAACTGAGATGTAACCCCAAAAATCAACAGATTCAAAAGGAAATTAAAGCGTTACAATCTCTGTATTCACAAATAGTAAACCAAGAAATTGAATGGAAAATTAAATTGATGAAACAAAAGACTTTTGAACCGGCAAATAAATGTGGAAAATTACTGGCTTGGCAACTGCAAAAGAGTCAGAAGGAGAGTACAATGGAATCTCTCTCCCATAACTGAACATGGAAGAATTTTCTCTTGCTTCTCCTATGTTATTCTGATTACAGTCATACCTCGGATCCCAAATGCCTTGGTATTTGGAAGTTTTAGCTCCCGAATGCCAAAAAAACAAGAAGTGACCGTTCCGGTTTGCGAACTATTTTTGGAAGCTGAACGTCCAACGTCCAACAGCTTCCTGCAGCCAATCAGAAGCTGCACTTTAGTTTCCAAACATTTTGGAAGTTGAATGGACTTCTGGAACGGATTCCGTTCGGGTTCCAAGGTACGACCGAATTCTGTTTGTTATTATCCGGGGGGGTTTTCAACCGGAACCTCTCAGAAAGGTGCCATTGCCATTCTAAGAGAACAAGGGAGGTGTTCATAGTGAGTTCTGGCACCTCTTTTTCTAGAAAAATAGCACTGTATAATACTAATACTACTACTAATAATAATAATAAACAGTCATACCTTGGGTTACAGACGCTTCAGGTTGCGTTTTTTTGGGTTACAGACCCGCCAAAACCCGGAAGTACCGGAATTGGTTACTTCCGGGTTTGGGTGGTTGCACATGCGCAGAAGCACTAAATCGTGCTTTGCGCATGCGCAGAAGCACCGAATTGCAACCCGCATGTGCACAGACGCATCCCGCACGGATCGTGTTCGCAACCCAAGCATCTGCTGTACCGTCCTTTATCAGAAGAACCCAGGGCAGTGTATCACATTAAAAACATGTTACAGAACATCAATAATAAAAACATAATAGGAAGCATACTGGCAGATAGCCTCATAATAATAAAATAGTCATCATAATAACAGTCCTCCACAATTTCACAGGGCATAGATTATTTAATGGCCAAAGGACTGGGTAAAGAGGAATGTTTTTTGCCTGGTGCCTAAAGACATGTAAAGGTAAAGGTAAAGGGACCCCTGACCATTAGATCCAGTCGTGGTCGACTCTGGGGTTGCGGCGCTCATCTCGCTTTATTGGTCGAGGGAGCTGGCGTACAGCTTCCGGGTCATGTGACCAGCATGACTAAGCCGCTTCTGGCAAACCAGAGCAGCGCACGGAAACGCCGTTTACCTTCCCGCTGGAGTGGTACCTATTTATCTACTTGCACTTTGACGTGCTTTTGAACTGCTAGGTTGGCAGGAGCAGGGACCGAGCAACGGGAGCTCACCCCGTCGTCGCGGGGATTCGAACCGCCGACCTTCTGATCGGCAAGTTCTAGGCTCTGTGGTTTAACCCACAGACATGTAGCATTCCACAATCAGGGGGGCCACCACCGAAAAGTCCCGTTCTCTTGTTGCCAGCCTCCAAATGTCTCTGGGATGGGGAGAAGACGGAGAAGGGCCTCAGAGGACTTATCTAAAGGACTGCTTCATTGCTTTTCATTCTGTATTCAAGCCTGCTGCTCAGTGACAGCACCCGACGTCTCTCCACAAGAGTTGCTCTTGCCACCAAATCCTAAAGAACTCTTGCCCACGGCCAAACTTACTTGTCGCTGGGATAGGTCTCGAACTCCTCCAGCAGCAAACTCTGGCTGCTGGCCCTTACGGTCGCAGAATTGGTGCTGACATTGGTGTGGATGAGGAACTTGAAGACGGTGCCTGTGTCGGAGGCCAGGAATACCACGGTGTGGTTCCTGCCGGGCCCTGCTGTGGGGTCCACCACAATCTTGCGCAGCTGATACCTGCCCAGAGAAACAGAGGTTGTGGGTTTATCATCTGCGCGCACAAAACCAGTGGAGGGCTGGTGTGTGTGTGTGTGTTTGTGTGTGTGTGTGCAGAAAGAAGCAAAGCTCACCACTGTCACAGCAATGATTCCTCAACATCAACTCCCCAAAAATTTACACATCACTTGGGAAGACAGGTGAACTAATACAGTGGTACCTCGGGTTACATACGCTTCAGGTTACAGACTCCGCTAACCCAGAAATAGTACCTCGGGTTAAGAACTTTGCTTCAGGATGAGAACAGAAATTGTGCAGCGGCAGCAGGAGGCCCCATTAGCTAAAGTGGTGCTTCAGGTTAAGAATAGTTTCAGGTTAAGAACGGACCTCCGGAACGAATGAAGTACGTAAATAGAGGTACCACTGTACCAGTGTACTGGAAGAAGCAAAGATCACCAGTGTTGAAGCAATGATTCTTCAACATCAACTTTGTTGGATTGGTCATGTTGTGCGGATGCCTGATGATCGTCTATTCCAAACTTAAAAATGGAAAGCATGCTGCTGGTGGTCAACAAAAGAGGTTTAAAGACTCTCTCAAGGCAAATCTTAAAAAATGTAATATAAACACCGACAACTGAGAAACGCTGGCCTGCGAGTGTTCCAGTTGGAGAACAGCCTTTACCAAAGTTGTCATGGGCTTTGAAGATGCTCAAACTCAGGACGAAAGGGAAAAACGTGCTAAAAGGAAGGCAAACCCTCACCAGGATCAACTCCCACCTGGAAACTAATGTCCCCACTGTGGAAGGATGTGTGAATCCAGAATTGGCCTTCAAGGTCACTTACGGACACACCGTCAAGACCATGTTCATGAAAGACAATATTCCTTGGCTATGAGGGATTGCCAAAAAGAAAATGAGATTTGTCTGTTTGTGTGTGTCTATACACAAAAGGTAATAAGTTAAAGGTAAAGGTTAAGGACCGCTGGATGGTTAAGTCCAGTCAAAGGTGACTATGGGGTTGTGGCGCTCATCTCGCTTTCAGGCTGAGGGAGCTGGCATTTGTCCACAGACAGCTTTCCGGGTCACGTGGCCAGCAGGACTAAACTGCTTCTGGCACAACGAGACACCGTGATGGAAACCAAAGTGCATGGAAATGCCATTTCCCTTCCCGCCGCAGTGGTACCTATTTATCTACTTGCGCCGGTGTGTTTTCGAACGGCTAGGTTGGTAGGAGCTGGGACAGAACAACAGGAGCTCACTCTGTCGTGGGGATTCGAACCATTGACCTTCTGATTGGCAAGCCCAAGAGGCTCAGTGGTTTAGACCACAGCGCCACCCGCATCCCTCTATACACAATATTTAAAATCCCTCCCGTAGAACCTATCAATCGCAGGGAATTTTGCAAGCCACTTTCCTAGGATAGACGAACCTCGCCTCTCCTCCAAATTCTCCGCCTGCCACACCCCTGTTTCTAAAACAGCTGTGATCGTGGATGCCAAACGCAATGACACATTTAGTCAGCCAGATCCCACCCACCCCTTCTCAAACACCCGCCTTGGCTAGCTTGCTCTACCCTTTGCAAAGCGGGTGGCAGCGGGTAGTCAATTAGAGGAAAGTTTTCTGTCATCTCATTAAATCTGCAATTATCCCCACCAATTAATTCTGGCTGTTTTGCATGTGAAGCTAGCCTCGCTAGCAGCACCGGGCGAGGAGAGGGGTGAAGGAGGTGCAAAGGGCTATAGGGAGGAGTAGAGTTGTGATGGACAATCTCTACTCTATGGGGATGTAAATTATGTCCTTTGCTGCTGGTGGTTATGTATGTATTTGCCTCCGTTCCTGCCGCTGTCCGGAGCTCCTCTCCCCCCCCCAATTTTATTTTTTTGGGCTAAGCACAGCCTGAAGGATGCACACAGACCCCACCCCCCAGCCCAAAATCTCCCAGTGTGCATTTCTGGCTTGAGAGACAACAGGAACGATGCTTGATTAATTTCACATAAAACATCAATTAAGACAGATTTAATTAGAACCAGCTCTCCTTGGCGGCGGTGCTTAGGAAATTAATGGAAAGTGCTTGTTTTCCCGTCTCTGACACACACACACACACACACACACACACACACACACACGTAAAATGCACAAAGTATTCACGCAAGAGAGGTCTGCAATATATATTGCATGGAAACGGAATGGTAGCAGCTCTGGGTAGCTGATTAATCCAAATTAGGTAAATCAGCTGAAAAAATACCCTGGCTGCCTCTTGATTAAATTGGTCAGCAGACTTTAACCCCTCATTCTTCTCCAGGCTAAACATAAGTAAAGGTAAAGGGACCCCTGACCGTTAGGTCCAGTCGTGGCCGACTGGGGTTGTGGCGCTCATCTCACTTTACTGGCCGAGGGAGCCGGTGTACAGCTTCCGGGTCATGTGGCCAGCATGACTAAGCTGCTTCTGGCGAACCAGAGCAGCACACAGAAACACCATTTACCTTCCCACCAGAGCGGTACCTATTTATCTACTTGCACTTTGACGTGCTTTCGAACAGCTAAGTTGGCAGGAGCAGGGACCGAGCAACGGGAGCTCACCCCGTCGTGGGGATTCGAACCGCCAGCCTTCTGATTGGCAAGTCCTAGGCTCTGTGGTTTAACCCACAGTGCCACCCGCATCCCAGGCTAAACATACCCACGTTGAAATTTTTTTAGCTCTCCCTTACCGGGTCATGGTCCTTATGATCCAGGGCGCGTTGCCCAGCGACGGAACCGACTCGTCCATCAACGGATGCGTCTTGACAAAATTGAGGATCTCGTCCGGGAAGAAGCTCGAGGAATTGTAGCGCATCCCCGGAGCTGCGCAACAACCCGGCCTGCGAGGCAAACATCCAGAAGTCAAGATTCTGCGCTACGTGAGCAAGGAAAGAGGTTCGTAGCCGGACGGGGGCTATTTAGATGTCCCGACAGAAGAAACACCCAAACCCATCTGTTATGTACTAAGCTTGGATTCTAGAACAATAGGCAGGTAGGATCCTAGAATGCAACAAGTGATTGGCTTGCAGGAGAAGACCAATCAGGCTCCAGGAGGAAATTACCGTATTTTTTGCTCCATAAGACGTACATTTTTTCTTCCTAAAAAGTAAAGGGAAATGTCTGTGCGTCTTATGGAGCGAATGTGTGGTCCCTGGAGCCGAATTGCCCAGGGGCAAAAAGCAGATCATGCTTTTTTTTCTGGAAGAGGAAAGTGGGTGTTGAAACGAAGCCGCTGATTGTTTGCCAATCGGGGAGAGAGATAAGGGACGCTAGAGATAAAGGAGGCTGCCTGGGAGTGGGGAGGTAAAGACAGCAAACTTGCAAAGGGGGGAAACAGGAAGACTAAAGCAATAAGGAGAGAAATTAGAAGAAAAGGAGGAGCAAAAAACTGCTCCAGCTAAGGAAAAGACACAAAGGCAAACAAGAGGGAAGGGTGTGTTGAAAGGAAGCAGCTGATCGGTGGGATCGGGAGAGAGATAAGGGACGCTAGCTGAGGTTGCCTGGGAGTGGGGAGGTAAAAGCACATGGATCCTCAGGTTTTTACATTGGGTCACCCCAAATTCACCATCAGATCACATAGCATGTTCATGGCTACAGCCTGCACCAAAAAACACACACATCCACTGTTTCTTCTGTTGACGAACATTTCGTTGGAAGCCACCCAGAGTGGCGGGGTATAAGTAATAAATTATTATTATTATTATTTCAGTTTTCGAACACCGTAAACCCAGAAGTAAACGCTTCAGTTTTCGAACATGCCTCGGAAGTTGAACATGCCACATGGCTTCATATTGAGTTTTCCATATTGAGTTTTCCTATTGAGTGTTCTGCATTCAGGCTTCTGTATTAAGTTTTTGGTTTTCGAACGTTTCAGAATCCGAATGGTCTTCCGGAATGGATTACATTCCGTACTGAGGCTTCCGTATTAAGTTTTCGGTTTTTGAACGTTTCAGAATCCGAACGGTCTTCCGGAACGGATTACATTCAAAAACCGAGGTACCGCTGTATAAGAAAAAGCCTTGCTAGATCAGACGAAGGGATCGTCTGGTCCAGAGCCCGGTTTCCCAAAGCAGTCTGTTCCTGTTCTTAGCATCCAAAGACAGCAACTTCCAGACCAAGATCCCTTTCTTGGCACTGTTTGGGTGTTTGTGAACATCCCGTGCCATCCCAGGAGCTGAGCCCATGTGGGGGGAGTTCCCTTTGAGGACATAAATAAGGAACAGCCCTGCTAGGGGAGACCAAAGGACCAGCATCTTGATATCTGCAGTGACTGACCAAGCGCCTCTCAGAAGCCCTGGGGCGGGACGTGAAGATCTGTAACGACACCTCCTTACGTGCTGTTTGTCCCTGGTGCCACCTCTGAATGCGACGGTTCTGTTGCAGCTTTCACTGGTGTGGAGGACTCCCTGGTCCTGAATGGGGCAACTGTGCCCCTGAAGGACCAGGTGTGCAGCTTTGGAGTCATTCTGGACTCACAGCTGTCCATGGAGTTGCAGGTCAATTCTGTGTCCAGGGCAGCTGTCTATCAGCTCCATCTGGTACGCAGGCTGAGACCCTACCTGCCCGCAGACTATCTCGCCAGAGTGACGCATGCTCTGGTTATCTCCCGCTTGGACTACTGCAATGCGCTCTACGTGGGGCTACATTTGAAGGTGACCCGGAAACTACAACTAATTCAGAATGCAGCAGCTAGACTGGTGACTGGGAGTGGCCACCGAGACCATATAACACCAGTCTTGAAAGACATACATTGGCTCCCAGTATGTTTCTGAGCACAATTCAAAGTGTTGGTGTTGACTTTTCAAGCCCTAAACGGCCTCGGCCCAGTAGACCTGAAGGAGCGTCTCCACCCCCATCATTCAGCCTGGACACTGAGGTCCAGTGCCGAGGGCCTTCTGGCGGTTCCTTCGCTGCGAGAAGCAAAGCTACAGGGAACCAGGCAGAGGGCCTTCTCGGTAGTGGCACCCGCCCTGTGGAACGCCCTCCCATCAGATGTCAAAGAGATAAACAACTACCTGACATTCAGAAGACATCTGAAGGCAGCCCTGTTCAGGGAAGTTTTTAATATATGACATCTTAGTGTATTTTTGGTCTTTGTGGAAGCCCCCCAGAGTGACTGGGGAAACCCAGCCAGATGGGCGGGCTACAAATAATAAATTATTATTATTATTATTTTCACTGGTGGCTTGAAAGAACGTGGCAGCTGTCAGTTTCACTCACCGTGGTTTTGGCACCAGTTCCTCTGGCACAGGGGTCCAAACGGATTCGGGGGATTTCTGCTCGCGGAAGCGCCCCTCGAAGACGGAGGCGATTTGGGCCATGTCAAAGGCACACACAGCAGAGCCTGGTATGCTGGAGAAAGAGAAAAAGAGAAAAAGAGAGAGAAAGAGAGAAAAAAAGAAAGAGTGCTGTGAATTCACAATATGGCAAATTGTAGGCACTTTGCTCTCCTTCAGCCTCAATAAGGTAAAGGTAAAGGGACCCCTGACCATTAGGTCCAGTCGTGGCCGACTCTGGGGTTGCAGCGCTCTTCTTGCTTTATTGGCTGAGGGAGCCGGCGTACAGCTTCCGGGTCATGTGGCTAGCAGGACTAAGCCGCTTCTGGCAAACCAGAGCAGCGCACGGAAACGCCATTTACCTTCCCGCCAGAGTGGTACCTATTTATCTACTTCCACTTTGACATGCTTTTGAACTGCTAGGTTGGCAGGAGCAGGGACCGAGCAACGGGAGCTCACCCCGTCGCGGGGATTCGAACTGCCAACCTTCTGATCGGCAAGCCCTAGGCTCTGTGGTTTAACCCACAGTGCCACCCGCGTCCCAGCCTCAATAAGCCCAACTGCAAAAGTGACCTGCCATTTCCTTCTCTTATTCCCTCCACACACACACACCGTTTTAAATACAGTTCTCCGGATTTCTGCAGCCATTTTGCCCTTGAAATATATTGCCGTCATTTCAAGGCAGAGAGTTGCTTATTCTTAAGACGGGTTCTAAAGCACTCTTTGAACCGACTGCATTTTAATGATGAAGTGTTTTAACGACAGACTGGATTTCAACAGCAGCGACGGCTTTGACTGGCCGGCTAAACCAGGTGAGGGTAGCCTCAAACCCTTGGCAAGGTCCAATCCATATTTGTCACAATCAGCTCTGTTTTCCATGTTCTTCTTCTTGTTGTTGTGTCCTAGACTGTCTCTCCAGAACAGTGCACACTCTGGTTATCTCCCGCTTGGACTACTGCAATGCGCTCTATGTGGGGCTCAGAAACTACAACTAATCCAGAATGCGGCAGCCAGACTGGTGACTGGGAGCGGCTGCCAGGACCATATAACACCAGTCCTGAAAGGCCTACATTGGCACCCAGTACGTTTCTGAGCACAATTCAAAGTGTTGGTGCTGACCTTGAAAGTCCTAACCAGCCTCAGCCTAGTAGACCTGAAGGAGCGTCTCCACCCCAATCGTCCAGCCCAGACACAGAGGTCCAGCTCCAAGGGCCTTCTGGAGATTCCCTCCCTTGCAGGTTACAGGAAACCAGGCCTTCTCGGTGGTGGCACCCGCCCCGTGGAATGCCCTCCCATCAGATGTCAAGGAAATGAACAACTATCTGAATTTTACAAGACATCTGAAGGCAACTATGTTTAGGGAAGTTTTTAATGTTTGATGTTTTAATCATGTTTTCAATATTCTGTTGGGAGCCAGCTAGATGGGTGGGGTATGTATGTATGTAAAAGGTAAAGGGACCGTTGACCATTAGGTCCAGTTGTGACGGACTCTGGGATTGCGGCGCTCATCTCGCTTTACTGGCCGAGGGAGCCGGCGTACAGTTTCCGGGTCATGTGGCCAGCATGACTAAGCCGCTCCTGGTGAACCAGAGCAGCGCACGGAAACGCCGTTTACCTTTCTGCCGGAGCGGTTCCTATTTATCTACTTGCACTTTGAGGTGCTTTCGAACTGCTAGGTTGGCAGGAGCAGGGACCGAGCAATGGAAGCTCACCCCATCGCGGGGATTCAAACCACCGACCTTCTGATCGGCAAGTCCTAGGCTCTGTGGTTTAACCCACAGCGCCACCCACGTCCCTATGTATGTTTGTATGTATAAATAAATAATGTTGTGTTATTATACTGTAAACTGTCTTGTGATCTTCGGATGATGGGTGGTTAACAACAACAATAATAATATCAGTGTAAACAAATGCAGTGCAAAAACTCAAGGCAGAAGGAACTCTAGATGTTTTGAGGGCTGAGTCCTGGAGAGCCCCCCACCCCAACTCAGATCTGGGCCCCCGCCATTCCCAACCACCACTGACCTGTTGGCAGGTGTGGAAAAGACGGCAAGCACAACTGGCCGGCCATCGATCTCCAGGATGTCCGTGACAGACTGGATGACATTGAAGTAGAAATGGGAGTCTCCCGGGACGGAACAGTTGAGGCGGGCCTTGAGGAAGGAGGTCCACTGCTTCTCCAGAACACGCTGAGAGCCGCCCATGTCGTTCTTGCAAACTCTGGCCACCCGAGACACCACCACCTACATTGTGGGGACATCAAGGAAGGTCAGAGGAATCTGGGTCCAAGGGTTCTTGGGGGCTGGCGCCAGGCCTGGTCAACAATGCCCATGTAGACCTCCTCTCTCCATCTTACCTTCTCTAAGTAGTTGAACTCCATTGCGATCTCCCTGAAGAAGAAATAGACGTGGCTCTTCCACTCCACAGCGCGGACAAAATATGGTTCTGGGTGGGGAGAATCCAGATAAAGGAGGTTATTTTTATTATTTGTATGGTTTAATGCTTTATTTAAGCATACAGTCATACCTCGGCTTGAATACGCTTCAGGTTGAGCGCTTTCGGGTTGTGCTCCGCAGTGACTCGGAAGTAATGGAGCGCGCTACTTCCGGGTTTCGCCGCTCGCGCATGCGCAGACTCTCAAAATGACGTCACGTGCATGCACGGAAGCGGTGAATCGCTACCCGCGCACGCGCAGTCACGGGTTGCGTTCGTTTCAGGATGCGAAAGGGGCTCCGGAATGGATCCTGTTTGCATCCTGAGGTATTTACAAACAAACAAACAAACAAACAAACAATAAGGTACACACACTTAACCCCCAAAACCAGAGAGTAAAGGGAAAGGGTAAGAAAGAAAAAAGGATGAAGAACCACACCCATCTGACTCCCCTCCACCACCACTTGTCACCTTTAAGTCATTTAAATTCTTATTTACGTTGCATATCATTTATCGCTGTAGAGTGGTACCTCTGCTTAATAACTTAATTCGTTCTGGAGGTCCGTTCTTAACCTGAAACTGCTCTTAACCTGAGGTACCACTTTAGCTAACGGGGCCTCCCGCTGTACTGTACTGTACTGATGAACTGGAAAAATAAAAATGTGGCTCCCTTCTACGATTGGATTGAAGACTTATGCAAACTCGCAACATATAAACAACTTGCATATAAACACAGATGCCATGGACAAATTCTGTGATATTTGGAACCCATTCTTGCAAATACAGTGGTACCTTGGGTTACATACGCTTCAGGTTACAGACGCTTCAGGTTACAGACTCCACTAACCCAGAAATATTACCTCGGGTTAAGAACTTTGCTTCAGGATGAGAACAAAAATCACGCGGCGACAGCAGGAAGCCCCATTAGCTAAAGTGGTACCTCAGGTTAAGAACAGTTTCAGGTTAAGAACGGACCTCTGGAACGAATTAAGTACTTAAGACCTGAGGTACCACTGTACTGTAATAGGTTAAAATCTGGTGAAGTACAATAACAACCTTGTAAAATATAAAGTTTTGTTTCCCCCCTCCCCAATTTATTTTCCCTTTTACATGGGTTCTCTTTCTCTTTCTATATTTTATTTACGTATCCCCCTGTTTAGTGCACATATACCGTATTTTTTGCTCTATAAGACGCACCAGACCACAAGACGCACCTAGTTTTTGGAGGAGGAAAACAAGAGGCCTGGAAACGATGCCTTATGAGGAACGGCTAAGGGAGCTGGGCATGTTTAGCCTGGAGAAGAGGAGGTTAAGGGGTGATATGATAGCCATGTTCAAATATATAAAAGGATGTCACATAGAGGAGGGAGAAAGGTTGTTTTCTGCTGCTCCAGAGAAGCGGACACGGAGCAATGGATCCAAACTACAAGAAAGAAGATTCCACCTAAACATTAGGAAGAACTTGCTGACAGTAAGAGCTGTTCGACAGTGGAATTTGCTGCCAAGGAGTGTGGTGGAGTCTCCTTCTTTGGAGGTCTTTAAGCAGAGGCTTGACAACCATATGTCAGGAGTGCTCTGATGGTGTTTCCTGCTTGGCAGGGGGTTGGACTCGATGGCCCTTGTGGTCTCTTCCAACTCTATGATTCTGTGATTCTAAGAAAAAAAATATTCTGAATCTCAGAAGCCAGAACAGCAAGAGGGATCACTGCGCAGTGAAAGCAGCGATCCCTCTTGCTGTTCTGGCTTCTGGGATAGCTGCGCAGCCTGCATTCGCTACATAAGACGCACACACATTTCCCCTTACTTTTTAGGAGGGGAAAAGTGAGTCTTATAGAGCAAAAAATACAGTAATTATGTACTTTTTGAACTTTCGATAAAGATGTTTAAAAGCAAAACAAAAAAAAACCCCATGTATTTTATTCCGGTTTGCCAGCCGATTTAAAGAAGCCTCAGTCGATTCGTCGCAAGGACGTTTTCCTCAACACTGATTCATCCGTTGAGCATGCTGCCTCGTGTTATGAGCGAACGGAGGGGCTTTTCCCACTCCTGCCTCCCCCTGGCCTCCCCCCACCGCGGAGCGAATCGACAAAGCACCTTTAAACCACTTGGAGTCGTGCTTGACTGTGCGAAGAGTCGGGCTGTCTCCCAGGCTGCGGTAAATTACTGCGTCGATGGCCAGGAAATCCGTCACGGTGGCGGTGAAAAGCATTCCACCTGTCAGGGAAGGGGAGATAGATATGAGGTGTTGTGAGAGAGAGGAGTTGTAAATAACGCCAGGTGGGCATGTTGCGCAGCGCCCAGAAGTTGGAACCACCAAAGAAAATGCTCTAGCTCAGCCAGAGAGTGCGTGCCCTGCGTACAAAAGGTCCCCAATTCAATAAAAAAGGTAAAAGGCAAAGGACCCCTGGATGGTTCAGTCCAGCTAAAGGCGACTATGGGGTTGCGGCGCTCATCTCGCTTTCAGGCCGAGGGAGCCGGCGTTTGTCCACAGATAGCTTTCCGGGTCATGTGGCCAGCGGGACTAAACCACTTCTGGCGCAACGGGACACTATGACAGAAACCAGAGCGCACGGAAATACCGTTTCCCTTCCCGCCACAGCGGTACCTATTTATCTACTTGCGCTGGCGTGCTTTCGAGCTGCTAGGTTGGCAGGAGCTGGGACAGAGAAACAGGAGCTCACCCCGTCGCGGGGATTCAAACCGCCGACCTTCCAATCGGCAAGCCCAAGAGGCTCAGTGGTTTAGACAACAGCACCACCCGCGTCCCATAGGTCAATGCAAACCACACTCTTTGTACACGTGACATGACTGCAGAACAAATTTCAAAGATGTGCAGATTTCAATTCCCATATTATTTTGGGAAGTCTGAATTAAGCAGGCTTGCCTCAGAATGCCAACTCAATCCATTACAACAATAATAATAGTAGTAGTAGCAGTAGTAATAATAATAATAATAGTAGTAGTAATAATAATTTATTTATACCCCACCCATCTGGCTGAGTTTCCCCAGCCACTCTGGGCGGCTCCCAATCAAGTGTTAAAAACAATACAACGTTAAATATTAAACACTTCCCTGAACAGGGCTGCCTTCAGATGTCTTTTAAAGAGAAGATAGCTGCTTATTTCCTTCACATCTGAAGGGAGGGTGTTCCACAGGGTGGGCGCCACTACCGAAAAGGCCCTCTACCTGGTTCCCTGTAACCTCACTTCTCGCAATGAGGGAAGAGCCAGAAGGCCCCTGGCGCTGGATCTCAGTGTCTGAGCTGAACGATGGGGGTGGAGACGCTCCTCCAGGTATATATTCTAATATATTTATTAGAAACCATGTGACTCTGTGGGTGTGTTTTTAATTTAAGGTTGGGCACATAGGACCAAACAGAGGCAGGGAAGGCATCTATGATTCTTAACAAGCAGGGTCATCCCTCTGCTAACGCACACAAAAACGCCTTGTATCTCAAGGACCACAGATAACCCACTTCATTGTCGCCATAGGAACCAGAGACTGGCTTGCTTCTCTGTCGTTGAAAGAGCTCATTATTTGTGCGTGTGAGACCAGGCTTGGGGAGAGGCAGGTTCAAATCCTTGATTGGTAGCCTTGAATGTGTCCCCGGTTTAACCTACCCCTCATGGTTGTTGTGATGCTTAAGGAAACCCATATATATTTGCAGGGCTGGGGGCAGGGAATGGGTGCATGCAGGCAACCTTGAGCTCCTTGCAGGAAAGGTGAGGTATAAATGCTGTTTCTGCTTGCTGAGTCATAACATAGCTGTCAACCGTCCCTTATTTGGCGGGAAAGTCCCTTATCCCAGCACCCTGTCCCGCTGCTGTCCCTTATTGATGATGTCCCTTAAATTTCCTGGGTTTCAAAGGAAGCAGCTCCTCTCCCTCCCTCCCTGCCAGCCAGGGAGGAGGGAGGCTCCAACTGTGTTGCTTGGCTGCGTTGCTCACCCAATAAGGAGTCTAAGAACGACTGGGGGGTGGAGCTTGCATGCCTTGTGCCGATCAAATTGGCAGCGTTGCCTGGGGACTCGCCTTTGCTCAGCGCTTCCCAGCGGAGAGGTGACGGTGGTTTTCCTTGCTGCATCCCCTTTGCCGGGTTGCTGCACTGTGGGAACCACCGCTTGAGGCTTCTTTTGGCTGCTGGCTGGGCTTTCTGCCTTTGGCTCGCAGTGGCTCAGAAGTTGAACATACCTGTGTCCGGAAAATCCCTTATTTTGGCTGCTGATCCCTTATTTTTGAGGCTGCTGGTCCCTTATTTTCAAATCTGTAAGTTGACAGCTATGAGTCATAATAACCAGGTCAAAATACTTCCCTCCGTGCTCTGAACTGACCTGTGAAGAGAGCGACGTTGGCGTGCTTGGGGTCATAGGGGCATCGAGCCATCCCACTGATGTTGTCTCCCGTGGGCTCCAACGTGTCCATCTGGTGGGAGGAAAAGATAGTTAGACAAACTGCAGATCTCTCGAGGGGCTGGGCAAAAGGAAACGGGCTGTACCCAACGACCCAGGACCCACTGGCATTAATGGACCCAAGTTAAAGGTAAGATGTTGAGAATTCTGTTCCACCTTAAGGAACAGACATGGGATTGTTACGTGTCACATGTCTGTTTACATTCCAGCACAGCTTGCTGGGAACTTCCGTTGTGTGTATAGCCTTTGTTTTCCCCGTTCTCTCTGAGACGACACGAGAAAGAGACGACATGTTTCTTTGTCCTGATATATGATTAATAAATCTGTAGATGCAGTATGCTTCCACAAGCCTCACACCTATTCTCTGTGTGCAGTTATCTCTGTTGACAGTGTGCCCTGGCTTTTGAAGCCCGGGACGCTGATTTACCCCTGACAGTTAAGTCCAGGCTCGGATGACTCTGGGGTTGCAGTGCTCATCTCACTTTACTGGCCAAAGGAGCAGATGTTTGTCCACAGACAGTTTTTCCGGGTCATGTGGCCAGCATGACTAAGCCGCTTCTGGTGAACCAGAGCAGCACATGGAAATGCCATTTTCCTTCCCGCCAGAGTGGTACCTTTTTATCTACTTGCACTTTGACATGCATCCAAACTGCTAGGTTGACAGGAGCAGGGACCAAAGAATGGGAGCTCACCACGTTGCGGGGATTCGAACCGCCGACCTTCCGATCGGCAAGCCCAAAAGGCTCTGTGGTTTAGACCACAGCGCCACCCGCATCCCTAGTTTACAATATAGATAAGTGCATATACTGAACGCCCATTCCATCTGCCCTTCGGTTTATTGCAGTTGTTTCGGTCTTGCTCATCCAGCAGTGATTGGGGTGGTTCTGCAACAGAAAGCTAGAATTTCGGTGTACAACCTGTACACTCGAAGCAGAGCCATTTGCCAAGTGTCGAACCTTATTTGTAGCCAAAGCACGCAAGAGGGTGTTATCGGCAGACTTGAGGGAACCCTGAAATTCACAGCAGCTGCAAGACATCTTTAGGTGTTGGTGGGCAGCCACCAAAACCGCTCAAAGTGAGCACAGAACCACAGAACAACCACAGGTGGCTGTCAAAGGAGGGGAGCAGCAAACTGCCCACCCGCTCTTTTTACTCGCAACCACACCAGGGGATTGTCAATGACTGTCCCCCTCCTCCGACTCAGTGTTTGCCCCTTGTAGAAGTTGGAAGGGAGGGGGCAAAACAAGAATTAGCTGGCTCTGCCTTCCACTGTCTTTGGCACCCCTACTGTTGGGCTCAGGGATGCGGGTGGCGCTGTGGGTTAAGCCACAGAGCCTAGGGCTTGCTGATCAGAAGGTCGGCGGTTCGAATCCCCGCAACGGGGTGAGATCCCATTGCTCGGTCCCTGCTCCTGCCAACCCTGCTCCTGTTCAAAAGCACATCGGTGCAAGTAGATAAATAGGTACTGCTCCGGCGGGAAGGTAAACAGCATTTCCGTGCACTGCTCTGGCTCACCAGAAGTGCCTTATTCATGCTGGCCACATGACCCAGAAGCTGTACGCCGGCTCCCTCGGCCAGTAAAGCGAGATGAGCGCCGCAACCCCAGAGTCGTCCGCGACTGGACCTAACGGTCAGGGGTCCCATTACCTTTACCGTTGGGCTCCTGGCCTTCTGCCCAAGGGGCACCAGTCACCCCTGGCCAGAACACTATTTGAACCATTGGGCATGAAATAATAGCCCATAATGTCGGCCGTGTATATTGGGAGGGGAAGCAGGAATCTGGATGCTCGCTTCACACGATTCAGCCAGACTAGTTGGGGCGCAAGGGATATTTGTGCCGGGTGCAAACTGGGGTGAGCGACGAGTTACGGGCACCACCTGGCCGGCCCCAAGTTCCTGATACTCACAGTGTAGTTGGCGCAGATGGGATTGAAAGCGTTGGTGCCGCACACGAAGAGGAGGTTGTCGTTGCGAAGCAAAAGCACTTTGATAAAATTCCGGCACTCTGCCTGGGGAGGAGAAGCGAAGCGATGAAGGCTGCAAAGCGAAAAGCACTCCTGACATGCTCAGAGTTTGCAAGGCCACTTCCGCCTTCAGGAGGTGGTGGGGTTGCGGGCTTCACGGCCCCTCCACTCGCGCAGTGGGTGGAAGCCAGCCCTGCATGATTGTGGGGATTCCCCTAGCCGGCCAATCGGCAGGTTCGGGGGGCGTGGCCTGCCCTATATAGGCAGGCCACGGCCGGAGATCTCCCTCTTTGCTGCCCACCAGCTGTTCCTGTTTTCCCACCCTATAAGGTTTTCGTTCCTTGACCTTGCTATGGACCTTGGTCGGTCGCCGTTGAGGGGCCTGGTAGGAATTTTCCCACTTGGCAAATTGGCACCAACCACTTGGTTTTCGCCTACCTCGTAGCAAATCGCCACAACTTTCTGGGTATTGGCGGTTAGGCATTGGTATGGTTCTGTAGATGGAAGAGGGGAGGAAGCGCCATCACCTGCCCCACATATTGAAGGGTAGTCCAATAAAGGATTCCGGGGGCGTGGCCCTGTCCGAAGCCTAGGGAGGTGAGGGCCTAAGACCCGCCCCCTATCGGTGACCCCGGGGGAGTTCCTAGTTGATGTGCATCAGCAGGACTCCCCCTACTGGTGGTTAACCCTTCCCGGACTTCAAGCAGATGGGCTGGAGTAGGATATAGTGGGTTAGGACCAATGCCTAAGCCAATACCGCTCATCACCTGTAACCAATAAAGCTGTGGCCTTTTTTAGCCCATTAACCTTAATAACTATGTCATGTGTCATTATTTCCGCCTGGGGAGGTCGGGAACTCGCCACGCAACGTTACTCTGCTGGCCTAGATGGGAAGCGAGCCCTATAGGGGGCTGAAGGCAGGTGGCGCCCAGGTCAGATCGAGTCTCTGACGCTTCTTTTCTTGTACCTACCACACACCTCATAAAAACAAGCCAGGACTCCTTCTGAACAAGCAAAACACTTTTATCATCATTTTTACTCCCCCTAATTGCAAGTTCAGTGCTCCGTGCTGTCAGGTGCGGGGCCAAATTCAGTCCACTTCACATCTGTAAGTGACCCTACTAAGTCTGCGCTTTGCAAACCGGATCAGAGCCATTCTGTTAGAATTTGCACTTTTCTGAATTTTTGTGGTGTAGTTCCCTGGGCAAGAGATGTGCATTTATATAGTAAGGTAGGAAAATGTGTATACAGTGGTACCTCAGGTTAAGTACTTAATTCGTTCCGGAGGTCCGTACTTAACCTGAAACTGTTCTTAACCTGAGGTACCACTTTAGCTAATGGGGCCTCCTGCTGCTGCCGTGCCGCCGGAGCACAATTTCTGTTCTCACCCTGAAGCAAAGTTCTTAACCTGAAGCACTATTTCTGGGTTAGCCGAGTCTGTAACCTGAAGCGTATGTAACCTGAAGCGTATGTAACCTGAGGTACCACTGTATTAGGGAAAACAGAATACAAAGATGCATTATATGGGGGGAATTGCTTTGCAAAAGTGTGTGCATTAGACAGGGTTTCCATACGTCCAGAACGTAACCAGAATTCGGCCTTTGTAAACAGCACCTGGGCAGAAATTGCTGAAATGTCCAGGAAAATCCAGAAGTGTGGATTTTGTCACATTTCATTAAAAATAGCTCAAAAACTTTTCTTTCTTTTTTTTAGATATTACAAAAAAAAAAAAAAAAGCTCAAGAATTTTTGTGTCTGGATTTTCACTTTTTGAAATATGACAACTCTAGTACAGTATTAGAAGGAGAAAACATACAGAATATTGAGCAAAATTTGCCCTAAGATGCTACAATTAAGCCTCGGCCCCGTATACCTGAAGGAGCATCTCCACCCCCATCGTTCTGCCCGGACACTGAGGTCCAGAGCTGAGGGCCTTCTAGCGGATCCCTCACTGCAAGAAGCCAAGTTACAGGGAACCAGGCAGAGGGCCTTCTCGGTGGTGGCACCCGCCCTGTGGAACACCCTCCCACCAGATGTCAAAGAGAACAACAACTACCAGACTTTTAGAAGACATCTGAAGGCAGCCCTGGTTAGGGAAGCTTTTAATGTTTGACGGACTATCGTATTTTAATATTTTGTTGGAAGCTGCCCAGAGTGGCTGGGGAAACCCAGCTGGATGGGCGGGGTATAAATGATAAATTATTATTTTTATTATTATTATCACGAGGACTTCTTTTTCAAAAATTCGCAAACTGTTGTGGAAATGTGGAGAGCCGAGTTTCAGATTAGAAAAATGAGAAGCAACATGGGTTTTTTTTGGGGGGGGGGGTTGATGTCTCTGAAGTTTGGAGACGTACAATAGAATCCAACAAAACTCTCAAACCATAGAAGTGCCCTTCACCCCCCAAAAAGCAGTGTTTTTTGACCAGGAATCATGGACATGTTTGCATGCTATTGTTTTGTTTTTATTACACTGTGCATTTTGTGTGCGTGTGCTTTTATATTGCAAACTGCCCTGTGATCCCCGGACAAAGGGCAGTGTAGAATTTTTTATTTTTAAATCGATCTAATCCATGCTGTTTCAAAGCACACTTTCCCCGGACAGACGCCTCTTTGCGTGAATTGTTCCGTCAGGGAACCGGGTCTCCAAATTTGGAAGGGTGCAGATAGCGAAGCGGAATCGTTTGCGTATCGTTTCGCAAAGTGTGGGTTTGTTGTTGCTGTTTAGTCATTTAGTCGTGTCCGCCTCTTCGTGATCCCCTGGACCAGAGCACGCCAGGCACTCCTGTCTTCCACTGCCTCCCGCAGTTTGGTCAAACTCATGCTGGTAGCTTCGAGAACACTGTCCAACCATCTCGTCCTCTGTCATCCCCGTCTCCTTGCGCCCTCCATCTTTCCCAACATCAGGGTCTTTTCCAGGGAGTCTTCTCTTCTCATGAGGTGGCCAAAGTCTTGGAGCCTCGGCTTCACGATCTGTCCTTCCAGCACTCAGGGCTGATTTCCTTCAGAATGGAGAGGTTCGATCTTCTTGCAGTCCATGGGACTCTCAAGAGTCCCCTCCAGCACCAGAATTCAAAAGCATCCATTCTTCGGCGATCAGCCTTCTTTATGGTCCAGCTCTCACTTCCATACATCACTACTGGGAAAACCATAGCTTGAACTATACACACCTTTGTTGGCAAGGTGATGTCTCTGTTTTTTAAGATGCTGTCTATGTTTGCCCCCCCCCCTTAAACGTGAGCAAAATGGAGTCTCTTATCTTGTTCTTGGTTTCAGGTTATGCTTTTTTAAAAAAACTTGCTGTTGGCGATATCTTGACATTTGCACCTCACTCTTTACATCTTGTGCGGGTAGTAAAGGTAAAGGTAAAGGTACCCCTGCCCGTACGTGCCAGTCGTGTCCAACTCTAGGGTTGTGCGCCCATCTCACTTAAGAGGCCGGGGGCCAGCGCTGTCCGGAGACACTTCCGGGTCACGTGGCCAGCGTGACGAAGCTGCTCTGGCAAGCCAGCGCAGCACACGGAAACGCCGTTTACCTTCCCGCTATAAAGCGGCACCTATTTATCTACAGTGGTGCCTCGCAAGACGAAAAGAATCCATTCCGCGAGTCTCTTCGTCTTGCGGGTTTTTTCGTCTTGCGAAGCAAGCCCTTTAGCAGATTAGCGGATTAGTGCTACAGTATTAGCGGCTTAGCGGGCTTAGCGGATCAGCTGATAAGCAGCTTAACGATAAGCTGATAAGCGGCTTAACGATCAGCTGATAAGCGGCTTAGCATCAGCTGTTAAGCGGCTTAGCCATCAGCTGATACGCGGTTTAGCGGCTTGGGAAAAAGGGGGGGGGAAGGAAAAAAACCCTGCAGGAACTCGCAAGACATTTTCGTCTTGCGAAGCAAGCACATAGGAAATTCGTTTTGCGAAGCACCTCCAAAACGGAAAACCCTTTCGTCTAGCGGGTTTTCCGTCTTGCGAGGCATTCGTCTTGCGGGGCACCACTGTACTTGCACTTTAGGGGTGCTTTCGAACTGCTAGGTGGGCAGGAGCTGGGACCAAAAGACGGGAGCTCACCCCGCCGCGGGGATTCGAACCGCTGACCATGCGATCGGCAAGCCCTAGGCGCTGAGGTCTTACCCACAGCGCCACCCGCGTCCACCTTCGTGCGGGTACCAGTAGTAATAATACTACTGGTAACAAATGGGAAAGGACACCTTTCTCGCTCCCGCCCCCCATCTCCGTGGCCAGCTATTTGGCTCCAAGCTTGCTACCTCTTCTCCTTCACCCTCGCCTGCTCTAGCAGAGACCTTTGTGTTTCTCTTGTGAGTTCTCATCCTCTCTCTTTGCTCTCCCATCTAAGCACCTTTCTTCTCTCTCTGTTTCCATGGTTTCCTAGCAGGCCAGAGAGAGAGAGAGAGAGAGAGGAAGGAGGTTGGGTGAGCCATTCCCCCCCTCCCCGCAAACTCCGCTCACTTTCCTACTTCCTGCTAGCATCTCTACTTCATCTTTCGAAGCCATAATCCCTGCCAGGGTGGAAGGCAGGGGGGGGGGGGGAAATGGTGTGTGTGTGTTTTAATCCCCAGAAATGGAGACCTTCCATGTGTTCCTATTTTCCAGGGACAATCCTGGATTTACAGAAGCCGTCCTGGTTTCTGATTTGATCCCAGAATTTCCCGCTTTTCCTTAGGATGTCCCTGTTTTCATTGGGGAAATGTTGGAGGGGAAGGAATAAGATGTCACTATTTTCATTGGGGAAATGTTGAAGAGGATGGAATAGGATGTCCCTATTTTCCTCAGAGAAACATTGGAGAGGATGGAATAGGACGTCCCTATTTTCCTCAGAGAAACATTGGAGAGGATGGAATAGGATGTCCCTATTTTCCTCAGAGAAACATTGGAGAGGATGGAATAGGATGTCCCTATTTTCCTCAGAGAAATGTTGGAGGGGATGGAATAGGACGTCCCTATTTTCCTCAGTGAAATGTTGGAGGGGATGGAATAGGACGTCCCTATTTTCCTCAGAGAAACATTGGAGAGGATGGAATAGGATGTCCCTATTTTCCTCAGAGAAATGTTGGAGAGGATAGAATAGGATGTCCCTATTTTCACTGGAGAAATGTTGGAGGGGATGGAATAAGATGCCCCTATTTTCATCAGAGAAATGTTGGAGGATCTGGAGTTATGAAGCTATCAGTATGGGTTCCTCATTTTTACCCCAGTCGAATATGTGCCTTTTTCATAAGCGTGTGCATTTCTCTGCTTGGCTGGAGAACTGCGATGTGAAATTCGGAGAACTATAAATTTCGAAAGCTGGTTTGCACCTTGTTTCGGAAAAGTGTGCATTTGGTCGTTTCGCCTTGAAATGCAAACGGGATTTCTCTGCCTCCCGCCCCCGGCCAAATATACCTAGGATTTGGAGAAGGACCACAGGGCAGCCTCTGGCATTTCATGTTTGGCAAATTTGTTGTTGTTGTTTAGTCATTTAGTCGTGTCCGACTCTTCGTGACCCCCTGGACCAGAGCACGCCAGGCACTCCTGTCTTCCACTGCCTCCTGCAGTTTGGTCAAACTCATGCTGGTAGCTTCGAGTACACTGTCCCACCATCTCGTCTTCTGTGTCCCCTTCTCCTTGTGCCCTCCATCTTTCCCAACATCAGGGTCTTTTCCAGGGAGTCTTCTCTTCTCATGAGGTGGCCAAAGTATTGGAGCCTCAGCTTCAGGATCTGTCCTTCCAGTGAGCTGATTTCCTTCAGAATGGATAGGTTTGATCTTCTTGCAGTCCATGGGACTCTCAAGAGTCTCCTCCAGCACCAGAATTCAAAAGCATCCATTCTTTGGCGATCAGCCTTCTTTATGGTCCAGCTCTCACTTCCATACATCACTACTGGGAAAACCAGAGCTTTAACTATACGGACCTTTGTTGGCAAGGTGATGTCCCTGCTTTTTAAGATGCTGTCTAGGTTTGTCATTGCTTTTCCCCCAAGAAGCAAGCGTCTTTTAATTTCGTGGCTGCTGTCACCATCTGCAGTGATCATGGAGCCCAAGAAATTAAACCCTGTTTAATTTTTCACCCTCTGACCCCCACCGCTCTCTGTTCTCCCAGGGAAAGTCTCTGGATGGCCCAAACTGGAGCCTCTCTGGGACCTGCGCGCCGTGTTTCATACTCTCCCTTCAGCTCCTGGCAAACGTTTTATATCCAACGTGATTTATTAAGAGGCTGATATAATTGGTTTTGTAATTAATTATTTCTGGTCTGTTGATCGGAACAGACACATCTCATAATCGGTGCGAAATCCAATTTCCAGATTCTATTAACGCCTCCCTGGGCCGAGTGCGAGGGAGAAGAGCCAGACTTTCCCAGGAGACATCCCAAAAGGATTCAAGACCAGCAGAGAGAAACTCTGGGGAGTCTCCTTGCCTGCAACTGGGGAGCGGGGATCGCAGGCACCTTGTGACTGAGGTAAGTGTGTGTCAGGGCAAGCAGGTAAACTCTTTTAGCGGCCTATTTAAAGGACGTGAGCTAACACTTCACAGGAACACAAAGTTAATCCCTGTGATTATTTGGTCTTTGAAATAGAGCAGAATGCTCTACAGCGGAACCTCGGTTTTTGAACGTCTCCGTTGCTGAACCTTTCGGAACACGAACGCCGAAAACCCGGAAGTAAATGCTCCCGTTTTTGAAAGCGCCTCAGAAGTCGAAACAGCTTCCGCTGTGTGTTTTTCAATTTTCTCAATTGAATTTGCTGGCAGCCCTTTGCGCCTCAGTTTTCTAACATTTCAGAACTCAAACGGTCTTCTGGAATGGATTACGTTTGAGAAAGAGAGGTACCACTGTATTCTGTACTCTTTTATTTTGTTCCGAGCTTTTAAGTTTTCTCGTCGGTGTTTTTCATCTTGATCCTGGCTGCTGACTGTAATCAAACGGCTACAGAGCAAAATGTACATTCCCATTTTGAGTATTGGATCTGTGGGGCTGTCAGAGAGCCACTGCCACCTGGCTACTTGAAAACATGGCCTTGTCACCGTGGTCACATGATCCCGGATCAGCTGAGCGAGGTACAAAAGGAGAGACAGAGAAGCTGGAATGAGAGAATCTCAGAGATGCACCGAAGAAGGGGTGGATCCATCCAGTTCTTTTGTTTCCCCTTCCCTCGCAGACCAGATTTGACAGGAGGTGGGGCTACCCACCTGTCAATCACCTAACGTCAGAATGACACTAGACGATTGCCAGAATGGATTACAGTGGTACCTTGGGTTAAGAACTTAATTCGTTCTGGAGGTCTGTTCTTAACCTGAAACTGTTCTTAACCTGAGGTACCACTTTAGCTAATGGGGCCTCCCGCTGCCGCCGCTGTGCAATTTCTGTTCTCATCCTGAAGCAAAGTTCTTAACCTGAGGTACTATTTCTGGGTTAGAGGAGTCTGTAACCTGAAGCGTCTGTAACCTGAAGCGTCTGTAACCCGAGGTAGTACTGTACGTTCAAAAACAGAGGTATCACTGTCGTTGGTCAAGGGAGCCATGGACTCAGAAAGGTTGAAGACCTCTGTTTTATGCAATCTCCTAGTCCCTATTATTGCAAAGCTCAGTTTGAAAATATCCTGGCGATTAGGAAGGCCTTAGTCGTCCCTGCCCCATTTCTGTAAAATGCTGACCCATTTATAGGGATGAGTCACTCTAGAGCTAGACGTCCAAACACCTGCAGAAATTGGCCAGGAGTCCTTAAAAATCAACACATCCTATTCAAAAGCAAAGGACCACACTGAGGATCTCCCCAAGTGTCCCTATTTTCCAGGGATAGTCCTGGATTCAGTAGTGATGTATGGAGGTGAGAGCTGGACCATAAAGAAGGCTGATCGCCAAAGAATTGATGCTTTTGAATTCTGGTGCTGGGGGAGACTCTTGAGAGGCCCATGGACTGCAAGAAGATCAAACCTCTCCATTCTGAAGGAAATCAGCCCTGAGTGCTCACTGGAAGGACAAATCCTGAAGCTGAGGCTCCAATACTTTGGCTACCTCATGAGAAGAGAAGACTCCCTGGAAAAGACCCTGATGTTGGGAAAGATGGAGGGCACAAGGAGAAGGGGACGACAGAGGACGAGATGGCTGGACAGTGTTCTCGAAGCTACCAGCATGAGTTTGACCAAACTGCGGGAGGCAGTGGAAGACAAGAGTGCCTGGCGTGCTCTGGTCCATGGGGTCACAAAGAGTCGGACACGACTAAACGAGTAAACAACAACAAAGGACCCCTGACAGTTAATTCAGTCGTGGCTGACTCTGGGGTTGTGGTGCTCATCTCGCTTTACAGGCCAAGGGAGCCGGCGTACAGCTTCCGGGTCATGTGGCCAGCATGACTAAGCCGCTTCTGGCGAACCAGAGCAGCGCACGGAAATGCCGTTTACCTTCCTGCCAGAGCAGGAAGGACGAGACAGAGGACTGACAGAGGACGAGATGGTGGGACAGTGTTCTCAAAACTGCAGTGTTCTCTGTCCCCCTGACAGAGGACGAGATGGTGGGACAGTGTTCTCAAAACTACTAACATGAGTTTGACCCAACTGCGGGAGGCAGTGGAAGACAGAAGGGCCTGGCGTGCTCTGGTCCATGGGGTCACGAAGAGTCGGACACGACTAAACGACTTAACAACAAAAAGTCCTGGATTTACAGAAGCCATCCCAAGTTTTTGACTTGATCCCGGAATGTCTTGCTTTTCCATAGGAAGTTGATGTTTTTCAGCTATTTTTAAGGAAATTCGCCAAAAAACCAACAGTCCTGACACGTGTTGCCATACGCCTCGGTTTTCCTGGACATTTTTTACCGATTTTTGGAAATTCCGCCCGGACGCAATTTCTGACGGAAATGGCAGCCCAAGTTAAGCTGAAGTTCCTTAAAGCTAGGGTATCAGAGGCTCCGCAGAGTTTTGCAGACATATGAGAATGTTGAGGGGGAAAACTCTGTGCCCAGTAATACTTTAGATGTGAGATTGAGGGTGGGGGGCGAAATCTAGGTTCTCTGAACATGCTTGAGTGTGCAACACGAAGACACACCGTGAGTGGCAGAACCAATTATGCAAAAGATGTCATTACTGGCAAGCGTAATGATTTATTCAAGCTGCCGAGTCCAGCTTTCTTCGGAGCACGGCGTCAGTTATGTTAGCCCAGGACCTGGATGTTAAAAAGCCTCGCAAAACATGCAACAGCAAATAAGTGGAGATTTCTGGCCAGCTGTTCCCTGGGTCTCCTCTTCCTGATAAGGTTCAAGTTTCTTATTTTTCCAATCTTACCTTCAGCTCCGCACATTTCCACATCTGTTTGCAAACTTTTTTTTATTTTTTTAAAGGCCCCATGCAAATTCATTGGCATCTTAGGGCAAATTTCTCCTGATAGACACCATTCGGTGTGCAATTTTGCCTAATACAGGGGCTACCTCGGATCTCGAACAAATCCATTCCAGAAGCCCGTTCAGCTTCCGAAACGTTCGATAACTGGGGCATGGCTTCCCATTGGTTGCAAACCTTCTTGCACTCAGCAGAAAATGCGTTGCACACTTGGGTTCTGAAAAACGTTCGAAAACGGAAGCATTTACTTCCGGATTTTCGGCATTTGAGAACCAAAACGCACGACAACAGAGGCATTCGCGAACCAAGGTGCCACTGTAAACACATTTCCCCAAAGCAATTTCCCCTAAAACAACACATTTTTTGCATGCTATTTTCCCCACTAATACAGGTATGTGCATTTATATGTGAACTTGGCATTGTAAGATGCTGCAAAACAGACTTACCTCGTGTTTTCCTTTCATCCGGCAGATGTTGATATCGTGTTGATTCGACCTCCATGTCAGTTTCTAGGCAAAGACCGAACAACAACAAAAATGGGTGAAAGAAAAATTGGGAGACAATGATATCTGTGTGGAGGGTGTTGTAGTCTCTTCCCCTCCACCCCCCAAAACACACTTCTAAACAGTACAGTCGTACCTTGGAAATTGAAAGGAATCAGTTCCGGAAGTCCAGTCGACTTCCAAAATGTTCAGAAACCAAAGTGCCGCTTCTGATTGGCTGCAGGAAGCACTTGCAGCCAATCGGAAGCCCCGGAAGCCCTGTCGGATGTTCGGGTTGGCAAAGAACGTTCGCAAACCGGAACACTCACTTCTGGTTTTTGATAGTTCAGGAGCCAAAACGTCCGAGTACCAGGCGTTTGGGTTCCAAGGTACAACTGTATAAGATTTACCAACCAAAGTGGTATTCAACTAAGTTTTACTCACCGAATAGACCCACTGAAATGAATGGATGTGGCGCATTAATTCCAGCAGTTCTGCTCTCAGTAAAACGTAGTTGATTGCCACCCAAAGGCTGCAACCATAACCCCGTTTGCCTAGGAGTAAGTCTCATTGCATTCCATAGGACTTACTTCTGAGCAGACATGGTTTCATTTGCACTGAAAAATCTTCTTTCGGAGGGACCTCCCTGGTTCTAGCCTATAATTTCCTGTTGCCTCTTTTCCCTGGGCTCAGTATCCATTTCAAAAATGCCCTTTTTGCTACGCTGCTGAGCTGTGACACCGGCTCTTACTGGGTGTGTTCTGTACTGTTATATCTCCGTTTTGTTTTACTGAGAAAATCAATAAAAGCCTATTTAAAAATAGCCCAGTCCTGTGAAGATCCATATCCCTCTGAGAGGCAGTCAACCTCCAAGGGAGTACTTTTTAGCAGGGTCTTTCGTTTCAAAACATTGGGTTCGATCCAGTGCTTTTTTTAAAAAAAGAAGAAGGAAAAAAAGGTGTTGGTACCAACGTTGTTACAGAAAGTGCTGGACTTTTAATATACCGTATTTCTCGCTCTATAGGATGCACCCGACCATAGGACGCACCTTGTTTTAGAGGGGGAGAACAAGAAAAAAAATTCTCCCCCTCTCTGCTCAGTGCCCCTTCAGCGAAGCGGCAGGAGAAATGGAGCCTCTTCCGTTTCTTCTCCCGCTTGGCTGAAGGGGCGCTGCGCAGCTGTCACTCTCTGCTGAAGCCAGGAGTCTTGCTCTCCTGGCTTCAGTGAAAGGAACCCGAAGCCTTTGGAGTGCAGCGCAAGGTCCCGCTGCGCTCCAAAGGCTTCAGGCGGCTATCCCTGAAGCCTGGAGAGCGAGAGGGGTTGGTGCGCACCCTTCCCGTCTCGCTCTCCAGGCTTCAGCGAAAGCAACGCGAAGCCTCCGGAGCGCGGAGGGAGCGCTCCCTCTGCGCTTTGGAGGCTTCGCGTTGCTTTCGCTGAAGCCAAGGAGCCTGCATTCGCTCCACAGGACGCACACACATTTCCCCTTAATTTTTGGAGGGGAAAAAGTGCGTCCTATAGAGCGAAAAATACGGTATATATTTAAAGGTGCTGGTACTGCGTAACCTTGAGTACCCCCAGAAAAAAAGTACACTATCCAGCCAACTTTAGTCCTGCTCAGAGTAGTCCCATTGCAATCATAGAATCATAGAATCATAGAGTTGGAAGAGACCACAAGGGCCATCGAGTCCAACCCCCTGCCAAGCAGGAAACACCATCAGAGCACTCCTGACATATGGTTGTCAAGCCTCTGCTTAAAGACCTCCAAGGAAGGAGACTCCACCACACTCCTTGGCAGCAAATTCCACTGTCGAACAGCTCTTACTGTCAGGAAGTTCTTCCTAGGGTTTAGGTGGAATCTTCTTTCTTGTAGTTTGGATCCATTGCTCCGTGTCCGCTTCTCTGGAGCAGCAGAAAACAACCTTTCTCCCTCCTCTATGTGACATCCTTTTATATATTTGAACATGGCTATCATATCACCCCTTAACCTCCTCTTCTCCAGGCTAAACATGCCCAGCTCCCTTAGCCGTTCCTCATAAGGCATCGTTTCCAGGCCTTTGACCATTTTGGTTGCCCTGCTCTGGACACGTTCCAGTTTGTCAGTGTCCTTCTTGAACGGTGGTGCCCAGAACTGGACACAGTACTCCAGGTGAGGTCTGACCAGAGCAGAATACAGTGGCACTATTACTTCCCTTGATCTAGATGCTATACTCCTATTGATGCAGCCCAGAATTTCATTGGCTTTTTTAGCTGCCGCGTCACACTGTTGGCTCATGTCAAGTTTGTGGTCAACCAAGACTCCTAGATCCTTTTCACATGTACTGCTCTCAAGCCAGGTGTCACCCATCTTGTATTTGTGCCTCTCATTTTTTTTGCCCAAGTGCAATACTTTACATTTCTCCCTGTTAAAATTCATCTTGTTTGTTTTTGCCCAGTTCTCTAATCTGTCAAGGTCGTTTTGAAGTGTGATCCTGTCCTCTGGGGTGTTAGCCACCCCTCCCAGTTTGGTGTCATCTGCAAATTTGATCAGGATGCCCTTGAGTCCATCATCCAAGTCGTTGATAAAGATGTTGAATAAGACCGGGCCCAAGACAGAACCCTGTGGCACCCCACTAGTCACTCTTCTCCAGGATGAAGAGGAACCATTGATGAGCACCCTTTGGGTTCGGTCAGTCAGCCAGTTACAAATCCACTGAGTGGTAGCATAGTCAAGACCGCATTTTACCAGCTTCTTTACAAAAATATTATGGGGCACCTTGTCAAATGCCTTGCTGAAATCAAGGTAGGCTACATCCACTGCGTTCCCTTCATCTACTAGGCTTGTAATTCTGTCAAAAAAACGAGATCAGGTTAGTCTGACATGACTTATTTTTCAGAAATCCATGCTGACTATTGGTGATCACAGCATTCCTTTCTAGGTGCTCACAGACTGTTTGCTTAATGATCTGCTCCAGAATCTTCCTTGGTATTGATGTCAGACTGGGCGGTAATTATTTGGGTCCTCTCTTTCCCCCTTTTTGAAAATAGGGACAACATTTGCCCTCCTCCAGTCTGCCGGGACTTCGCCTGTTCTCCAGGAATTCTCAAAGATGTCTGCCAGTGGTTCTGAGATCACATCTGCCAGTTCTTTTAATACTCTTGGATGCAGTTCTTCTGGCCCTGGAGACTTGAATACATCTAAACTAGCCAAGTATTCTTGTACTATCTCCTTAGTTATTCTGGGCTGTGTTTCGTCTGCTGAATCATTTGCTCCAAATTCTTCAGGTCGGGCATTGTTTTCTTTATCGGAGAAGACTGAGGCAAAGAAGGCATTGAGGAGTTCAGCCCTTTCTGTGTCCCCTGTTTGCATTTCACCATCTTCTCCTCTGAGTGACCCCACTGTTTCTTTGTTCTTCCTTTTGCTACGAACATACCCATAAAAGCCTTTTTTGTTGCTTTTAACCTCTCTAGCAAGCCTGAGTTCATTCTGTGCTTTAGCTTTTCTGACTTTGTGTCTACACGTGCTGGCTATTTGTTTGAATTCCTCTTTGGTGGTTTCCCCCCTTTTCCATTTTTTGTACACATCCTTTTTTAATCTTAACTCAGTTAAAAGTTCTTTAGATAGCCACCCTGGCTTCTTTAGGCACCTTCCATGTTTCCGTCTCACTGGTATTGCCTGAAGTTGTGCTTTTACTATCTCCCTCTTAACAAACTCCCAGCCATCATGAACTCCCTTTCCTTTTAGTATTACTGTCCATGGGATCTCACCCAGCACTTCCCTAAGTTTTATGAAGTCGGCTTTCTTAAAGTCAAGAAATTGAGTCCTAGTATGCTTGGCTGCTCCTTTCCGCTGTATAGTAAACTTCAGAAGAGCATGATCACTCGCGCCTAATGATCCTTCCACTTCTACCCCACTAACCAGGTCATCAACATTGGTTAGGACCAGATCTAAAATGGCTGTTCCTCTTGTTGCTTCTCCCACTTTCTGGACAATGAAGTTGTCTGCAAGGCCAGTGAGGAATCTGTTTGACCTTATGCTCTTGGCTGAGTTTGACATTCAACAAATATTCGGGTAATTGAAGTCCCCCATTACTACTATCTCCCTTCCTTTTGCATGCTTGGCCATCTGTTCCAGGAAGGCATCATCTATGTCCTCCGTTTGGCTTGGGGATCTATAGTAAACTCCCACAATGAGGTCACTGTTATTCTTCTCTCCCTTAATTTTGACCCAAATGCTCTCACTTTGGCTTTGAGGTTCTAAATCTTGGATCTCTTCACAGGTATACACATCCCTGACATATAACGCTACTCCTCCTCCTTTCTTGTCTGGTCTGTTTCTCTGAAATAGATTGTATCCCTCCATTATTACATTCCAATCGTGGGACTTATCCCACCAGGTTTCAGTGATGCCTATTATGTCATATTTAGTTTGCTGTACCAAGAGCTCAAGCTCATCTTGTTTATTTCCCATGCTTTGCGCATTAGTGTACAGACATTGAAGTCCATTAATCATTCCCCCATGTCTCTTATTTAAGGATTTTTTCCTCCCACCACTAGGTCTGCATGCTGTTTGCTCCATTTGGTCTATGACATTTGGATGATCATCTTCATCAATTGATAGACTCCTACCTTCAGGAGCACTGTCTCCCTCCCCCACATTAGTCAGTTTAAAGCCCTCCTGATGAGGTTTCTGAGATTTTTGGCAAAAACATTCCTCCCAACCGTTGTGAGGTTCAGCCCATCGCTTGCCAGAAGTCCAACTTCAAGAAACTGCAGTCCATGATCTAAGAATCCAAACCGTTCCTGTTTACACCATTTGCGAAGCCAGCTGTTCACTTCCACTATTTCCCCCTCTCTCCCTGGGCCATGTCGTTCAACTGGGAGGACAGATGAGATGACAATTTGTGCATTTAATTGCTTCAATTTCCTGCCCAGAGCCTCGTAGTCTCTTTTGATCTTCTGGAGGCTATTGCTTGCAGTGTCATTGGTTCCCACATGAACCAAGAGGAAGGGGTATTTGTCAGTGGGTTTTATGATTCCTTGCAGTCGTTCAGTTACATCTTGGATCTTAGCCCCAGGGAGACAGCACACTTCCCGAGACATCTTGTCAGGCCCACAGATCACTGCTTCTGTTCCCCTCAGTAGGGAATCCCCTATCACCACTACACGCCTCCTCTTAGGTTTGGTCGGGGTTCTTCCGTGAGCTGTCCGTTCCAAGGTCGCCTGCACATTCCCTGAGGACTGACTTTGCTGCTCGTCTTCATATACCTGATCGACTGTAATGAGGGAGAGATCCTCAAATGGAGTCTGCTCTTCGTCTTCCATGCTAGGGGAGAGGACCTCAAAGCGATTGTGTATTTCTAAACAATCAGAGCGAACCCTGGGCCTCCTACTTCTTTGAGTCACGTTTCTCCATATATCTGGCTCCTGTGTTGGTGAACTAGCCTCCTTCTCAGGGGAGTCCCCTGTCTCCTCCTTGGTGGAGATGGTGTGCTCTGTTGCTTCCAAGAAGAGCTCCAGCTCTCTAATTCTTTGGAGCGTAGCTACACGTTCCTCCAGTTGCTGGACTTTGTCTTCTAAGAGGGCAATCAACATGCAATTGCTGCAGGTAAAGCTGCCTGCAACCTTTGGCAAGATGGCAAACATTGCGCAGGAACTGCAGGCGACTGCAGCTGTTCCCTCCCCCTCCATCTTGAGAACGTGTCGTTGGGGGTGGCTACAGCGGTCCTCCATCATAAAAAGCGTGAAGACAGGACAAATAACTCCCCCCCAAAAAACCTAGGTCTCCCCCAACAAACGTTTGAGACTAGCTCCCCTAAATCTAAAAGATGGATCAAACTGTGCGCGCCGCTAGGCGCGCAAGCTCTGATAAGCTCCTCCCACAGCTAACCACCTGCCTCAACAGAAACCCTGCCCCCTCTGACCTTTGCACAGGGAGAGCAGCTAATCAGCCACAAAGAAACACACACACACAAGAAAACCCTTTTTGCTCCTTCTTCAGCTGCTGCCCTGCGAATGGGCCTAAGTTAATCATGCAAATTAATTTCACTGACAAGGGCTACAAAGACCCTTCACTTTTGAGATTTATCACGTACCTGATGGTAGCGCATTTCACTGGCCGAGGCCTCGGGTTCAAGGCTGATGCGGTACAAGTTGTCCCTGAGAAGAAAAGAAAGGGAGAAAAGAATAAAAAATGAAGTCTGAGATATTCTGCTTCCTCTCCCATCTTTTAGAAGACCAGGGCGGGCCAAATTTAAATTGCACCGTTCGTCAGCCAAAAATAGGAATGCAAACCAGAGTTCCCAGGATATACCCCAAGCATTTCTTGATTTAACAAAAGAGCAATCCGCATTGATTGTTGCTTTCATTTTATGGATTAATGGTCTCATAAAATTCATGTTAAATTGCTGTTTTAGGGGTTGTTTTTAAAAGTCTGGAACGGATTAAGCCGTTTTGCTTTACTTTCTGTGGGAAAGCACGCCTTGGTTTTGGAACCCTTTGGTTTTGGAACGGACTTCTGGAACGGATTAAGTCTGAGAACCAAGGTACCACTGTATTCGCTTTGTAACCCCCTGTCTTTGCAACAATCAGACAGGAGGCAGTGCCAAATGCTATCTGAGAATACCACTTTTCACTCTCCCAAACTCTGGTGAGTCCAACTGCATTAGAAACTCAGCGGGGAGGGTTAATCACCTCCCCAAACTGCTTCTCTGCTTCAAAATGTAACCTGCTGCTTCAACTTTGCAGATTTTCGGAGGAGAGCCAAGTCTCCCATCGTCAGATCAAAAGGCACCCAAAATCCAGTTTCTCCCTCCCAGAACCGCACCTCCCCAAAGAAGACACTTCTTCTGGAAAAGGTATCCGTTTGGAAATTCCACATATCCAGAGCCAAGCTTGGGTAACAGGTTCTGGGTTCGAATGCTTGTAAAGCCGGCTCTGGGTGCGAGGCGGTGCTAGCAAAGTGCCCCCAGTGCCCCCTGGCATGCTGTGCTAGGCTTAGACTGGCAGCACCAGCCAGATCAGCATGAACATTGGGTTAAATCGCTGGCATTCCTCGTCCCTCATTTTCATTTCTCCACAATGCAATACTCTACAAAAAGCTCTGCAGTGTCAGCGAATTAACATTGAGGATTCCAGGGAGGCTGGGCGTATGAGTTGGCGGGGGGGTGGGGAGAGCGGGGGTGGAAAGACCTGTCAACTTTGCTTTCTCTCAGTTTTGCATTGTTCAAGTCTCCATCACACTTCCGCATCCATTTGCGAGTTTTTAAAAATCTCACTGGCACATCACTGCAAATTTCTCCCGATAATGACATTTTCATACGCAGCTTTGCCTAATGTACGCATGATTTGCAAAGCGATGCTCTTTAAGACAACGCACCACTGTCCATTATTTTCACTAATGCATAGAGGCAGTTGGAGGATAGATGGCGGCTAACAGATTGAGGTTGAATCCTGACAAGACAGAAGTACTGTTTCTGCGGGACAGGAGGCAGGCAGGGGTGGAGGGCTCCCTGGTCCTGAATGGGGTAACTGTGCCCCTGAAGGACCAGGTGTGCAGCCTGGGAGTCATTCTGGACTCACAGCTGTCCATGGAGGCACAGGTCAATTCTGTGTCCAGGGCAGCTGTTTATCAGCTCCATCTGGTACGCAGGATGAGACCCTCCCTGCCTGCAGACTGTCTCTCCATAGTGGTGCATGCTCTGGTTATCTCTCGCTTGGACTACTGCAATGCGCTCTATGTGGGGCTACCTTTGAAGGTGACCCGGAAACTACAACTAATCCAGAAAGCGGCAGCTAGACTGGTGACTGGGAGTGGCCGCCGAGACCATATAACACCGGTCTTGAAAGACCTACATTGGCTCCCAGTACATTTCCCAGCACAATTCCGAGTGTTGGTGCTGACCTTTAAAGCCCTAAACGGCCTCGGTCCAGTATACCTGAAGGAGTGTCTCCACCTCCATCGTTCTCCCCGGACACTGAGGTCCAGCACCGAGGGCCTTCTGGCGGTTCCCTCGCTGCGAGAAGCCAGGTTACAGGAAACCAGGCAGAGGGCCTTCTCTGTGGTGGCACCCACCCCGTGCAACGCCCTCCCACCAGATGTCAAAGAGAAAAATAACTACCAAACTTTTAGAAGACATCTAAAAGCAACCCTGTTTAGGGAAGCTTTTAATGTTTAATAGGTTATTGTAGTTTAGTGTTTTGTTGGAAGCTGCCCAGAGTGGCTGGGGAAACCCAGCCAGATGGGCGGGGTATAAATAATAAATTATTATTATTATTATTATAGAGGACAGTGATGGTTTTAGGTGCGTCCGATATGTGTGTGCATCGAGCCGAACCCAGAAGTATCCCAAAAACATCACAACAACATCCCAAAAAGGGGCAGGGCAGAGGCAGTATGGGGGGGACACAAGGGGATGTTTGCAGGATTTTCCCATGGTGCTTCAAATATCTTATTCTTCTTTGGCGATCCCTCGTAGCCGAGTAAGATTGTCTTCCATAAACACAGTTTTAACAGTGAGTCCGTAAGTGACTGTGGAGGCCAATTCTGGATCCTCACGTCCTTCCACAGTGGGGACGTAAGTTTCCGGGCGGGAGTTGATCCCGGTGAGGGTTTGCCAAGCGTGCCTTCCTCTTAGCACGTTCCTCCCTTTAGTCCTGAGTTCGAGTGTCTTCAAAGCCCATGACACCTTTGGTAAAGGCTGTTCTCCAACTGGAGCGCTCGCAGGCCAGTGTTTCCCAGTTGTCAGTGTTTATACTACATTTTTTAAAGATTTGCCTTGAGAGAGTCTTTCAACTTCTTTTGTTGACCACCAGCATTACGCTTTTCATTTTTAAGTTCGGAATAGAGGAGTTGCTTTGAAAGACGACAATCAGGCATCCAAACAACATGACCAGTCCAACGAAGTTGATGTTGAAGAATCATTGCTTCGACACTGGTGATCTTTGCTTCTTCCAGTCCCCTGGCATTAGTTTGCCTGTCTTCCCAAGTGATGTGTAAAAATTTTTGGAGACACCGTTGATGGAATCTGTCGAGGAGTTGGAGATGGCGTTTATAAGTGGTCCACGTTTCACAAGCATAAAGTAAGCTTGGTAGCACAATAGCTATGTAAACAAGCATTTTGGTTTCCCTGCGAATGTCCCGGTCCTCAAACACTCTGCATTTCAATTGGGAGAAAGCTGCACTCGCAGAGCTCAGGCGATGCTGGATTTCGGCATCAATGTCGGCCCTTGTGGAAAGGTTACAAGGGGATGTTTGCAGGGTTTTTCCATGGTGCTTCAAATATACGTGACTTCACTTAAACATGCGGTGCCTTGGGACCTAAATGGTTTTTTTTAAAAAAAATATATCTGCATTTTGGAACGTATTACAGTGGCAAGGTAAAGGTAAAGGGACCCCTGACCATTAGGTCCAGTCGTGCCGACTCTGGGGTGGCGGCGCTCATCTCGTTTTATTAGTCGAGGGAGCTGCCGTACAGCTTCCAGGTCATGTGGCCAGCATGACTAAGCCACTTCTGGCGAACCAGAGCAGCGCACGGAAATGCCGTTTACCTTCCTGCCAGAGCGGTACCTATTTATCTACTTGCACTTTGACGTGCTTTCGAACTGCTAGGTTGGCAGGAGCAGGGACCGAGCAACGGAAGCTCACCCCATTGCGGGGATTCGAAACGCCGACCTTCTGATCGGCAAGCCCTAGGCTCTGTTGTTTAGACCACAGCACCACCTACGTCCCCCATTACAGTGGTACCTCGGGTTAAGTACTTAATTCGTTCGGGAGGTCCGTACTTAACCTGAAACTGTTCTTAACCTGAAGCACCACTTTAGCTAATGGGGTCTCCTGCTGCCGCCGCGCTGCCGGAGCGCGATTTCTGTTCTCATCCTGAAGCAAAGTTCTTAACCCAAGGTACTATTTATGGGTTAGTGGAGTCTGCAACCTGAAGCGTCTGTAACCTGAACCGTATATAACCTCAGGTACCACTGCACTTGGTGGGGAGAATTGCATTGCAACATGCAGATAAATGCACGCATTGCTTCAGAAAATGCAAGTCTGGTGTGTTCTCCTTTAAACGTGAGCCAAATTGAACTTCTACCTAGACCACAACTTCCATGAGTGACGGTGCGCCCTAGCATTCACCTAAGACACCCTGTGCCACCGCTCTGAAGGGTAAGCAAGTTTGGATGCCAGAACCAACTACGTACCAGGGCCCCGCGGTTTCCCGCGCGCAACCCGAAAGGCGCATCGCCGCCACTTGTGAGTGACAGGTCTCCCGGCCTCAGCGGCGCATCCAGGCGCTCTGTTTACAAACGGCAGAGTCGCGCTTCATTACCCCACCAACCCCATCTGCGCAGCCCAGACTTTAAAAGTCCCATTAAAAACGCATATAGATAAAAATTATATACCCAGAACGGGATTTATGATGTGCAAGGCTCCGGGGTGAGGTGCGAAAGGAGGGAAGAAGGCAGCGCACTGAGGAGAAATCCATGCACATGTCTGGAGGTGATTTAGCGCTTTATTGGGGTGGGGGTGCGGATACCACCCCAGAGCATCTAAAATGGCTATGCATGATGACCATTCAAGAGCCAGCCCACCCAATGGAAACTACAACTAATCCAGAATGCGGCAGCTAGACTGGTGACTGGGAGCAGCCGCCGAGACCATATAGCACCGGTCTTGAAAGACCTACATTGGCTCCCAGTACGTTTCTGAGCACAAGTCAAAGTGTTGGTGTTGACCTTTAAAGCCCCAAATGGCCTCGGCCCAGTATACCTGAAGGAGCATCTCCATCCCTATCTTTCAGCCCGGACACTGAGGTCCAGCACTGAGGGCCTTCTGGCGGTTCCCTCTGTGCGAAAAGCGAGGTTACAGGGAACCAGGCAAAGGGCTTTCTCGGTGGTGGCGCCCGCCCTGTGGAACGCCCTCCTGTCAGATGTCAACAAAATAAACAACTACCTGACTTAGCTGGTATTCAGCTGGTATTCAGCCCATGTCGTTAATGTAGATTTTGACGAATTTTATTAAAAATAGCTGCTCTTCTTCTTCTTCTTCTTCTTCTTCTTTGAGATTTTGCATCTTTGGGCAATCTACTGCTGTCTAAACCTGACACATCTGACTCCTGAGTCGTTCTGAACAGGCCTTGCCCAAATCTGATGCACAGCCCTATTCATTGCTTTAGTTTTGGCCACTGTGAGCGTCGCAAGGTGAATATAGCAAAGGTTTCAGCAGAAGCCGGAACGCAGTGCTACGGAAACAGCGCGGTTTGCGGTGAGCGCAGGGCAGGGCAGAAACCGCGGCTTCGCTATATACCTCGCGACAAGGCTCTAGACCTCATTCTGGGAAGGCCGCACAACTCTGAAATTAGGCAAGGCAGCAGTTTGCGGAGCATTCTGAAATCTACCAGGCAGAGTGCCTTAACCCGGCCTCGCCATTCTTAATTTATCCTGCTTTTTCTGCTGTGCTCTTCCTGTGGATTTCAGGTTGCTATGGAGATGCAGCAGTCCGCAAGCTAGGCAACTCTGCACCCCCTTTGTATTATGTCTCCGCTTCCACCCTCCTTTGGCTCCTCCAACAAATATTCGATGCTACTCTTAAAGGCACAGGAGCCTCACATTGCGGGGTCACTGAGGAGAGAGTGCATTTGAACATGCGCAGAATGCCTTTCCCTTCTCATGGACGGGCCAGCAAATAGGGACATTCTGGGATCAGACAGGAAGCTGGGATGGCTTTCGTAATTCCAGGACTGTCCCTGGAAAATTGGGATGCTAGGAGGGTATTATTCCACCATAAGGTAAAGGTGCAACGACTCTGGGGTTGCAGCGCTCATCTCGCTTTATTAGCCAAGGGAGCCCGGCGTACAGCTTCCGGGTCATGTGGCCAGCATGACTAAGCCGCTTCTGGCGAACCAGAGCAGCACATGGAAACACCGTTTACCTTCCCGCCGGAGAGGTACCTATTTATCTACTTGCACTTTGATGTGCTTTCGAACTGCTAGGTGGGCAGGAGCAGGGACCAAGCAACGGGAGCTCACCCCGTCACGGGGATTCGAACCACCGACCTTCCGATCGGCAAGTCCTAGGCTCTGTGGTTTAACCCACAGCGCCACCCGCGTCCACCATAGGTAATTCATATTGCAGCTCTCAGTTTTTAGAAGGGAATAAGTCCCTCTTGCCTTCACCGAATAACCACGGTCCCCATTTCTAAATCATGCACTGAGCTTCGGAATGCTATAGGGACGCCAGGAACATCTTAACATGCCAATATGGCTGGGTTGTATGGGGTTACCTGTCTCCTATGTACAAAGTCCTGTTGAACGTCAACATTCGTTGGATCCGGAGGCGCTCTGCGCCGCCATCTTGGCTGGAAAACCGGCCCATCCCGTTGCCCACGAAGACCGGGTAATGCTTCACATCTGGGGGAAAGCGAGAGAAGGTCAAGGGGAAGTTGGAGAAGTTTATTTACGTTCATGTGTTAGCGCATTTAAAGATCACTCTTCCAGTGGAAACCGGGTCCACAGCCACACCATGCAGCCGAAGCACATTCAGTGCATGTGGCTTCCCTCAAAGGATTCTGGGAGCTGTAGAGTGCACCCCTCACAGAGCTGTATTAGTCGCCAACCCTAACATGCGACAGTTCCCAGGATTCTTTGGAGGAAGTCATGTGCTTTAAATGTACCTCCTAGTAATGTGTACAGATACTAGAGACCAGGGTCAGTAGATAAATAATAATAACAACAACAAATTTTTATTTATACCCCACCTTTCCTGGTTCAAAAACTGGGCTCAGGGCGGCTAACAACAAATTTAAAGCACTTAATTATAAAAGCAGCATAAAAACATGAATAACAATAAAATTCAAAATTAAAAAATCAAATAGATAATCCCCAGGGCTAGCTGGCTGAATTGGTCCTACTTGGGCCAGCGAGGAGGCCAGGGGAGAAGTAGCTGTGGGGTCTCAGAGCGGGTGATCTTCATAAAAGGGGAGGGGGAAGGAAGAGAAGGGAAATAAAAGATCAGGCTGAATTCAAATTAAAGGCCAGGCGGAATAGCTCTGTCTTACAGGCCCGACGGAAAGAGGTTAAATCCTGAAGGGCCTTAGTCTCCTGGGACAGAGCATTCCACCAGGTCGGAGCCATCACTGAGAAGGCCCTGGCCCTGGTGGAGGATAGTCTGATTTCCTTAGGGCCCAGGACCTCTAAACTATGGTTATTCATGGACCTTAAGGTCCTCTGCGGGGCAGACCAGGAGAGACCAGGCATAGGCAAACTCGGCCCTCCAGATGTTTTGGGAGTACAACTCCCATCATCCCTGACCACTGGTCCTGTTAGCTAGGGATGATGGGAGTTGTAGTCCCAAAACAGCCGGAGGGCCGAGTTTGCCTACGGCTGGAATAGACCCATTGGAATTAACAGACCTCTGAGAAGGACTCACATTGAATGAAACCCACTGTCTACCTCATAAAAACAAAAGCTGTCGGAATAATTTTAAAAAGTGCCTTTCAGAACAGGCACCTTCACCGACACAAAGGAGGTCCCATCTCTCATCCATGATGCAAATTGAATAGAATGGGATGGCACCTTAGAGTTGCAAGGGACACCTCAGACTCATCTAGTCCAACCCCCTAGAATGCAAGGAATGTCAGCTCAAGCACACGACAGACGGACTGCATGTGGAGTGCTGTGTGCAATTCTGGCCTCCTGACCCCAAAAAAGGACATCGAAGATTGAAAAGCGTTCAGAAAAGGGGCCACTAGGGGGCGCATCAGAAGATGGCTGACAATAACATCTCTCCGACCCACACGAGGTAATTTGGAGGCTATGATGGGAGTAATTAGCCTCCCTACCCCCCCCCCAAGGATGGTGGGGAGGACTGCCCTTGCCTGCTGTGACCTATGCCACCCCCGAACTTGTGGGGATGGGGGCACTAGGCACAAAGCCCTCCTGTGGGATTTCGGCGCTCCTGGACGCCGTCTCTGATCCGCGCCACTAGCTGCAAGAACTTCAAAAGAAACAATTTGGATGAAGCGAATGCACATATTTCAAGGAAGGAGGGGGAGTAAAGACTGCTAACAGAAGAGATCTCTGATAAAACAAGACGAGTCGGAGGAACAAGTATAGATTATGAGAAGATACGCCAAGACTCGGTATGGTAAAGGGACTGATGACTGATGGGGGAGAGGGAAAAAAACTTTCCTTTCTTTCCTTATGTGATTAAACAAGAATCCCCTCCCCTCACAAGTCAGAAATGTTGTTTTAAGGACTTAAGCTGTGGATTTAAGGCTGTGTGGAGATAAACTTTCGAAGCAAAGCATGTTTTAAGAAGAGCGTGGAATGTATAAGGGCTTTGGAATGACGCAGTTAAAAATGCCGTCGCCATATTGGGAAGTTCTGTCGGAGGACTTAAGTCTGGGAGGAGAAATAGAGAAATAGAGCTGTTTTTATATTGTGGGTGAAACTCCTCAGAGGGACTTAAGAACGACAGTTCTGTAATTAATGATGGAAAGAGCGATATTATCTATGAAGGCGATGATATATGGAAACCATCTCGATTTGAGGATTGGAAGAACGGAAAAATTCACACAGGATTATTACTGGTGTTTATCGGCTTAAGGAGACTATCAGAAGAGATCATAAAGAAAAAAGAGAAAATATATGAACAAGATGTGATGTGGAAACAGCAAGATAAGACTGGATAGAATTATGAACTCTGTACTGATTTGGACTGATTTGGACATTAAAGCAGTAGCAAGAAGATGATCAGAATCCCCATTCGGATCTTGAAATATGGGCCCCCTCAACAACAACAAAAATTAAAATTCGGCTATGTAATTCGGAATTTATGTGATGTGATTTAATTTGATTTGATTGGCCGGTTAATAAAAATTATTTTAAAAAAGAAAAAAAAGAAAAGTGTTCAGAAAAGGGCCAGCGTAATTATCACAGGGTTGGAGTAACTCCTCCAGGGAGAAAAGGTGCAAAATTTGGGAGTTTTTCGTTCAGTGAAAAGGTGAGTAAGTTTACAAAATTATGCCGGGCATGTAGAAAGTGGAAAGAGAAAAAGAATTCCTCCCTCTCTCATAACACTAGACTGCCTTGCCAGAGTGGTATACGCTCTGGTTATCTCCCGCTTGGACTACTGCAATGCGCTCTACGTGGGGCTATCCTTTGAAGGCGGCTTGGAAACTACAATTAATCCAGAAGGCAGCAGCTAGACTGGTGACTGGGAGCTGCCGCCGAGACCATATAACACTGGTCCTGAAAGACCTACATTGGCTCCCAGTACGTTTCTGAGCACAAGTCAAAGCACTGGTGCTGAGCTTTAAAGCCCTAAATGGCCTTGGCCCAGGATACCTGAAAGAGCGTCTCCACCCCCATCGTCCAGCCCGGACCCTGAGGTCCAGCTCCGAGGGCCTTCTGGCGGTTCCCTCACTGCGAGAAGTGAGGTTACAGGGAACCAGGCAGAGGGCCTTCTTGGTAGTGGCACCCACCCTGTGGTATGCCCTCCCATCGGATGTCAAGGAAATAAACAACTATCTGACTTTTAGAAGACATCTGAAGGCAGCCTTGTTTAGGGAAGTTTTTAATGTTTGTTCTTTTACCGTGTTTTTAATATTCTGTTGGGCGCTGCCCAGAGTGACTGGGGAGGCCCGGCCAGATGGAAGGTGTTTAGGTGAGAAAAAAAACTGCACACAGTGTCTGGGGAGCAAGAAAGTCCCTTTGGCTTCGACTGCTGACCATTATGGGATGGGAGCTGGACTTCCATGACTTCTTTGATGGCCCCATAGATTCCCCAGCCCTTGGTGAGAATGAAAAATAATTTTTGGGGTGGCGGCAGAGGGAATTAGGCCAGCCCCCCCCCCCTTTGAAGAATCGCCAGCCCAGCTCCATCCTCCTCCAGCCACATCCTGTCCCAGCCTCACTTACAGTCGTCAAGGGCCACACTGATGGGAGCAGGTTCTTCGGGGAAGAGTGCGTGAGTTTCCCTCTCCAGTAGGAAAAGTAGAACGAGTGGCAGACAGGCGGGCCTCATCGTCTCCTCTCGGAGCGCGCCTCACACCTGCAGGGGTTCAAGATGACAGAGTAACGTTAAGCCATTAGCTGTGTGCATTGTGGTCCGCGTCAATGACAACCTGTAGGGACCGGGGCAGTAGGGACCAGGCTGACAACCCCTGATTTAGACCCTTTTGGTGCTTTCATCTTCAATATCATAATTTTAGGGGGAAATAAATTTAACAAATCACACCGGACCATCTTGATATTTGCTTAGTCTTTTCGGATTTGACACCGCAGCTCAGAGCATTCCGAATGCTGGACGTTTTTGGCCAAGGGTCATTTGAACTGACGGGCAACCAGACTGGCTCATTTTGTAAAGGGATGAACGTAAACTGAAATTGGTTGGGACACGTTAAACTTGAACTACAGTCGTACCTTGGTTGTCGAACTTAATCCGTTCGACTCCCGAAACGGTTCAGAAACCAAGGCACAGCTTCTGATTGGCTGAAGGAGTTTCCTGCACTCAATCTGCATAAACCACGTCGGACATTCAGCTTCTCAAAAACATTCGCAAACCGGAACACTCACTTATGGGTTTGCGGCCTTCGGGAGACAAAACGTCTGAGCACCAAGGCGTTCGAGAACCAAGGTATGGCAGTAAGGTAAAGGTAAAGCGACCCCTGACCATTAGGTCCAGTGGTGACCGACTCTGGGGTTGCGGTGCTCATCTCATTTTAGTGGTCGAGGGAGCCGGCGTACAGCTTCCAGGTCATGTGGCCAGCATGAATAAGCCGCTTCTGGTGAACCAGAGCAGCACACGGGAACACCGTTTACCTTCCCACCAGAGTGGTACCTATTTATCTACTTGCGCTTTGGCATGCTTTCGAACTGCTAGGTGGGCAGGAGCAGGGACCAAGCAATGGGAGCTCACCCCGTCATCGTGGGGATTCGAACCGCCGACCTTCTGATCGGCAAGCCCAAGAGGCTCAGTGGTTTAGACCACAGCGCCACCCGCGTCCAAGGTACGGCAGTAGTTCCTTTCAAAAATGAACTTCCCAAGGTCTGGCTAAAGCAAGGCATCTCACCCAAATTAAAACAGTTTTGCTTTGAGAGCTCCCTTCCCTCATTCAAATGTCTCTGCTGGAAATGAAAGGAAAAGGAAGCCCCAGAGGAAGTTCTGAATACCATATTTTTCGCTCTATAAGACGCATCAGACCACAAGATGCACCTAGTTTTTGGAGGAGGAAAACAAGAAAAAAAAAATCTGAATCTCAGAAGCCAGAACAGCAAGAGGGATTGCTGCTTTCACTGCACAGCGATCCCTCTTGCTGTTCTGGCTTCTGGGATAGCTGCGCAGCCTGCATTCGCTCCATAAGACGCACACACATTTCCCCTTACTTTTTAGGAGGGAAAAAGTGAGTCTTATAGTGCAAAAAATACGGTATACGTCGGAGTTCTACTCTGGATCAAAATGGTGCACTGCAGCAGCTGTTTTTTCAGAATTGCAAGGTGTGATGGGATGGGGCAGAGGGGGTTAGCTCGCCTGTAAAAAAGAGGATTAGGGAGAACATTTGCACATCGGTTTCCGACAGACAGATGCACGCACCAGTTGTTGAGAGCCAACAGGTTGGGCAGCTGTCTGTGTCATAAGACAAGAAGCTCTTTTGATTCCCTCCTCCTGATCTCTCACTGACCAGGTAATCCCAAATGACAGGACCTTCCCCCCCATTGCCAGTTTTGTGTTTCAGCCCCACAAAACTGATGCTCCCATGTTCCAAGGGAGCCCAGTTACTCCCCACAAGTAAAGCATTTTTTTAGAATCAAAGAATCGTGGACCCCAAAGGCCATGCAGGAATCACAGCTCAATTTAAGAAGCATTTAACACATAACGAGGTAGCGAATCCATCAGCTTTGGTTTCTCTTAGTTTCTCATTTCCCACCCATTCCGAAGTTTAGTTCTCTTTTGTTTGGAGAGAACACGCTTTTGCAAAGCTATTCCCCCTAATACGATGATGCGCTTTTGCACGTTGTTTTCACTACAGACGCAGTTCCACGCACACTTTCCCCTAATGCACACATTTCAATTCGCCTTTCACACCCCCCAGTCTGTGCTTTTTGGCTGGAGAACAGCACTACAAAATCTGTGTGGATTTCAAAGGGCAGGAAAGTGCAAATTTTAAAGGGCAGCTGTGTTTCATTTCCCATTATGGTTTCAGTAAGTATGAATTAGGTGTTGTCGTTTAGTTGTGTCCGACTCTTCGTGACCCCATGGACCAGAGCACGCCAGGCACTCCTGTCTTCGTGAATTAGGTAGGTTCACCTTTAAAATTTATTGAATTTATTGAATTTGCTGTCAGCTCACCATCACCATCTAGTGTCCCCTTTGTATAATGCGCTTAAAAACACACTTAAAACATTATTTTTGCAGCTGTGTAGCTGAGTCATTAATCCAGACAAGGCAGAGGTGTTCTAGTTTTTATCGTAATTATTTCTATGAGAGGTGTGTGTGTGTGTACTATATATATATAGAATATAATAAGTTAAAATTCTATCCATGTTTGATTGTTTCTTTCCCTATGTTTTTAGCTGGTTCTTGTTTTGATCTGTAAGCCACCTTGAATGCCTGTCAGGGGAAAATTGGGGTTTAAATAAATATCATCATCACCACGGGTCACTTTGCCCTTTAAGTTTGCTCAGCTTTTACAGCGGAAAGGGGATTAAGTAGGAGACCCCGTGAAATATACTCGGAGTCGAGAGTGGATTTCATGCTCTTTATTCAGCTCATAGTGGTGAGGAGGAATGTGAGTCCCCTCAAAGTATCTGCTTTATATACATTATTTACCCAATGGGCTGCACGTGATTGGCTAATTCCAGAATTCTCCTGTAGGCCAATCAAGTTGTGGATTCACTTCCATCTGGAGCCTGATTGGGTGGCTCCTTCAGACCAATCATACTGCTGCATTGTTCTAGGACCAATCAGACTGCTGCATTTTGGATCCTATTCAACTCAGTACATAACACCCCGCCTGTCAATTTCTTAGCCAAGAGAGGTCTTCTCTGTGCTCTTTCAAACTGTCTTTGGAAAACAAAACTGTTCAGACAGGTGTTGGCAACGCGGGTTTTGTTTTTCGCCCCCCACAGACGCACCGCTGATGTCTTTACCAATGTTGTTCTTGTTGGGTTGTGTATTTATGCTGCGCAACACCTTGTAATATTTGCTGAGGAAGTGTGGTTTATAAATATTTTAAGGAACACGGCACATTCTAAGGCAGTGCACCAGATTCAGTCGAAACCCGAATCCAGTCTGCTTTGGGCAGGACTGGGCTTCAGCTGAGCTGGGCTGAGATACCCTTGATCGGCCCAGGATGAGCCGTCCAGACAACGGTCAGAAGGCTGGGCTGGACAGATCCTGAAGCTGAGGCTCCAAGACTTTGGCCACCTCATGAGAAGAGAAGTCTCCCTGGAAAAGACCCTGATGTTGGGAAAGATGGAGGGCGCAAGGAGAAGGGGACGACAGAGGACGAGATGCTTGGACAGTGTTCTCGAAGCTACCAGCATGAGTTTGACCAAACTGCGGGAGGCAGTGGAAGACAGGAGGGCCTGGTGTGCTCTGGTCCAGGGGGTCACGAATAGTCGGACATGACTAAACAACAACACTCTTTGCAAGCAGTGCAGGGATTTTAAACAGCCCCACACTTAGCTTTGGCTGTGCACACCAGACAGCGGAACAGGTGCACAAAGCAAAACTGAGCAGGATTGAACCCTTCCCTCCTCAGCTGAAGGGTCCAATCCTGCTGGATGCAGAGGTCTGTTTCTCCAGGGTGTTCTCCACAAGGATTGCAGTGGCATAACCCCCCCCCCCAACATTTCTCCGATTAAAATAGGGATGTCCCATTTCCATAATGATATTTTTACTACAGTCAAACCTTGGAAGCCATTCCAGAAGCCCGTTCAGCTTCCGAAATGTTCCGAAATGTTCGACAACCAAGGCGTGGCTTCTGATTGGTTGCAGGAGCTTCTTGCACTCAAGCGGAAGCTGCGCCGGACACTCGGCTTCCGAAAAACGTTTGAAAACCAGAGCATTTACCTCTGGGTTTTCGGCGTTCGGGAGCCGAAGCATTCCAAAATGGAGGTGTTCGGGCCCCAAGGTTTAACTGTATTTATACCCCCACACAGGTGGTGCTGTGGTTTAAACCACTGAGCCTCTTGGGCTTGCCGATCAGAAGGTCAGAAGGTTTCCCTTCCTGCTGGAGTGGTACCTATTTATCTACTTGCGCTTTGATGTGCTTTCGAACTGCTAGGTTGGCAGGAGCAGGGACCGAGCAACGGGAGCTCACCCCGTCACGGGGATTCGAACCGCCGACCTCCTGATTGGCAGGTCCTAGGCTCTGTGGTTTAACCCACAGCGCCACCCGCGTCCCAACCCTTAATAGGTTTATGTGCATATATTGGAGCCATGTGAGCTGCGCTTTTGATGACTAGGCTGTTCACCAAAGTGGTTCATTCTGAAACATCTCTCTCTCTCTCTCTCTCTCTCTCTCTCTCTCTCTCTCTCACACACACACACACACACACACACACACAAAAGCGCAATAGTCCTTCACACACCCCTCCTGAGCAGAGGTGTTTTGAATCCTCATTCTCACCTTTAGCTGGCAGGTGATAATGGCACGAGTGTTTATGCACCAAACATCCAGAGGGAGCCTGGATAGCTCAGTTGGTTAGAGCGTGATGTGAGATTGTGAGAAAGATGAGGATGGTGCTTGTGAGAAAGAGAGAGAGAGAGAGAGAGAGAGAACGAGCATGAGACACCGCATTTTATTTTATTTTATTTTATTTTATTTTATTTTATTTTTTTATTTTATTTTATTTTATTTTACAGCAAGACCAAATATATATGAATGGACCTTAGCACTCTTTCAGTTGGGACTTATGAGGTTTCCCCAACCCCCATTTAGGGACAGGTGGGTTGGGGGAGGCACTTAATATTTTATCAAAACTTTTCCAAGCGCATCCGTGACACGACACACACACACACGCACACGCACCAGTCTCTTGATGCAATAAAAAAGAAAAAAGCATTAATTTTGCACTTCGCTATGTTCAGGCTAGGGGACGCAGGCGGCGCTGTGGGTTAAACCACAGAGCCTAGGGCTTGCCGATCAGAAGGTTGGCGGTTCGAATCCCCACGACGGGGTGAGCTCCCGTTGCTCGGTCTCTGCTCCTGACAACCTAGCAGTTCGAAAGCACGTCAAAGTGCAAGTAGATAAATAGGTACCACTCCGGCGGGAAGGTAAACGGCGTTTCCGTGCGCTGCTCTGGTTCGCCAGAAGCGGCTTAGTCCTGCTGGCCACATGACCCAGAAGCTTTACGCCGGCTCCCCCGGCCGATAAAGCGAGATGAGCGCCGCAACCCCAGAGTCGGCCACGACTGGACCTAATGGTCAGGGGTCCCTTTACCTTTAACTATGTGCAGGCTATGAAGCATTCAGAAGTGATATTCACCCCATGTATTCAAAGTACTCATGCCACTTTTACCAGCCATGGTTTCCCTCCCAAAGAATCCTGGGATTTATAGTTTGCCAAGGACTACAATTCCCAGAACCCTCAGCAAACTACAACCCCTAGGGTACTGTAAAAGCCGTACAAGATTGTTTTAAAAAGTCGGGTTGGGGTGTGACCCCTAGTTTGCAGCTTTCAGAAAGAAGAGGAATTGCGAATCATAGGAGGCAAACCTCGTATTTTGTAAAAAAAAAAAAAAGCGCAGCCATTCATATGCAACATTTAACACCCCCCTCCTCGCACCCGTCTTTCCTGAATGCATGGAAACATGGGCACCCATGTAAATGACACCCAAGGCATTTCATCTGCATGTTAATTATCCAGAGATCGTTGTCTTGATCCCCCTTGCTTTGCCAAGTTTAACCAGACAACAGAGCTTATTTGTTTCCAACTCCCTTTGGTTATGCAGATCCGGCCCAATTCAGAATCAGGCAATTGTAGGGTGTTCCCCCACCCTTAAATTACCATGCACTTTGGGACTATTATCTGTTGTTGTTTAGTCATTTAGTCGTGTCCGACTCCCCCCAAAAGCAAAGTCCTGATTTTCACTTTTTGAAATATGGCAACTCTATCCTTGGGAGTAAAGGGACCCCTGACCATTAGGTCCAGTTGTGACTGACTCTGGGGTTGTGGCGCTCATTTCGCTTTATTGGCCAAGGGAGCCGGCGTACAGCTTCCGGGTCATGTGGCCAGCATGACTAAGCCGCTTCTGGCGAACCACAGCAGTGCACGGAAACGCTGTTTACCTTCCCGCCGGAGTGGTACCTATTTATCTACTTGCACTTTGACATGCTTTCGAACTGCTAGGTTGGCAGGAGCAGGGACCGAGCAACGGGAGCTCACCCCGTCATTGCGGGGATTCGAACCGCCGACCTTCTGATCGGCAAGTCCTAGGCTCTGTGGTTTAACCCACAGTGCCACCCGTGTCCCATACTCCTATAGAGACTCCTTATACTGCGTTTAAAACCAGAATTGCATTTGGGTAGAAACTGTTTCTTAGGCGGCTAGTCCTAGTCTTTATAACCCTGTACCTTCTTCTGGGTACTTTCGGGTTTTGGCAGTCCGCAACCCGAAAAAACGCAACCTGACGCGTCTGTAACCCGAGGTATGACTGTATAGAGTCCTTAAGTAGGTTCCCTATGGGTAAGAGGAAATAACAGAAGCCAACCAGAGTATATCGAGAAGCAAAGCAGCTAGTAAGCCTGATCTTTATTTAAATGTTGCAACAGGGTCCCGATTCCCCACATGCAGGAGGGAGGAGGAACTCACAACAATGGTGTGCAAGCCCTTATATAGACTTTTATATAGACAATGATGTGCTTTCGAACTGCTAGGTTGGCAGGAGCAGGAACCGAGCAACGGGAGCTCACCCCGTCGTGGGGATTCGAACCGCTGACCTTCTGATCGGCAAGTTCTAGGCTCTGTGGTTTAACCCACAACGCCACCTGCGTCCCTCGTCCTTGGGAGCAGCAGGCTGTTAAAGGCACCCACCCACCCTGTTTTCTGGTAACAGCACCCATTCTGAAGGCTGTACTCCTTGCATGTTTGGCAACCCACCCCCCAAAACCCTGGCTTTGCTTGGAATAAGAAAAGATCCCGAGGTGTGGCTTCCAGATTTATAACCCTTGGCAATGACAGCTTGACCAGTAGAGGAAAACATCCAGTCAGCTGCAGCAATGACCTTTCTGGGACGCAGAACGGAAGAACACTCCTCGCCTACACAGGCCATCAGTGTGCAATCCTCAAATCACAGGTGGCGCATGCTCAACACATCCGGAAATGAATGGTTGGGTTGAGCACCTGTTGATGCTGGCTCAACACCCAGTGGCCTCCTTGCAAGGTGACTTCTTAGTCCAGGGTGCCTGTCAGTCACATGGATTTAATAATAATAACAATAGCAAAGACATCACCTTGCTGACAAAGGTCCGTATAGTTAAAGCTATGGTTTTCCCCAGTAGTGGTGTATGGAAGTGAGAGCTGGACCATAAAGAAGGCTGATCGCCAAAGAATGGATGCTTTTGAATTCTGGTGCTGGAGGAGACTCTTGAGAGTCCCATGGACTGCAAGAAGATCAAACCTCTCCATTCTGAAGGAAATCAGCCCTGAGAGCTCACTGGAAGGACAGATCCTGAAGCTGAGGCTCCAAGACTTTGGCCGCCTCATGAGAAGAGAAGACTCCCTGGAAAAGACCCTGACGTTGGGAAAGATGGAGGGCGCAAGGAGAAGGGGACGACAGAGGACGAGATGGTGGGACAGTGTTCTCGAAGCTACCAGCATGAGTTTGACCAAACTGCGGGAGGCGGTGGAAGACAGGAGTGCCTGGCGTGCTCTGGTCCAGGGGGTCACGAAGAGTCGGACACAACTAAACGACTAAACAACAACAACAGGTATCTAAGCTATTTGCACATAACAAAATATGTATTTTATCAAAGTAATTGTTGAACTGAAATACAAGTTCTGAGATGATATTTGGAGCTTATATTAGGTGCTTTTGTTTTTGCTATTTATTTATGTTTTTTGTTTTGAGGCTTTTCCAGTTAATTTGTTTTTGTGACTATGTGGATCCCAGTTCAGCTACTGATTGATTGAGTGACTGTGGAAACGGATAAAAGCCCCTCATCGAAACAATGACTATCATCAGTGCAGGTAAGAAAAAAATTTAATTATAATTTTTATCATCTACAATACTGTTGTTGTTTTTTAATGGTACAGTGCATTGATTATTGCTTTCTTTTTATGAATCAATGGTCACGTCAGACACTATAATTCATGTTAAATTGCTGTTTTAGGGGTTGCTTTTTAAAGCCTGGAACGGATTAATCTGTTTTGCCTTACTTTCTATGGGAAAACACGCCTTGGTTTTGGAACGCTTTGGTTTTGGAACGGACTTTTGGAACGGATTAAGTTTGAGAACCAAGGTACCACTGTATATAGAAAGGAGCAAACCAGTGATATTTTAGGGAGCAGGCGGGGCCCATGACTTACATCCTAGGAGCCTACACAACACAATTGCTGCATGTAGGTTTTATTTTGTTTGTTTTTATCTTATATTTTGGAAATGTACATCCAGTGGTTTTTTCCCCTTTAATTTTTTGGGGGAGCCCCAAGAGAGTGGGGCCCTAAGCTATAGCTTGTTTAGCTTATATGTATCGGGGCCACCCAGAGCTACAGACCACCCCTTGTATGTCAATTCCTAGTTGGGTCCCAGGGGCATTTGAAACATCTGGCTTTGTGGAGACGCCTGCAGCTCCCATTTGAGGGAGGAGGAAATGAGGAACAGGAGTGAAAACAACAGAATTCAAAACAAACAAGCCCACAAAGATGATGAGTCACAAATGTCTATGGGGAAAGCCAAAGGGGACCAGCCAACACTCAGCTTCCTACAAATGACCTCGTTTGATCCCATCTTGCTCCAGGCCAAATTCAAGTGGATCACATCAGTGTTTGAAGCCTTCCTTCAAAAAACAAACCAGAAAGTTGGTAAAAGCGTTTGTTTATGCCACCAGGGCAGCCAGAGGTGGCAGAAAATTAGGCACAAGAGGAGTTTGGATTTGATATCCCACTTTATCACTACCCGAAGGAGTCTCAAAGTGGTTAACATTCTCCTTTCCCTTCCTCCCCCACAACAAACACTCTGTGAGGTGAGTGGGGCTGAGAGACTTCAGAGAAGTGTGACTGGTCCAAGGTCACCCAGCAGCTGCATGTGGAGGAGAGGGGAAGCGAACCCCGTTCACCAGATTACGAGTCTACCGCTCTAACCACTACACCACACTGGCTCTACACACAAAAAAATGGGGGGAAATCCCAACAAAGGAGAAATGGATACTCAAGCTATTTGGAGTACAGTATTCAGAAAGGGGAGGGAACTGGGTGGTGCTGTGGGTTAAACCGCAGAGCCTACGGCTTGCCGATCAGAAGGTCGGCGGTTCGAATCCCCGTGACGGGGTGAGCTCCCGTTGCTCAGTCCCAGCTCCTGCCAACCTAGCAGTTTGAAAACACGCTAGTGCAAGTAGATAAATAGGTACCGCTCCGGCGGGAGGTAAACGAAGAAGAGTTTGGATTTGATATCCCGCTTTATCACTACCGTAAGGAGTCTCAAAGCGGCTAACATTCTCCTTTCCCTTCCTTCCCCACAACAAACACTCTGTGAGGTGAGTGGGGCTGAGAGACTTCAGAGAAGTGTGACTGGCCCAAGGTCACCCAGCAGCCGCATGTGGAGGAGCGGGGAAGCGAACCCCGTTCACCAGATTACGAGTCCACTGCTCTTAACCACTACAACACACTGGCGTTTCCGTGTGCTGCTCTGGTTCGCCAGAAGCGGCTTAGTCCTGCTGGCCACATGACCCGGAAGCTGAACGCCGGCTCCCTTGGCCAATAAAGCGAGATGAGCGCTGCAACCCCAGCGTCGTCCGCGACTGGACCTAACGGTCAGGGGTCCCTTTTATTCAGAAAGGGCAAAACTCACTGCTAAAAGAAGGAATCAGAAAGACGAGGTAGATGTGAAAGAACGGGGACCGTTTTCGGTCTATTTAAAAAAGCAATCCAGCCAAATAAAACTTCAAACAAGTTTTGACCTATGAGTAACGGCAAGAAAATTGAAAAGATTGCGATATGGGATTTAGGTAAATAGATATGATCAAGTAGTTTGGCAGGCAGTAGGTGGGGTTGCCATATGTCCTCTTTTCCCAGGACATGTCCTCTTTTCCAGGGGTAAAATTTCTGTCCAGGTGGATTTTCCAAAATGTCTCTGGCTATGCAGAGACACCACCTTGCCGACAAATCTCTATATACAGTGGTACCTCGGGTTACATACGCTTCAGGTTACAGACTCCGCTAACCCAGAAATAGTACCTCGGGTTAAGAACATTGCTTCAGGATGAGAACAGAAATCGTGCTCCAGCGGCGCGGCAGCAGCAGGATGCCCCATTAGCTAAAGCGGTGCTTCAGGTTAAGAACAGTTTCAGGTTAAGAATAGTCCTCCGGAACGAATTAAGTACTTAACCCGAGGTACCACTGGAGGAGACTCTTGAGAGTCCCATAGACTGCAAGAAGATCAAACCTTGCAGAAAGAACGAATCTTAATCGCATAATCTTGGCGGCTTAGAAAAGTCCCCAGCAAATGTTCCCAGCCAGCCATGCCTTCTGCAGGGATACTCCATTCCATTCCTCAGAATTCTGCCTCCATTGAGCATGCTCAGTCTCTCCCCCTTTATGGATCCCCCCTCCCCCAGAGATTTGGACCGTGGCCAACATCCTCCCCCCCCCACGTGAGTTCAAGGACTCTAGCAGGGACTCATACAGAGCGGCAGCGGGGCAGCCTCCCCTGCAAATCGATGTTTTGAGGCTCCATTTTTATTTTTTAAAGCAGTTTCTTCTCCCAGTGCACCAGAGGTTCTGCATCCCAGACCGTAGTTTGCACATCACTAGGTTCAAGGCTGCCAAATTTCCCGTCAAGCTCTGTTTCAGGGGTTTGTGTTTTTTTTTAACCTAAAAAGAAAAAAGAGCCTGTCTGGGCAACATAATTGTGGGAACGTGAGACACTGATAAGGATCTTTCAAGCTGCGGCAGAATGTGAGGGGGAGACAAAAGGAGTCGGGGAAAGGGGGAATCCTCAGGGAGGTCTGGAAGAAAGGACAGAGGGAAGGTCTGTCTGTCTGTTGTATTCCTACTTAGGAAGAAGGTTCACAGTCTCTCTCTCTCTCTCTCTCTCTCTCTCTCTCTCTCTCTCTCTCTCTCTCTCTCCCCCAAAAGGTGACAATGAACATTAAGACATTTATCACACGAGGATGAGAACATTGCTATTTCAAGCCACCCAATTAAAAACAAGAGGGAAGTGAATCACCCAAAGTCTGTGGGAACTTTGTTGATTCTTCACGCCCCCCCCCCTCAATTCCACACGCCATCAAAGGGGAGAGAAGCAGGGGGAACTATTTTAGAGACACTTCCGAATTTGGACCCCGGAGAGAGAGACATCTGCTTGCTTGCGTGTTTTAAAAAAACGACAGCTCCGTCGGTTAGAGCACGGCGGTTGCAGGTTCGATCACCGTAAGGGGGTTGGACTAGATGACTCTAGGGGACCCTGCCAACCCGATGATTCTAGCAGCAACATGTGCTCCTTCTTCCCATGGGAGAAAGAAGAAGGGAAGATCAAGGGAAGTAATAGTGCCACTGTATTCTGCTCTGGTCAGACCTCACCTGGAGTACTGTGTCCAGTTCTGGGCACCACAGTTCAAGAAGGACACTGACAAACTGGAACGTGTCCAGAGGAGGGCAACCAAAATGGTCAAAGGCCTGGAAACGATGCCTTATGAGGAACGGCTAAGGGAGCTGGGCATGTTTAGCCTGGAGAAGAGGAGGTTAAGGGGTGATATGATAGCCATGTTCAAATATAGAAAAGGATGTCACATAGAGGAGGGAGAAAGGTTGTTTTCTGCTGCTCCAGAGAAGCGGACACGGAGCAATGGATCCAAACTACAAGAAAGAAGATTCCACCTAAACATTAGGAAGAACTTCCTGACAGTAAGGGCTGTTTGACAGTGGAATTTGCTGCCAAGGAGTGTGGTGGAGTCTCCTTCTTTGGAGGTCTTTAAGCAGAGGCTTGACAACCATATGTCAGGAGTGCTCTGATGGTGTTTCCTGCTTGGCAGGGGGTTGGACTCGATGGCCCTTGTGGTCTCTTCCAACTCTATGATTCTATGATTCTAAGAAAGCCTGCTATAAGGTGACTGGCAGGTCATGTTCACAGAATACATTTGAAGCAAATGGCTTTCCCCAATAATCATTGGAACACAAGGCAGGCCTGCTGAATCACTCCAGGTTCCTGTTCTCCCAGTGGCCAAATACCCCATAGAACCCAGGGACTCATACAGAGGTCTTGCAGGCAGCCTCCTCTGTTTGATGCGCATAACTCCATGCAAATGAGTGCTGCCAGGGCCAGATATAGGTTTGATGAGGCCCTGAGCTACTGAAGATAACGGGGCCCTTTCTATGCCCAGCTGTTCTTTGCCAACAACCAGTTGTCGCTGTTTTTTTGTGTTGACTATATGCTATATGTAGTGATGTATGGAAGTGAGAGCTGGACCATAAAGAAGGCTGATCGACAAAGAATTGATGCTTTTGAATTCTGGTGCTGGAGGAGACTCTTGAGAGTCCCATGGACTGCAAGAAGATCAAACCTCTCCATTCTGAAGGAAATCAGCCCTGAGAGCTCACTGGAAGGACAGATCCTGAAGCTGAGACTCCAAGACTTTGGCCACCTCATGAGAAGAGAAGAGTCCCTGGGAAAGACCCTGATGTTGGGAAAGATTGAGAGCACAAGGAGAAGGGGACGACAGAGGACGAGATGGTGGGACAGTGTTCTTGAAGCTACCAGCATGAGTCTGACCAAACTGCGGGAGGCAGTGGAAGACAGGAGTGCCTGGCGTGCTCTGGCAGTGGCGTAGCGTGGGGGGTGCCAGGGGGGCCGGCCGCACCGGGCGCAACATCTGGGGGGGCGCGCTCGCTGCCTCTGGAGTCGCCGAAGAGCCTCGGGCGCAGGCTGTAGCAGAGCCCCATGTCTCGTGGAACCGACGAGCTGTGCGCGCGCCCGGGCTGAAGGCGTCCGGCAGGCAGCGGCTCTCAGCCCCGCGCGTCAGGGCCGCGGAGGACGTGCCAGGCAGCCCCTCCTCACAGCCCCGCCTCCGCTGCTGCTGCTGCAGCTGCTGGGCCATGTTGCATTTTCCTCGCCTCTCTGCCCCCCTCCTCCTCCGGGCAAGCGGCGTGGTTTGGGCGGCAGCGCCAGCAGCAACTCGACTCAGATCGGCAGGTTAGGGGTTGGGGGGGGGCGCAAATTACTTGCCTTGCCCCGGGTGCTGACAACTCACGCTACGCCGCTGTGCTCTGGTCCAGGGGGTCACGAAGAGTCGGACACGACTAAACAACTAAACAACAACAGCATATGCTATATGGTCATTTATGGACCTAATATGTATTTAAAGCCATTTGCACATCACAAAAGATGCATTTTATCAAAGTAATAGATATAGAAATGAGCAAACCAGTGATATTTTAGGGAGCAGGCTAGCAGGCGGGGCCCATGACTTACATCCTAGGAGCCTACACAACACAAAACACTGTTGCTATATGCAGGCTTTATTTTATTTGTTTTTTTATCTTATATTTTGGAAATGTATATCCAGGGTTTTCCCCCCTTTATTTTTTGGGGGACCTACCAAGAGAGTGGGGCCCTGTTGGGAGTTTCCATTCCACCTTTAGTTGCCGACACGGGATTGTTACGTGTCACATGTCTGTTTACATTCCAGCACAGTTTGCTGGCGTAAGCGGAACTTCCGCTGTATTGCTTTTGTTTTACTCTCTCTCTGAGAAGACGGCAAGGAGAGACAACATGTTTCTTTGTCTTGATTTACGTTTAAGAAATCCATAGTTCATCGTATGTATCCACAGCCTTAGCCTCTTCTGTTTGTGCAGGTTACACTGCTACGTATAGTGTGCTCAAGTTAGCTAGCCTGAGTCACTGATTTATGTCGGAGCCAGAGGTTGAGGGATCTTCTGAGCTATAGCTTTGTTTAGCTTATATGTAAATCCATCACTAGGGACGCAGATGGTGCTGTGGGTTAAACCACAGAGCCTAGGACTTGCCGATCAGAAGGTCGGCGGTTCAAATCCCCGCGACGGGGTGAGCTCCTGTTGCTCGGTCCCAGCTCCTGCCAACCTAGCAGTTCGAAAGCACATCAAAGTGCGAGTAGATAAATAGGTACCTCTCTGGCGGGAAGGTAAACGGCGTTTCCGTGCGCTACTCTGGTTCACCAGAAGCGGCTTAGTCATTCTGCCCACATGACCCGGAAGCTAGACGCCGGCTCCCTCGGCCAATAAGCGAGATGAGCGCCGCAACCCCAGAGTTGGCCACGACTGGACCTTTAAATCCAGCACTGATAAGGAACACAAGGCAGGCCTGCTGAATCAGTCCAGCACCCTGTTCTTACAGTGGCCAAATACCCCATAAAACCTAGGGACTCATACAGAGGTCTTGCAGGCAGCCTCCTCTGTTCAATGCGCATAACTCCATGCGAATGAGTGCCAGTTCTCTGTCTACCTCACCGTGGCCTCTCATGGTCTCAGACAGAGATAGTCCATGCACACACACAGAGGCCACATCACCCAGGAACTGTTTCCCCAGGGAGGTTAGAGAGAGTACCTGCGGCTTTAAGCATCCATAGCCAGGGCCCTCGCATTGCAAGCCACCGGGCTCCATGAGCCTTTCTTTAATTAAATGTATTTCTCAAACTCCATTAGTATGGCCGAGCCAGCACACAGCTTGGCAGATTACTGCCGTAACTTGTTGGGGGAGAGGAGAGACGAGGAAGAATTATCGGTAGCATTTGCGCACGGGGTGGATGCACGAACAGACAACCGCGCTGTCCAGGTTCCCTGGGGTTCTGAGTCATTAAGGTTCTCTGGCAGAGAAAGGGGGAAGAGGGGAGGAGAGGGAGGGAGGGACAAAGGTGGGTGGGAGGCAGGAGAGGAGAGAGATGTTCATTTTAAGCAGACTGCTTCAAAGAATTTGTCCTCGGGTCTCTTCCCTTCTCACCAGTCAACACAGAGCCATAGGCATGTATTTACCTCTCATCTATGTCAAAGACAGCTTTAGATTCTCTCTGAGTGTACTATGGTGGTTAAAAAGAATAACAGAATCATAGAATTGTAGAGACCCACCTAGTCCAACCCCCTGCAATGAAGGAATCTTTGGCAGAAGGTGGGACTCGAATCCAGAACCCTGAGATGAAGAGCCTCAGGCTTAATCCACTGAGCTATTGATAGTGAACTACATATCAAATCCACACCCAAGCAAGCCCACATATTCCCCCCCCCCCTGGTGGGGTAAGTGGTCCTACAGGTATTTACCATTTTGTTCCTTAAATCATAGATCCTGCAAGTTGGAAGGGGCCCCCGAGGGAAATCTAGTCCAACCCTTTGCAATGCAGGAATCTCTGCTGAAAAATCCCTGAGAGCTTCTGTTGAAAAACCTTCCAAGGTAGTTCGTTCCACTGCCAAGCTGCTCTTACCACCAGAAAGTTCTTCCTGATGTTGAGTTAGGATTTGAATCCATTGGCTCATGTGCCAATGTGCCTGGCTCATGTGCCAATGTGCCTGGCTCATGTGCCTGGAATGGCAGAAAACAAGCTTGCTCCATCTTCCATGTGGCAGCCCTTCAGATATTTGAAGATGGCTCTCTCATCTCCGCTTTTCTAGGCTAAACATACCCAGCTCCTTCAACCGTTCCTCATCAGGCTTGGTTTCCAGACCCTTGATCATCTTGGTTGCCCTCCTCTGCACACCTTCCAGCTTGTCAACATCCTTCTTAAACTGAGGTGCCCAGAACTGGCCTGAGGCCTGAAGCAGTACTATAAATCAGTAACTCGATAAAAGGAAAAATGAGACCAACAAAAACCAAGGCACGTGTAGGCTTCAGAACTTAAAAGGTCCACAGCCATTGGTTGTAGGAACCCTGTCACCTCCGGTGTGTCAAAATGAGACCTCTGAAGTTATTGGCTCAGCTGCTGAGGAGCCACGGAATATTTACAGACATTCCAACTTCAATAGCCCTCGGCACACAAAGCCGTGGGGATGAGTGCTGCTGGCAGACACAAGGGAGCAAACCGTGTCAGCCGTGAGTCATGTGCGCATTTAGGGATGCGACTGACGTACAACGAGTCGTCGGAAGCTTTTGTGCGAACAGAGAAATTGGACGGAAAAGCTACCATGCAAAAAGGCACCGCATCATCACCTCTGCAGACACTTGCGATTTGCTTTTTTTTAAAAAAATGCCAGATTCTACTTGTTGAAGATATTGTTATAAGAAAAAACTTCTCCTTTATTTCTTATGGGGTATCCAAGAGCCCATATAGAGTCCTTAAGTAGGTTCTCTATCGGTAGGAGAAAATAACAGAGGCCAACCAGAGAATATTGAGAAGCAAAGCAGCTAGTGAGCCTGATCTTTATTAAACTGTTGCAACAGGGTCTCCACTCACCCCACGCAGGAGGGAGGAGGAATCCAGAACATTGGTGTGCAAGCTCTTATATAGACTTTTGAAACTGCCTACCCTGTAGCTCAAGACCACCCCACAATACATCACACATACATCACACAAAGAGGTGGTCCCCAGCAGATACTGGAGTGTGTTGCTTCTCTCCTGTCTGCCAGGATACCTGATCATGCCTTATCAATTGCCTTTTCTGGGTAGCCTGGCCATTCCTTGGAGATGGTAAATACTTAGTTCCTGAATCTATATTGAGAGTGTACTCAGCTTAGCAGATACTTGCCAGACAATTTCTACCCAAATGCGATTTTGGTTTTAAACACAGTGTAAGGAATCTCTACGGGAGTATATTGTATTTAAAAATGGGGTATCAGAGTTCTTAGGGGGCTAACCGAGTTGGGATAGCTGGGATAGCAGCTCAGAATCCTTAGTCCAGACCAGGGGTCAGCAAACTTTTTCAGCAGGGGGCCGGTCCACTGTCCCTCAGACCTTGTGGGGGGCTGGACTATATTTTTTTTGGGGGGGTGAACGCATTCCTGTACCCCACAATAACCCAGAGATGCATTTTAAATAAAAGGACACATTCTACTCATGTAAAAACACGCTGATTCCCGGACCGTCTGCTGGCCAGATTTAGAAGGAGATTGGGCCGGATCCGGCCCCTGGGCCTTAGTTTGTCTACCCATGGTCTTGGTGGTGCGGCGCGTCAGGGCACCGGCTTCTCAGGGGCACCCTAGCGAGTGGGGGAGCTGCGCGGCTTTGCGGGCAGCCCAGCTGCGCCCCGCCAACTATATGGCTGGTGGGCATACAGCTTCCTTCCCAAGCCTCCGCAGGAGGAGAGCAGTCCCCACAGAGGCTTAGGATGGACGCTGCATCCCTCCCAAGCCTCTACATCTGCTAAAGATGGCCCTGATCCTGGTCGTTGTCCTCCTCCTGCTTTCTGGCAAAAGGCAGCGCGCAGCTTCCCCAGGCTGCCTTCTTGGGCGCCCCGACGCAGGAGAGAATGTTCGACAGCACGTTTTCCTGCTTGATCGTCGCCACCATGCTGGGGATCAGGGCGGTGGGGGAGGCAGAGGACATTTTCCACCGCCCCCTCCCTTGTTTTGGAGTTGCCAGGGGGGCGCCAGAGGGATCTTTGCATCACGGCGCCGTACATGCTTAAGACGGACCTGGTTCTTCTCAGGCAGAGAAATCCATGCAACTTCCAAATTTTGCAACGCAGCCTTCCACAACCAACCCCATGCTCCCTGCATGTTTTATTGAAAAGGGGGCACAGGCGTGAAAAAAACACATGTAGAATATATTAGGAGGAATTGATTGCAAAAATGCAAATATCAAGAAAGCATCTGGACGTTCGTTGCAAACCGAGGGAACTGAAGCCTGGGGAAATGAGAAATGAGAGATGACTTGACATCTTTCCGCAGGGCCTGCAAGACAGAGCTGTTCCACCAGGCCTTTGGCCAGGGCACAGCCTGACTCCCTCCCTTGGCAATCTTCGCGGAGCTCTGGCCCAATGGTTGCCAGTGGCTTGAATTAATTAATTTTATAATGAATGATTTTAGAGTGTTGTTTGTGCTGTACTTTTGTACTGTTTTATTGTTGTTAGCCGCCCTGAGCCCGGCTTTGCCTGGGGAGGGCGGGATATAAATAAAATTTATTATTATTATTATTATTATTATTATTATAAATGGAGAGCAACTTGAGAGGCCAGATGCATTCGTCCCTAGTGGGGAACAACGGCACATCTCCCTTAAGAACCGACTTATTTCCACTAACATATGCACCAGATTGGTTGGACACTGTTCTCGAAGCTACCAGCATGAGTTTGACCAAACTGCGGGAGGCAGTGGAAGACAGGAGGGCCTGGCGTGCTCTGGTCCAGGGGGTCACCAAGAGTCGGACACGACTAAACGACTAAACAATGCACCAGATGCTTGCAAAATAGGAGCCAACTCCTAGGGACCGTGGGGGTTTCAGCACTAATAATAATAATTTATACTTCTCCCATCTGGCTGGGTTTCCCCAGCCACTCTAGGCGGCTCCCAACAGAATATTAAAAACATGATAAAACATCAAACATTAAAAGCTTCCCTAAACGGGGCTCCCTTCAGATGTCTTCTAAAAGTCAGATAGTTGTTTCTTTCCTTGACATCTGCTGGCCACATGACCTGGAAGCTGTACGCCGGCTCCCTCGGCTTGTAAAGCGAGATGAGCGCTGCAACCCCAGAGTCGGCCACAACTGGACCTAATGGTCAGGGGTCCCTAAACCCTTTACCTTTAATAACACTAGTAAAAGTAAAGTTAAAGGGACCTCTGACAAGTCCAGTCGTGAACGACTCTGGGGTTGCGGCGCTCATCTCACTTTATTGGCCGAGGGAGCCAGCATTTGTCCGCCAGCAGTTTTTCCGGGTCATGTGGCCAGCAGGACTAAGCCGCTTCTGGCGAAACCAAAGCAGCGCACGGAAATGCCGTAAGTTGATAATAGGCCCCATGGAGGGGAAGCTGGGAAGTCTGGTGATTCAGGGAAATCTCTAAATGTGGAGGTGCATTTTGTATTGTTGCAATTCTACACTTGTAAAATCAAATAAAAATTATTTCCAAAAAGAGAGAGAGAGAGTGAGTCGTCTCTCTCAGGAAAGAATCAGGAAACCTGCCCGTATCTTTGCGGAGGAAAATCATTTCCAGGAAAGTTGTGTCTGTGTGAGAGCCCTAATGGATAAGCAGGCCTTAATGCCAAATGGAACGGCTTGCACGCCAACGGCTCCGGGTTCAAGGGAGGAAGGGACATACGTCTCTGAGAGGTGGCGGAAGCTTGCCAAAGCGTTTGTCCTCGCAAGCCGGCAAGGACAGCTGCATCCCAGGGCGAGGAGGAAAGGGGCATAGCTTGCTCTGGTCCTGTTCCTTCCTGAGCCATCCCAGACAGCAAGTTAAAAAAAGGGATTTCAAGGTAAATGGGAAGCCAACTGCCGCCGGAGGTCCCAGGAGAGCCATCGAGAGGAGAGGTTGTTACTCTGCGCAGGTGGCGCGAGCTCCGAAGAGTCACCCTGGGAGGAGATACCCAGCCTTTAATTATTGCAATTAAATCGTTAATGGCTTTTCGAAAGAGCGGCCCAGGCAGAAATAATTCCTGTCTTGGACCGCTGGGAGAAACTTCATTTCACCCAGCACGGGAAGGAGTCTCTGGGCACAGCGCACTCGCGGCGGGTTGAGAGGCACATGTGTGTGCATGCGCAAGAGTGGAGTTATGTCTGTTTGCAGCGTCAAACCATGGCAGAATGGCCGCAGCTAAACAGCAGGTATTGGCTCCAGACTTTTTGGGACCTGGAGAGAAGGAGGAATGAATCTGTCAGTCCTGTTTTCTCTCTGTTTCGCTCTCTTCCCCAATCGCAGATTCTGTTCTCCACCTTTTCCACATCCCTTTGCAATGACAGTCGTACCTTGGAAGTCGAACGGAATCCGTTCCGGAAATCCGTTCGACTTCCAAATCGTGGCTTCCGATTGGCTGCAGTCCTGGTCCAACTGCACTGGCTACCAATTAATTTCCGGGCCCGATTCAAAGTGCTGGTTTTGACTTATAAAGCTTTAAATGGCTCAGGACTGCAATACCTCAAGGACCGCCTCTTTCCATATGAACCTACCCAGACCCTGAGATCATCTTCCGAGGCCCTTCTTCGTGTGCCTCCTCCTCGAGAGGTGCGGAGGGTGGCAACACGAGAACGGGGCCTTCTCTGCAGTGGCTCCCCATCTGTGGAATGCTCTCCCCAGGGAAGTTCGCCTGGAGCCTTCATTATACACCTTTAGGCAGCAGGCAAAAACATTCCTTTTTTACCAGGCCTTTGGTTGACCTGATCCACATCCCGTACCCTTTTAAAATGTGCCTCTTTTTTTGGAGTGGGTGCTATTGGGTTATTGTTCTTATTTTGATTTTATATATTGTGATCTTTTTTGTGAGACGCCCTAAGACTTCTGGGTATAGGGCGGTATATAAATTCAACAAACAAACAAACAAACAAACAAACAAACAAACAAACTGTAGCTGTCTGTGTCTCCTAAAAACTCTCTGCACCTTTAACACACTACAGTTCTTCGGGGTTATTCAGTGGAACCCATGACTGCTAGTGTTAAGTTGTGGGTGAACATATCCGACAACACAGCGATTCTTCAAACAGCTCTTGTTTATTCACAGGCCAGAACAGAACAGAACTGGAAGGTTCAGTCAGCCTGCTTATATAGAGCTCCAGTACAATGTAACTGTAACAACTTTCTGTAACTATCCAATCACTGAACGTCACTTTCGATCCCTTATTTGCATATGTGGACCTGAACTATCTGCTGGCCCAGGCTGAGAACTTCAGTACATAACAGCTAGAGTGCCAGAAGAAGGCTTTAAATGCATGGGGCTGCCTCCAGTGTAAATCCTACACAGAGTAGCCTCATAGAATCATCAAGTTGGAAGGGGCCACAAGGGGTCATTCATCCCAACCCCCTATTTTTGCCCAACTCGGATCTCGAACCCGCAACCCTTGAGATTAAGTCTCATGCTCTACCAACTGAGCTATTGAAATTGATAGGCACAGCTAACTTAGATGTGTCGGTTTCTCCCAGCCTACTCTGAGTAGGGCTTGGCTGAATGCAGGCCATGGTATGCGTGTTGCAGATAAGGAGAGAGAGGTGTGAAATCTGCAAGACCAAAGCTGAATGCCCTGGTCTACTCAGAGTAGACCTATTGCAACTGATAGACATGACTAACTTGGGCCCATGAATTTCTGTGGGTCTCCTCAAAAGCAGAACTTAGCTGGACGCAACCCAGTATTCTAGATGTTGCCCTGTCAACAGCAACAAAGCAACAAATGGTTTTGGATAGAAATTGTAGTTAATATTGTTTTCCCAAAGCCTCCATCTAACGAACCGTCATTTAATGCCATTGCTTCGCAAGCGATCCCTCACAGAGGAAGCTCCTCAGGGACCCCTATCCATTCCTCCTAATAAGGAATCTGAGTCGGGCTTCCCACACACAGACAGCCCTACATTAGATTTAATGTGTTGTCAAACACGCACGAAATTAAGCTTTCATCCGAAAATATCCCAGTTCTGCAAAACTGCAGCCACCGGTGGTGGTGGCGGTGGGGGGAACACGCCGCTCAAGAAGTCGGTTTCGTGAGGCAAGGTGGCTTATTCGAGAAAGGGGCAGGTAGAACAGGCAGAAAGAAATATGTATTGCGTTGGGGGAAATTGCTTGCAAAAAAATGTGTCGGTCTGCCAAAAGTACCTGCAGAAATGTGTTTGTTGGGAGAAATCCGCACTAAACTGCTGGTGAGTTTTCATGAATAAGAATAAATTATTGCAGAAATGTGCAGACTGTCTCGACAGAGTGGTGCATGCTCTGGTTGTCTCCTGCTTGGACTACTGCAATGCGCTCTACGTGGGGCTACCTTTGAAGGTGACCCAGAAACTACAACTAATCCAGAATGCGGCAGCTAGACTGGTGACTGGGAGCGGCTGCCGAGACCACATAACACCAGTCTTGAAAGACCTACATTGGCTCCCAGGATGTTTCCGAGCACAATTCAAAGTGTTGGTGCAGACCTTTAAAGCCCTAAACGGCCTCGGCCCAGGATACCAGCATCTCCACCCCCATCGTTCAGCCCGGTCACTGAGGTCCAGCTCCGAGGGCCTTCTGGTGGTTCCTTCACTGCAATAAGTGAAGTTACAGGGAACCAGGCAGAGGGCCTTCTTGGTGGTGGCACCAGCCCTGTGGAACACCCTCCCATCAGATGTCAAGGAAACAAACATCTATCTGACTTGTAGAAGACATCTGAAGGCAGCCCTGTTTAGGGAAGTTTTTTAATGTTTGATGTTTGGTCACATTATTGATTATGATTATGATTATGATTATGATTATTATGTTGGGAGGCACCCAGAGTGGCTGGGGAAACCCAGCCAGATGTGCAGGGTATAAATAATAATATTAACAGGCTGAGAGTTGTGCAACAGTAACGGTAAGGTGTGCCACCAGAACAGCTGCCATTCAGCATTTCAGCTGCCAGGATTTGACCAACTGCACCGCCTGTCAGGGGTTCTTTAGCTGTGAGTCCTGCATCTCTGGGGGGTTGGACTAGATGACATCTGGGGTCCCCTTCCACCTCTACAACTCAGTGATTCTATTACCTTCCACCAGAAACCCCATTATTCTTCTGCTGCTATTGTCCCTGTTATACCCAATTGCAGATTGGGTATCATCGTATTGTATGATTTCCCTGATATCGCATGTGAGCTGGAACTGGTCTGTGACTGAAATTAATAAATTCACATTACTCTTCTTGCTGCCTGCTGTGCCAACGTTTTGTAACTTACGTAATTTTTAAAGCAGATTGTGTAAATTACGGTGCCCTTACGTTATCCCAACGCCCTCGTTTCAATGCAAATAAATGCAGGGAGAGAACCTAATCAATTAGACACCGTTTGTGGACTGAAATCGACGAAAACAGTGAATATGGCTCATATTTGCTGGATTGGTTTTCATTTCAGACGTGGACCAAATAAGTGAACGGCAGAGATTTGTGCTGGAATTCTCTAAAATCCTTAAACACAACCTTCCTTACTCCTGAGAAGCTCCTGTGTGTGTGAAGGACAGACGCCCCATTTTGATGTTCTTATAACTACTCCTTTCCCTCTGAATTATTTTCCCAGTTTTATTTATAGCCCGTTCCTTCGTCATTCAGTATTTATTTTATTTTATTTTGGGATATGCATGCATGTTAAACAGCTCCTTTGTCTATTCAATTTCTCTCCTTTTCCTATAGTACAATAATAGATTAAGAAGGGAAAGAAATTAAGGTTTCCTGCTCAGGCGTAGGTGTTCCTTAATGACCGCTAATCACCAACGAGGCTGATATAGAGGAGACATTTGCATTGTGGGGACCCGAAGGAGCAGATGAGATGTGGGGACAAGGAATTGCCTTATAATTGGACTCAAAATCATTCCATCTAAGGCCCCATCTGCATTATAGATTTAAAGCAGTGTTCTTACTTTATTATGTAAAGGTAAAGGGACCCCTGACCATTAGGTCCAGTCGTGGCCGACTCTGGGGTTGCGGCGCTCATCTCACTTTATTGGCCAAGGGAGCCTGCGTACAGCTTCTGGAAAGATGGAGGGCACAAGGAGAAGGGGACGACAGAGGGCGAGATGGTGGGACAGTGTTTTTGAAGCTACGAACATGAGTTTGGCCTGCCTGGTGTTTTTACATTAGTAGAATGTGTGCTTTTATTTAACATCCATCTCTGGGTTATTTGTGGGGCATAGGAATTCGTTCATTATTATTTTTTCCAAATATAGTCTGGCCCCCCACAAGGTCTGGGGGACAGTGGACTGGCCCCCAGCTGAAAAGGTTTGCTGACCCCTGCGTTAGATTGTAAAATTCATGTTAATTTTAAGGGCTGTTTTTAAAAGTCTGGAACGGATTAATTCATTTTGCATTACTTTCTATGGGAAAGCGTGCCTCGGTTTTGGAACGCTTTGGTTTTGGTCTTCCGGAACGCATTAAATTTGAGAACCAAGGTACCACTGTATTGTTATTTACTGCACTTATGAGTTGCTCCCCACCCACCCCTAAGAAAGGTGAACTCAGGTCTTGCATATGGTTGGCTACCGTAAGAAGAGGATGCTGGACGGGCCTGATCCAGGAAACTCTGATGATATTCTCAGGAAATTGATTTTGGTTGCATTGCCATGGCGTTCAGCTCAGGGAAAGGACAGCCGTCCCAATACATATTAAATAAAACCAGCTGTGCCCTCGCCGTCCTTCGGTGCCCTGGTCTAATATCCCTTGACTGATAGTCAATACCTCTCCTGAGAAAAGCCGACAGCCGCTGACTTGCTAAATCCTCATTTCTTTCCTTGCAGTTGCTGCCCTCCTTCCCCTTCTGCGCTGCATGCAGCTCTTCCGGACAAGATATGGGGCAAATGCCATGACCACGGTGAAACAGCAAGCCCCACATTGCCCTAAAGCCTTGGGCCTATGCCCTGATCGGCTGGGGAAGTACACACACACACACACACACACACACGAGAAGGCTGTGCAACAGAGAAGTTGCAGCGGCAGGAGAATCTATTGGAAGTGCTGGGGGCAGAGGGAAAGGGTGAGTCCTCAAAATGGGAAGAAGCCCTGACTGCATCCCTGAGCCTCTAGGTCAGTGGATCTCAACCTGTGGGTCCCTGGATGTTGTTGGACTACAACTCCCATCATCCCTGGCCACTGGTCATGCTGGCTAGGAATGATGGGAGTTGTAGTCCCAAAACATCTGGGTTGGCCCAGTTTGCCTGTGCCTGTTCTAGTTCAACCTTCCTCCAAAGGAACTCATTCCAGTTCACGTTCATCCCTTTACAAAACAAAGCAGTTTGTTTCCGGTTTGGTTTGCAGTTCAGTTCAAAGTTCCTCAGTCTGGTATCCGGATTGTTACAAGCTCATAGCTGTCAATTTACAGATTTGAAAATAAGGAACCAGCAGCCTCGAAAATAAGGGATCAGCAGCAAAGGGGATGCAGCAAGGAAAACCACCGTCACCTCTCCGCTGGGAAGCGCTGAGCAAAGGCGAGTCCCCAGGCAACGTGGCCGATTTGATCGGCACAAGGCATGGAAGCTCCGCCCCCCAGTCGTTCTTAGACTCCTTATTGGGTGAGCAACGCAGCCAAGCAACCCAGTTGGAGCCTCCCTCCTCCCTGGCCGGCAGGGAGGGAGGGAGAGGAGCTGCTCCCTTTGAAACCCGGGAAATTTAAGGGACATCATCAATAAGGGACAGCAGCGGGACACGGCGCTGGGATAAGAGAGTTTCCCGCCAAATAAGGGACAGTTGACAGCTATGTACAAGCTATTTATTTATTAAACTTATGAGTTGCTTTACCTTGCCCAGCCAAGCAGCCAACCAGACAAAAACCCAGACCTGCATACATTTATTTGTTTGTTACATTTACGTGCCAACTTTATCTTCAAAGGGTCTCAAGGCAAAGGTAAAGGACCCCTTTGGTCACAAGATGCCAGAAAAGGAACAGAAGGCAACTTGGGGCATACATGGCTTGTCAGCTGCTTGCCACTGGAGCCACTACAGGCAGACTGTGCCTTCCTCGCCATTGTCACAAGTAAACATAAAAGTAAAGGACCCCTGGACGGTTAAGTCCAGTCAAAGGTGACTATGGGGTTGTGGGGCTTATCTCGCTTTCAGGCTGAGGGAGCCGGCGTTTGTCCACAGACGGCTTTCCGGGTCATGTGGCCAACAGGACTAAACCGCTTCTGGCTCAACGGGATACTGTGACGGAAACCAGAGTGCATGGAAACACTGTTTACCTTCCTGCTGGAGTGGTACCTATTTATCTACTTGCGCTGGTGTGCTTTCAAACTGCTAGGTTGGCAGGAGAAGGAGAAGAAGAGTTTGGATTTGATATCCCGTCTTTCACTCCCTTTAAGGAGTCTCAAAGCGGCTAACATTCTCCTTTCCCTTCCTCCCCCACAACAAACACTCTGTGAGGTGAGTGGGGCTGAGAGACTTCAAGAAGTGTGACTGGCCCAAGGTCACCCAGCAGCTGCATGTGGAGGAGCGGAGACGTGAACCCGGTTCCCCAGATTACGAGACTACCACTCTTAACTGCTACACCACACTGGCTGGGACAGAGCAGCGGGAGCTCACCCCGTCACGGGGATTCGAACCGCCGACCTTCCGATCAGCAAGCCCAAGAGGCTCAGTGGTTTAGACCACAACGCCTCCAGAAGCAGCTGCAACTTGCATATACGATGAGGAATTGGGACACAATGCTGGTTAGTTCTTGCCTGCCCTGCAATGTGTGCCAGGCTGAGAGGTCACCTGGAAGACTTTGCAGCTGAGTCGGCATTCGAACTCAGGGGAAGGAGGCACATCCGAAGGCCAAGACCCCTGCTGCTGCTGCTGCCACCGCAAGGCCACTTTGGCCATCTGGTGAGCTTTGGGCCTGTGTGAGGATCTGAACACAGACCTTCCCAGCCCACAGCCCACTGATGTGGAAATGTTTAAAGGTTTGTGAGCAACGGCAGGGCAGTAAGCACATATTGCAGACCAGGGCTCAGCAAACATTTTCAGCAGGGGGCCGGTCCAATGTTCCTCAGTCCTTGTGGGGGGCCGGACTATATTTTGGAAAGAAAAAGAGAGAACAAATTCCTATGCCCCACAAAAAACCCAGAGATGCATTTTAAATCAAAGCACACATTCTACTCATGTAAAAACACGCTGATTCCCGGACCATCCACGGGCCAGATTGAGAAGGTAATTGGGCTGGATCCAGCCCCCGGGCCTTAGTTTTCCTACCCATGTTTTTTAGACCATCCAACCGAGCCTATTTTCCCGGGACATCCCTGATTTAGAGAAGCGGTTTCTGATTTGACCCCAGAACATCCCACTTTTCCTTAGGACATCCCTATTTTCATTGGAGAAATGTTGAAGCGGTTGGAGTTATCCATCTCCCGAGCCGTCTGAAGGCAACCTTGTATAGGGAAGGTTTTTTTAAAAAATGGTTTTATATATGTTGGAAGCTGCCCAGAGAGGCTGGGGAAACCCAGAAAGATGCGTGGGGATATAAATAGTAAAATTATCATTATGGAAACGGGACGTCCCAATTTTCATCAGAGACATGTCAGAGGGTATGATATCGTGAAGGGATGCGGGTGGCGCTGTGGGTTAAACCACAGAGCCTAGGACTTGCCGATCAGAAGGTCAGGGGTTCAAATCCCCGCGACGGGGTGAGCTCCCGTTGCTCGGTCCCTGCTCCTGCCAACCTAGCAGTTCGAAAGCACGTCAAAGTGCAAGTAGATAAATAGGTACCGCTCCGGCGGGAAGGTAAACGGCGTCTCCGTGTGCTGCTCTGGTTCTCCAGAAGCGGCTTAGTCCTGCTGGCCACATGACCCGGAAGCTGTACGCCGGCTCCCTCGGCCAATAAAGCGAGATGAGCACCGCAACCCCAGAGTCAGCCACAACTGGGGTCCCCTTACCTTTACGATATCGTGATGTGCTCAAGATCTCTCCATGGCTATTGGCAGCCTTGTAAACTGGTCATCTGTGAGGGGGTCTGGGCAGGAAGGCTTCCAGGAGCCCAATAAATCAGCTGCCTGCCTGTGCCTGGGGCTCTCTTGTTCAGGCTCGGCTTAAACACATCGCAAAGCTCTGTGCTCTTGTCCCCGGGATGCCCTTTCGCCGCGTTGCGATTGCTTTTTAAAGCGCCGTTTTCTTCAATCAAAGGAGACCTTCCGCAGGAGGAGATTTATTTTCCTTGGCTCAGCAGCGATGGCTTCCCTTCGGCTATTTCCCTCCTGCCCCCTGACTTCTCAACTCGGAGGTCTCCCACTTCGAACAGAGCCCCACCCCATTTTCAGGCAATCGCCCAGCTCCTTATGTTTCTCCTCCCACCATCGCCCTGGCAGAACATTGGATTCGGTTTAAAGACCTCGCCGGGGAGACGTTCTGCAGACTGAGGGCCACGTTTGCTTCTGGGTGAGCTTCCGAGGGCCACATGCCAGCAGAGGGCAGAGTCCGAAATTGCACTCATTTCACACGCTAGCAAGGTTATGCTTAAAATTCTACAAAGTAGGCTCAATCAGTATGTAGACCCAGAACTCACAGAAGTGCAAGCTGGATTTCGAAGGGGCAGAGGAACCAGAGACCAGAGATATGCAGATGACACAACCTTGATGGCAGAAAGTGAGGAGGAATTAAAGAACCATTTAATGAAGGTGAAAGAGGAGAGCGCAAAATATGGTCTGAAGCTCAACATCAAAAAAAAAAAGTTCATGGCCACTGGTCTCATCACCTCCTGGCAAATAGAAAGGGGAGAAATGGAGGCAGTGAGAGATTTTACTTTCTTGGGCTCCATGATCACCGCAGATGGTGATAGCAGTCATGAAATTAAAAGACGCCTGCTTCTTGGGAGAAAAGCAATGACAAACCTAGACAGCATCTTAAAAAGCAGAGACATCACCTTGCCGACAAAGGTCCGTATAGTTAAAGCCATGGCTTTCCCAGTAGTGATGTATGGAAGTGAGAGCTGGACCATCAAGAAGGCTGATCGCCGAAGAATGGATGCTTTTGAATTCTGGTGCTGGAGGAGACTCTGGAGAGTCCCATGGACTGCAAGAAGATCAAACCTCTCCATTCTGAAGGAAATCAGCCCTGAGTGTTCACTGGAAGGACAGATCCTGAAGCTGAGGCTCCAAGACTTTGGCCACCTCATGGGAAGAGAAGACTCCCTGGAAAAGACCCTGATGTTGGGAAAGATGGAGGGCACAAGGAGAAGGGGACGACCGAGGACGAGGTGGTGGGACAGTGTTCTCGACGCTACAAACATGAGTTTGACCCAACTGCGGGAGGCAGTGGAAGACAGGAGGGCCTGGCGTGCTCTGGTCCAGGGGGTCATGAAGAGTCGGACACGACTAAACGACTAAACAACAACAACAACATGAATGCAAAATTTAGCTCTGTGCAGCAGTCCGATGTCTATGCACGCTCAGCACAACTGTCGGGAGCAAGCCAGCAATAAATCACACAGAGGAAGTGAAGTTATAGAAGACACAAGGTCAGCTCAAGAGTTTTGAGCACAGCAATTACTCTTGCCCCAATGAGGCAGTTGTAGAGACAGAAGGTCCATGCCTTCCCACATTTACCTAAGTTTCCACCTTTCCCAGGTCTTCCCCAAGCAATCTGAGACTACGCCAGCGTGCCTGTTTTTGCTCCTCCTGTTTCATACCTCTGCTGTTCCTGGGAGACCAGAGGGCAGGGAAAACTGTTGCAGCATGAGAGGGATACACCCTGGCTTCTTCAGCAGCCTGACTCATCTCTGCTTCTTGGTCTCCCTCCTCTCCTGCTTCAGCTTCTGCCTCTAAGTCTGGACTGCTCTCTGCCACAGACTCTTCCCGCTCACTAAACCCTGTTGCCTCTTCAGAATCTGGCACCTCCTCCCAGTGCTGCTCTGCTGAAGCTCCCAGATCAAGCCTGACCCAGGGGTGGGAGAGGAGGAGAGGCATGTCAGGATGTCTGCACCTCTCCTCTGCCAGGCTCCAGCGCAAGAGGAACTTCCTCGATGCTGTAATTCATAGAGACCATATAACACCGGTCCTGAAAGACCCACATTGGCTCCCAGTACATTTCTGAGAACAGTTCAAAGTGTTGGTGCTGACCTTTAAAGCCCTAAACGGCCTCAGTCCAGTAGGCCTGAAGGAGCGTCTCCACCCCCACCGTTCTGCCCGGACACTGAGGTCCAGCACCGAGGGCCTTCTGGTGGTTCCCTCTCTGCGAGAAGCAAAGCTACAGGGAACCAGGCACAGGGCCTTCTCGGTAGTGGCACTCGCCCTGTGGAACAGCCTCCCATCAGATGTCAAGGAAATAAACAACTATCTGACTTTTAGAAGACATCTGAAGGCAGCCCTGTTTAGGGAAGTTTTTAATGTTTGATGTTTTATCACTTTCTTATTATGTTGGAGTGGCTGGGGAAACCGAGCCAGATAGGCTGGGTGAAAATAATAAATTATTGGACTGCCCTTCTTTGTCATTTGAATCCATTGGTTTGGGCCGTACCCTCTGGAGCAGCAGAAAACGAGCTTGCTCCATCAGTGGTCCAGCACCTCATAGTACTCATGAACCAACCTGGACCCTGGGAGCATCATCCGAGACCCTTCTTCGTGAGCCAGCTCCATGAGTGGTCCCGAGGGGCCTTTTTTGTGGTGGCTCCCTGCCTGAGGAATGCTCTCCCTAGGGAGACTTGCCTGGCGCATTCATTACATATCTTTAGGTGCCAGACGAAGAAGAAGAAGAAGAAGAAGAAGAAGAAGAAGAAGAAGAAGAAGAAGAAGAAGAAGAAGAAGAAGAAGAAGAAGTTCTTCCAACTATGAGGGTCTATGAGGGCCTTTGGGCAGGGTTCACTGGCTGGAATGGGCTGCTAGAGCACCACTTAGCCACAAAAACTGCTGCGTGGAATTTACGTTGTTGTTGTTTAGTCGTTTAGTCGTGTCCGACTCTTCATGACCCCCTGGACCAGAGCATGCCAGGCACTCCTGTCTTCCACTGCCTCCCGCAGTTGGGTCAAACTCATGCTGGTAGCTTCAAGAACACAGTCCCACCACCTCGTCCTCGGTCGTCCCCTTCTCCTTGTGCCCTCCATCTTTCCCAGCATCAGGGTCTTTTCCAGGGAGTCTTCTCTTCTCATGAGGGGGCCAAAGTCTTGGAGCCTCAGCTTCAGGATCTGTCCTTCCAGTGAGCACTCAGGGCTGATTTCCTTCAGAATGGAGAGGTTTGAGCTTTGGAATTTACGGGAGATGGCTTAATTTTTATCCCGCTTTATTTATTTATTTTTAAAGAGAGAAACCCAGTGTCCAGCCCTCACGCTTTTGAGCACTGCCAGGAGAACAAGCAAGCTCAAAGAAGCTGGATTGAGAGCGATGTGGTGGTTTGCTGGGAGATGTACAGTGAACCTCGTTGCCTTGGAGGGGAGGTGAAAATCAATGTGCCTGGCTGCTAAAGGGAAGTGGAGGCTGCGATCCCGATAGGAATTCGATGCGCATTCAATATAGAACCGGGCAAGCGGCAGGCCTCCCCCCCTCCCCAAACGGCCCCACAGTTAATTAGCGTCAATAGCAAACAGCATGTCAGTTAATTGATAGTTGGCGTCGGCAGATCTAACCTCAGCAAAGCCTCGCAGCCTAACCGGCCTCGAGCAAGTCTGTTTTGCGCCAGGTGGAGACGGGTGTAGTGCGCTAAACTGCCCCGCTCCTGAAAGCAAGCATTGTCCCAGTCTTTCCTCTTGGTCTCTAACAATGGGCTAAAGGCCATTTCCCTTTCTCCCTTGCCCCATTTTTAAGGTGAAGGCGAGCAACAACAGTGTAAACTTTTTTTGGAAAAGCAGTAAGACCACGGAAAGGGACGCGGGAGGCGCTGTGATCTAAACCACAGAGCCTAGGACTTGCCGATCAGAAGGTCGGCGGTTCGAATCCCCGCGACAGGGTGAGCTCCCGTTGCTCAGTCCCAGCTCCTGCCAACCTAGCAGTTCGAAAGCACATCAAAGTGCAAGTAGATAAATAGGTACCACTCCAGCAGGAAGGTAAACGGCGTTTCCGTGCGCTGCTCTGGTTCGCCAGAAGCGGCTTAGTCATGCTGGCCACATGACCCAGAAGCTGTACGCCGGCTCCCTCAGCCAGTAAAGCGAGATGAGCACCGCAACCCCAGAGTCGTCCATGACTGGACCTAACGGTCAGGGGTCCCTTTACCTTTAAGACCACAGAGAGGAAAAACCTTTGGCCCTCCATCGGCGAACATCATCGCTAACCATTGGCCATGCTGGCTGGAGCTGATGGTAAGTCGGCAACTTTTTGCAAGTCGCTAGCTAGCTGCCCAATTCACAGAGAATAATTCCACCAGCCAAAACAATATACAGTAGCACCTCGGGTTAAGTACTTAATTCGTTCCGGAGGTCCGTTCTTAACCTGAAACTGTTCTTAACCTGAAGCACCACTTTAGCTAATGGGGCCTCCCGCTGCTGCCGCACGATTTCTGTTCTCATCCTGAAGCAAAGTTCTTAACCCGAGGTACTATTTCTGGGTTAGCGGAGTCTGTAACCCGAAGCATCTATAACCTGAGGTACCACCGTAGTATTGATATGCAGTGAGAAATAGTATCAATAGGACCCACGGAAGGGATTGGGGCGGGGTGAGTCAGGAGATGGGTAGTAATCTCGACATCTGGATTCGGAATTGATTTTGTTATACAGTGATACCTCGGGTTAAGTACTTAATTCGTTCTGGAGGGCTGTTCTTAACCTGAAACTGTTCTTAACCTGAAGCACCACTTTAGCTAATGGGGCCTCCCGCTGCCGCCGCGCTGCCAGGGCACAATTTCTGTTCTCATCCTGAAGCAAAGTTCCTAACCCGAGGTGCTATTTCTGGGTTAGCAGAGTCTGTAAGCTGAAGTGTCTGTAATCCGAGGTACAACTGTAGTATTGATATGCAGTGGAAAATAGTATCAATAGGACCCACGGAAGGGATTGGGGGGGTGAGTCATGAGATGGAGACTAATCTCGACATCTGGATTCGGAATTGATTTTCTTATACGTATATATTTTTGAAAACCAAATAAAAAGTTATTTCAGAAAGGAAAAAAAGAGGACCTACATAAGGCCTGCCCGTTCAACGCCAGCGGGTCTCGTTTGAGAATGGCTCTGGTTAGACAACAAAGGTCCTTGCCAACAAAGGTCCGTATAGTTCAAGCTATGGTTTTCCCAGTAGTGATGTATGGAAGTGAGAGCTGGACCATAAAGAAGGCTGATCGCCGAAGAATGGATGCTTTTGAATTCTGGTGCTGGAGGAGACTCTTGAGAGTCCCATGGACTGCAAGAAGATCAAACCTCTCCATTCTGAAGGAAATCAGCCCTGAGTGCTCACTGGAAGGACAGATCCTGAAGCTGAGGCTCCAAGACTTTGGCCACCTCCTGAGAAGAGAAGACTCCCTGGAAAAGACCCTGATGCTGGGAAAGATGGAGGGCACAAGGAGAAGACGGAGGACCAGATGGTGGGACACTGTTCTCGAAGCTACCAGCATGAGTTTGACCAAACCGCGGGAGGCAGTGGAAGACAGGAGGGCCTGGCGTGCTCTGGTCCATTGGGTCACGAAGAGTCGGACACGACTAAACGACTAAACAACAACAACAACAACAGGTTGGACATTGCCTGCTTGCCTTCCAAGCCGCACCTGAACTTACCTGCCACAGGGAGCAACCTGTCCTGCCAGGCCCAGGTGATGGGGGAGCCTGGCCGTCCGTCACCTCCCTCCTGCGCTGGCCGGGAGCATCTCGCCAGCAGCTTCTGAACGGCCTGGGGCCCCAATCCAGCACGGCAAACCCTCCCCTGTCTGCAGACGCCATTCACCCTCCCATCTCTCCCCAGCAAAGGCCGCACCAAAGCTTCCCCTGTCGCCTGTCTCCGCCGCCAGAGCAGCGGTGAATAGAATCCTCTCCCTCTCTCATTCTAAAAAAGCAAGCCCTGTGTGTGTCTCTCTTTCTCCCGGCCACCTGATCCCCCCGCTGGGTCGTTCTTCCTTCTCTAGCCAGTTGTTCCTCAGCCATCCCCCCCCCCCAGCCGCCAGAGTTCCTATGTCTCTTCTTCTTTCCTGCACAGACAATAAACAGGCTCATATTACCAGTCGTCCCCCATGCTCCAGCATTAAAAAGCACCGACCTTTTCCTCCCCTCCCCTTCTCCAGTCCTGAAGTTTCACAGGGCAAACCCGCCCCCCCCCGCCTGCTTGGGGGGGGGAGGGAAGGGGGAGAAACAACCCCGACTTTCGGGCTGCAGGATGGGATTACGCTCACACACAGCCGCACCCAACAGCCGCTGTCCGGAAGACAGGTGTGAATAGGCTCTCCATCGCTTAAGAAGAGCAGGTGCCATACCTCCGCGGTGCCACTAGGGGACACCAGCCAGCCAGCGGGGGCTTGGGGCGACCCCACCTGCCACCCCACCACGCAAATTCAGGTACGGATCAAAGAGGCCCAGGCGGTCGGTTCTCCCACATTGGCTCTGTCGGACAAAACTCAAACACCGTAGATTCTTAGACGCTTGACTCCCATCTGCTACAGTCAGTGTAGCTCATGGGAATAAATAGTAATAGTAATAGCAATAGTAATACAGTGGTACCTCGGGTTAAGAACTTAATTCGTTCTGGAGGTCCGTTCTTAACCTGAAACTGTTCTTAACCTGAAGCACCACTTTAGCTAATGGGGCCTCCTGCTGCCGCCGCGCCGCCGGAGCACGATTTCTGTTCTCATCCTGAAGCAAAGTTCTTAACCTGAGGTACTATTTCTGGGTTAGCGGAGTCGGTAACCTGAAGCGTATGTAACCCAAGGTAAAGGTAAAGGTAAAGGGACCCCTGACCATCAGGTCCAGTCGTGGCCGACTCTGGGGTTGCGGCGCTCATCTCTCTTTACTGGCCGAGGGAGCCGGAGTATCGCTTCCGGGTCATGTGGCCAGCATGACTAAGCCGCTTCTGGCGAACCAGAGCAGTGCACGGAAACGCCGTTTACCTTCCCGCCAGAGCGGTACCTATTTATCTACTTGCACTTTGAAGTGCTTTCAAACTGCTAGGTTGGCAGGAGCCACTGTAATAATAATAATAATAATAATAATAATAATAATAATAATAATAATTCTATTGTTTATACCCTGCCCATCTGGCTGGGTTGCCCCCAGCTCTTTCCTGGACTAATTCAGGTTTGGTTTTCTTGATGCAAAAACTCCCCATTTTTTTGCATTCAGAAATCCCTTTCTGCCACTGCAGACCCCAGGCGACTCTGGGGTTGGGGCGCTCATCTCGCTTTCAGGCCAAGGGAGACGGCATTTGTCACATACAGCTTTCCGGGTCATGTGGCCAGCAGGACTAAATCGCTTCTGGCAGAACGGGACACTGTGACGGATACCAGAGCACACAAAAATGCCGTTTACGTTCCCACTGCAGCGGTACCTATTTATCTACTTGTACTGGCGTGCTTTCGAACTGCTAGGTTGGCAGGAGCTGGGACAGCAACGGGAGCTCACTCCGTCGCAGGGATTCGAACCACTGACCTTCCGATCGGCAAGCCCAAGGGGCTCAGTGGTTTAGACCACAGCGCCACCCGCATCCCATAGGTCTATGCAAACTACACCCCAGTACAAGCATCTTTGTACACATGACATGCCTGCAGAACAAATTTCAGAGATATGTTGATTTCAGTTCCCATATTATTTTGGGAAGTCTGAATTAAGCTGGCTTGCCTCAAAATGCCAACTCAATCCATGTCACTCCCACTTTGCCTCTTGGGAGACCCACCATAACCACCTCAATCACATCCCGCCCAAGGGAATGTTATTTTGAAGCAAGAACTGTGTCGGAACTTTCTGGAAGACCACTCCAGTTCCTATCTGCCTAATAACACATTGGGTCAGTTTATATTGGATGCTTTCGGGTGGTTCCCTCACACAGGGCACCGCACTGAGGGGGACCAAATAACAACAATCGCAGCAGCAATAGCAACCCATAATTTATACGGATACCTTAAAAAGCAACCAAGTGTAATTATTGTGCAAATAAGAATTATTGGGCTGGGCGCAAAATGTTGCCCTTGCTCCGGGAGCCATGTTAGCAAAGTTCTGCCTCTGCTTCACAGACTGAATCCTTTATGCATTCTTTCAACGGACCAGGTCTTGAACCCAGAACCGGCAACAAAGCGCTGCTTGCAGGCTTTGTTGGAGGAGGCCCTGGCTCAGGAACCAGCTGAGAACCAGGAAAGTTAACCCCGCCGTCCTGACTAATTCACCTGGTGCAACTGCCCCCCCTACAGATCTGCTCAGCGAATCAATTTCTTGGGTGGAACGGTGGATTTCCTGCTTTGTCAGAGGACCCAACTAGATGAAATCTGGAGGTCCTTCCTCTTCTGCTGTTCCTGTTGTTGTTTAGTCGTTTAGTCGTGTCCGACTCTTTGTGACCCCATGGACCAGAGCACGCCAGGCACTTCTGTCTTCCACTGCCTCCTGCAGTTTGATCAAACTCATGCTGGTAGCTTCGAGAACACTGTCCAACCATCTCGTCCTCTGTCGTTCCCTTCTCCTTGTGCCCTCCATCTTTCCCAGCATCAGGGTCTTTTCCAGGGAGTCTTCTCTTCTCATGAGGTGCCCAAAGTCTTGGAGCCTCAGCTTCAGGATCTGTCCTTCCAGTGAGCACTCAGGGCTGATTTCCTTCAGAATGGAGAGGTTTGATCTTCTTGCAGTCCATGGGACTCTCAAGAGTCTCCTCCAACACCATAATTCAAAAGCATCCATTCTTCGGTGATCAGCCTTCTTTATGGTCCAGCTCTCACTTCCATACATCACTACTTCTGTTCCTAGCTCTACCCTAAACCAGGTCCCAGCCTTGCATCCTGCTTTTTCTGAGAGGAGAGAAGCCAGAAGTAACCTTCTAATGAACTTCCAAGGATGTTCTCCAGAACCAATTTCGGTGGGTGGGATGGAAGAAGCGCCAGTTTGAAACACCCATCTCAGCTTTCAGTAGCAGATAATCCATCACCTCTCCTGCTCTCCCTGAAATTCTTTGGTGAAATGACAGCACTCTGTCAATGAGAGCCAACGGCAACAGAAACCTGCCGCTAAAACAAATGTCTACATGCTTTCGCATCCCACCCTTGATGGGTATTGAATTTTGAAACCAGTTCTGGCTTGTCGCAATTACAGAGAATATTCCATATTTGCTGGAAAAGTTTGTGGGAGATGATAAGCTAAATTCTCCAGAGGAGCAAACTCTTATCTAACAAAATGGCTGGTGTAAATGTTTTTCTCTCAAACTGTGCAACGTATTTTATTTACGGGTTTTAATTTTTGTCCTGACTTTGGCTGCTGCACAAATAAATAATATTTGTACGTATTGGGCCAAGTTCGGTCCAAATTTGTGCATCCCTATGAATCATGACATTTCCTTCCAGTAATGAGCAAAACCTCTTGCTTATTAACATGATATTGGAAATAATTCATAGGCTGTTTCCCCCCCCACACACACACACAACCCACCTGATGGATTCATGTTGTCACCAACAGCACTTCGGCGTGGTTGGTTTAAATAAAGACGGAATAAAAATAAAGACACCATGACAAACTGCAGGGCAATAAATGCTCTCCGGTCCCAAACGCCCTCTGAAATAGCAGGATCTTAATTAATTATATTTAAAAACGGAAAAGGAAATTCAAAGGATGCGATTTATATCTCTCTTTTTATTATTAGAGAATACCTATTAAGTTAGAAGGGACGCGGGTGGTGCTGTGGGTTAAACCACAGAGCCAAGGATTTGCCGATCAGAAGGTCGGTGGTTCGAATCCCCGCGACGGGGTGAGCTCCTGTTGCTCGATCCCTGCTCCTGCCAACCTAGCAGTTTGAAAGCACATCAAAGTGCAAGTAGATAAATAGGTACTGCTCCGGCAGGAAGGTAAACAGCGTTTTCGTGCGCTGCTCTGGTTCGCCAGAAGCGGCTTAGTCGTGCTGGCCACATGACCCGGAAGCTGAACGCCGGCTCCCTCGGCCAGTAAAGCGAGACGAGCGCCGCAACCCCAGAGTCGGTCAAGACTGGACCCTTTAGCTTTACCTTTACCTATTAAGTTAGCCAAGCTATCTTATTTACTGTATTTTAAGTTAGCCAAGCTATCTTATTTACCATATTTTTTGCTCTATAAGACTCACTTTTTCCCTCCTAAAAAGTAAGGGGAAGTGTGTGTGCGTCTTATGGAGCGAATGCAGGCTGCGTAGCTATCCCAGAAGCCAGAACAGTAAGAGGGATTGCTGCTTTCACTGCACAGCGATCGCTCTTGCTGTTCTGGCTTCTGAGATTCAGAATATTTTTTTTCTTGTTTTCCTCCTCCAAAAACTAGGTGCATCTTGTGGTCTGGTGCGTCTTATAGAGCAAAAAATACGGTAATTAGAACACAACGCACCCATCCCAAACCACTCCCTCTTGTTCCGATGTTCAGGAGTGTGTCCCTTTGCTTTCGTAGCCATAACAGCACCACATGGCAGACACAAAAGGGGGGGCGTTATCAGGGGGCTCAGGGGAACCCCAAAGGTTTGCAGAAGGACAAGCACACACCCCACAAACAAAACTCGTTACATGATTATCTGTTGGGCATGGAAAAGCAGGAGGGATTGATTACTGCTGCTTCCCACAAAACTTGTTGCATGTTCAGACCCAATGACCTCCCCCCTAAATAAACACACATTTGACACCCAATTTTAGTTTTGGTTTTTGGCAGAATTTAGGCCACAACTTTGTTAATTACAGAAAGTGAGGGGTTGCATAGGCTCTGGTTCGACTAGCTCCCTCCCATGCAGGTAGCGCTGACCGAGAGCTCTCTCATAGGTCAGCCAAAGGTGAACACCTAGAATCATAGAATCATAGAGTTGGAAGAGACCCCAAGGGCCATCGAGTCCAACCCCCTGCCAAGCAGTAAACACCATCAGAGCACTCCTGACATATGGTTGTCAAGCCTCTGCTTAAAGACCTCCAAAGAAGGACACTCCACCTGAGGCAGGTGAAAAGCCCAGGGACAGACTCTGTTCACTCCCCAGATGTTCCACTGGACTCAGGCACGGGCACAAGCCCCTCTTGGGGTTGACCAAACCAAGTTGAGTCCCTGGATTCCTTTAATGGAATACCGGTCACATAGGGATGGCAAGAGCGTTCTCCCATCCCTATCACCTGAACCAGTACCTATCCACAACCTTACAAGCCCTCTGCCTGGTTGCGTGTAGCTTCATTTCTCGCAGGGAGGGAACCGCCAGAAGGCCCTTGGAGCTGGACCTTTGCACCCACTGTCCGGGCAGGACGATGGGGGTGGAGATGCTCCTTCAGGTATACTGGACCGAGGCTGTTTAGGGCTTCCAAGGTCAGCACCAACACTTTGAATTGTGCCCGGAAACGTCCTGGGAGCCAATGTAGGTCTTTCAGGACTGGTGTTACAGTAGTACCTCAGGTTACAGACGCTTCAGGTTACAGACGCTTCAGGTTACAGACTCCACTAACCCAGAAATAGTACCTCGGGTTAAGAACTTTGCTTCAGGATGAGAACAGAAATCGTGCTCCGGCAGCGTGGCAGCAGCAGGAGACCCCCATTAGCTAAAGTGGTGCTTCAGATTAAGAACAGTTTCAGGTTAAGAACGGACCTCTGGAATGAATTAAGTACTTAACCCAAGGTACCACTGTATATGGTCTTGGCGGCCACTCACTTCGGATATAAATTAGTCCAACTCCCTGCATTGAAAGGGGCTGGACTAGATGACTCTTGAGGCCCCTTCTGATGTTACAATTCTATGATTAAATTTTAAAAAACGGGCCCAAGGCCTGCGACAAAGCCAGTTGCTGGAGGGCGGGGGGCTCTGGCAACTGCCCAAAGATGTTCAGTGTCAATGCTGCCCCCCCACTTTAAAGGTAAAGGTAAAGGGACCCCTGACCATCAGGTCCAGTCGTGGCCGACTCTGGGGTTGCGGCGCTCATTTCACTTTATTGGCCAAGGGAGCCGGCGTACAGCTTCCGGGTCATGTGGCCAGCAAGACTAAGCCGCTTCTGGCGAACCAGAGCAGTGCACGGAAACGCTGTTTAGCTTCCCGCCGGGGTGGTACCTATTGATCTACTTGCCCTGGTGTGCTTTCAAACTGCTAGGTGGGCAGGAGCAGGGACCGAGTAACGGGAGCTCACCCCGTCGCGGGGATTCGAACCCCCGACCTTCTGATCGACAAGTCCAAGGCTCTGTGGTTTAACCCACAGCGCCACCCGTGTCCCGATCTTGTACATAGCTCTCTCAATTTTTGGATTATTAATACAAGATTTAGAACGTAGAATGGTTTGGTATCTACTTGCACTTTATCTACTTGTACTTTGATGTGCTTTCAAACTGCTAGGTGGGCAGGAACAGGGACCGAGCAGCGGGAGCTCACCCCGTTGCGGAGTCCCTCAAACCTTTGGGACAAAAGAGTGAAGAAGAAGCAGTAGCTTCGGAAACAAAAGAGCCTGTCAGGCGTTTGGGAATCCCAGCTTGATGCAAAAAGGAGGCAGGTGAGAATTAAGAGGCTTGTAGGATCTGCTGGGTGTGTGGGGGACGGGGAACGGGACGCTAATGGGTCAGCTGTCCCTCACCTGCTGCAAGGATGCCCCCCTCAGGAAAAAAACCTTGTCTGCAACAGGTGATCCGAGAGAACTGATGTCACGCTGTAACCCAAGCCTCGGCTGCAAGCAGCTGCTGGTCTTGCCAAGCTGGCTCCATCGTTCTGGACAGCCTGCTGGTGATGTCAGGGGAATGTGGCCTCCATTGAGGCGTAGAGTTACCAAGGTCCTATCCTGACGTCCTGGGGAGGAGGGGAGGGTGGTCTGGGGTGGTGGTCAGGGTTTCTGCATCTGTGACAGCTAGCAAAGGGGGGTGGGAAGCAGCCCCCACCCTCCCCAACGCCCATTGGGAGTGTTAGAGGGGAAAACCTTCTCCTTTCCCCTTACGGAGTATCCAAGAGCCTGTGCAGTGGAAGCTCGGGTTGCAGACGTGATCCGTGCGGGATGCACTCTCGCAACCCGCAGTCGGTGCATGCATGGGTTGTGATTCGGTGCTTCTGCACATGCGCAAAGCGCGATTTAGCGCTTCTGCGCAGCTGCCGAAGCCCGGAAGTAACCCATCAATACGATATAATATCTTTATTGTCATTGTCCCTGACAGAACAATGAAATTGAAATATCTGCATAAGACATTCAAAACCCCCTAAAAACTCTGAAACCCCATTTTAAAATACAATATACTCCTCTAGTAAAGGTAAAGGGACCCCTGACCATTAGGTCCAGTCGTGGCCGACTCTGGGGTTGCAGCGCTCATCTCACTTTATTGGCCAAGGGAGCCGGCGTACAGCTTCCAGGTCATGTGGCCAGCAGGACTAAGCCGCTTCTGGCAAACCAGAGCAGCGCACGGAAACGCCGTTTACCTTCCCGCCAGAGCGGTACCTATTTATCTACTTGCACTTTGACGTGCTTTCGAACTGCTAGGTTGGCAGGAGCAGGGACTGAGCAACGGGAGCTCACCCCATCATGGGGATTCAAACCGCCGACCTTCTGATCGGCAAGTCCTAGGCGCTGTGGTTTAACCCACAGTGCCAACCACATCCCATAATATACTCCTATAGAGATTCCTTATACTGCGTTTAAAACCAGAATTGCATTTGGGTAGAAACTGTTTCTCAGGCGGCTAGTCCTAGTCTTTATAACCCTGTACCTTCTTCTGGGTACTTCCGGGTTTTGGCAGTCCGCAACCCGAAAAAACGCAACCTGAAGCGTCTGTAACCCAAGGTATGACTGTATAGAGTCCTTAAGTAGGTTCCCTATGGGTAGGAGGAAATAACAGAGGCCGACCAGAGTATTTTGAGAAGCAAAGCAGCTAGTAAGCCTGATCTTTATTAAACTGTTGCAATAGGGTCCCCACTCCCCACACGAAGGAGGGAGGAGGAACCCCAAACAATGGTGCGCAAGCCCTTATATAGACTTTTGAAATTGCCCACCCTGTAGCCCAAGACCACCCCCCTAAACATCATACATACATCACAGGAGGAGGCGGTCTCCAGCAGACCTACATCACAGGAGGCGGTCTACAGCAGAAATCCTGTCTGCCAGGATACCTCATAATGGTCACTGATTGCATTACCTGGGCAGCCTGGCCATTCTTCTGTGATGGTAAATACTGTATTTTTTGCTCTATAAGACTCATTTTTTCCCTCCTAAAAAGTAAGGGGAAATGTGTGTGCGTCTTATGGATTGAATGCAGGCTGTGCAGCTATCCCAGAAGCCAGAACAGAAAGAGGGATTGCTGCTTTCACTGCGCAGCGATCCCTCTTGCTGTTCTGGCTTCTGAGATTCAGAATATTTTTTTTCTTGTTTTCATCCTCCAAAAACTAGGTGCATCTTGTGGTCTGGTGCGTCTTATAGAGCGAAAAATACAGTCCTTCAATTCCTGAATCCAGCCTCAATGTCAAGCCTGAGGTTGAAGTCTCAAGCAGAACCCCAGGCCCTCTCAGATGGTGCTGAACTCCAGCTGGCACCCCAAAAACGTCCGACAACTCCCTCTCCGCCAGCTCTCACGGTCCCCCGCCAAACCCACCAACCTACCCCAGCTGCCATAAAAATTAAGTTGCAGCGACAGCCTAAAACCTATCTTTTGTCACGTCGATTAATTCTCACATGTAAAGATGCATCTATAATTTATGTACATGCCTTCGGAATTTATTTCACGTTTTAATTAAATTTCCCCTCCTCGTGATAATATTTTGATCTCCGATCAGAAGGCATGTAATTGGAAGTTGCTGCATAATCCAACAAAATTGGGAGGCAATCGCCACAAAGTGGATTTTGCACAAGGACCCACAACTACGGGTTGAATGCAACTAAGCTCTAATCAGAGGAGGCACACTGGAGTAAACAGAGCCTGGTTAGGAATGTTTCCCCCACCCCCATTTCAATGGGCCTACTCTGAGCAATCGTAGGAATCATAGCTCTTAATGAACCAGGGCCCAAACAGAAACTGAGGCGGCTGTCACATGCCGGGCAAACTCCTTGTCTGTCTTGCCCAGCCCTGAAAAGTGGCAGAAAATGGCTTTCCCAAGGGTTGGGACTAGTGAGAAAAAGGGGAAAAGAGAGAGAGAGAGAGATCTCCAAGTTCCCAAGACTGCCCTTTATCATTCTTATTACCGTATTTTTTGCTCTATAAGACTCACTTTTTCCCTGCTAAAAAGTAAGGGGAAAGCTTTGTGCGTCTTATGGAGCGAATGCAGGCTGCGCAGCTATCCCAGAAGCCAGAACAGCAAGAGGGATCGCTGCTTTCACTGCGCAGCGATCCCTCTTGCTGTTCTGGCTTCTGAGATTCAGAATATTTCTTTTCTTGCTATCCTCCTCCAAAAACAAGGTGCGTCTTATGGTCTGGTGCGTATTATAGAGCGAAAAATACGGTATTATATACAGTTGGATCCCGAACGCCTTGCGAGTCATACGTTTCGGCTCCCGAATGCCGCAAACCCGGAAGCGAGTGTTCCGGTTTGCGAACGTTCTTTGGAACCCGAATGTCCGACGCGGCTTCTGATTGGCTGCAGGAGCTTCCTGCAGCCAATCGGAAGCCGTGCCTTGGTGTCTGAACGTTTTGGAAGTTGAACGGACTTCTGGAATGGATTCCGTTCGACTTCAGAGGTGCGGCTGTATATTCATAGCAGCAGTGAGAGGAGGAATGACCACAGGGAGGAACACAGAGAGAAGAAACATCCTGTCGCATCTGTAGCAGCACAACCGGATGCCTCCATTTGCCCCAGCTGCAACAAAACATTTCTCTCCCATATCGGTCTCTGCAGCCACAGCAGGCCCTGCAACCGTCCAACAGTTTGACTTCACCCCCAAAGGCGCATTCCACCATTTTCTCCCAAGACAGATGGATGGCAATTTCAATGGGCCTACTGTTCTGTTTCCCCACTGGCCGCAAGAAAATGCAACGCGCCTATCAAAGCAGTCGTAGCTGTGGCGAATGCAGCTCAGCTTTCTCACCTGGAGGGGGTCCTGAAATTTAGGGTACAAAGGGATTTTATGGTCTTACATGTGTACTGCTTCTTCTGAACAGGTCCCTCTGCTCTAAGCGACATTTCTTGCAGGACTGCCCCTCAGGGCTAAGCATTACGTGCAGAAGAGATACATAATTGGTTTTAGGCCTATCTGTTTATTGTTATATATTTATGTATGTCCAACCCCTTCCCTCAAGGTGGCTTACCAATGAAATTAAGAACTGCTCAAGCATATAAATATCAACCATTAAAAACAAGTACGCATTGACAGAATTAAAAATATATACGTATCTAAACGCTATTAAAACCACACAGATGATTGCATTAAAAGCGGCACGGCAACTGCCCTTTTATTAAAAGCTGTCTGTTCCCAATAGCTTGTTGGAAAGCCTTCAACTTCCCAGTGGAAAGACAACAAGGATGGAGCCTGTTATAAGGGGGGGAAAAACTGCTCCTTTCCCCTTATGGGGTATCCAAGAGCCCATATAGAGTCCTTTTGTAGGTTCTCTATCGGTAGGAGAAAATAACAGAGGCCAACCAGAGAATATTGAGAAGCAAAGCAGCTAGTAAGCCGGATCTTTACTAACTGTTGCAACAGGGTGCTCACAACCACACGCAGGAGAAAGGAGGTACCCCGAACAATGGCGCACAAGCCCTTATATAGACATTTTGGAATTGCCCACCCTGGAGCCCAAGACCACCCCCCAATACATCATACATACATCAGAGAAGGGGTGTCTACACAAAACCTGTCGATGGGTTTGTTGTTGTTTAGTCACTTAGTCGTGTCCGACTCTTCGTGATCCCATTAATGGCACAAGGAGAAGGGGACGACAGAGGACGAGATGGTGGGACAGTGTCTTCGAAGCTACCAGCATGAGTTTGACCAAACTGCGGGAGGCAGTGGAAGACAGGAGTGCCTGGCGTGCTCTGGTCCAGGGGGTCACGAAGAGGCGGACACGACTAAACAAACAACAACAACAACAGTAATCACATACAGCTCCCAAGTTAAAACAGTTCAACGCACCATCAGAGATCTACAACCTCTCCTAGACAATGACAGTTCTCTTTCTCAAGCTCTGGGAGAAAGATCTTTCATCGTCTACAGGCAGCCACCCAATCTTAAACAACTCCTCACCCACAATAATACAACAACCAGACTTAACATGGACACTGGTACCAGAGCCTGCAATAAAACCAGATGCCAACTTTGCTGCCACATGCTCTTGGAGAACACCATTACTGGCCCCAACAACATCAAACATACCATATCAGGACTATTTAATTGCTCATCTTCTAACATTGTGACTTAGTTGGTCTCTAAGGTGCTACAGGAAGGAATTTTTTTATTTAATATATAAATCATACGTTCATAAATCTACAAGGCAAACACATACATTAGTACAGTGGTACCTTGGGTTAAGAACTTAATTCGTTCCGGAGGTCCGTTCTTAACCTGAAACTGTTCTTAACCTGAAGCACCACTTTAGCTAATGGGGCCTCCCGCTGCCGCCGCCGTGCAATTTCTGTTCTCATCCTGAAGCAAAGTTCTTAACCCGAGGTACTATATCTGGGTTAGCGGAGTCTGTAACCTGAAGCATCTGTAACCTGAAGCGTATGTAACCCGAGGTACTACTGTATATAAACCACGTGTCTGAAATAGTACAGGAGAGCCATTTTGACTCTCCCCAATTGACCTCAAATATTTCTCTGCAGTGAGGAAGGAAATAGGGATGTCTCCCTATTGTCTCTTTGCTCAAACCCTGTCCTAAGGGCATATTTGTGCATGAATAGAGTGAGCCTGTGACCTGGACTCAGGAACTAAAGTATTAACCATCACAAAAGAATGGGCAGGTTGTCCAGGTGGAGCAATCAGTGACCATTGTCAGGTATTCTGACAAACAGGATTTCTGTGGAAGACTGTTGGAGACTGCCTCCTTCTGTGTTGTATGTATGATGTTTTGAGGGGTGACCTTGAGCTACAGGGTGGTCAGTTTCAAAAGTCTATATAAGGGCTTGCGCACCATTGTTCAGGGTCCCTCCTGCCTCTTGTGTGTGGGGACCCTGTTGCACCAGTTTAATAAAGATCAGGCTTACTAGCCACTTTGCTTCTCAATATTCTCTGGCTGGCCTCTGTTATTTTCGCCTTCCAATAGGGGACCTACTTAAGGACTCTACAGTGGTACCTCTGGATGCAAACAGGATCCATTCCGGAGCCCTGTTCACATCCTGAGTAGAATGCAACCCCCGACTGCGCGTCTGCGGGTTGTGATTCACCACTTCTGCGCATGCGCGTGATGTCATTTTGAGCATCTGTGCATGCGCAAGTGGTGAAACCCAGAAATAATGTGTTCCGTTACTTCCGGGTCGCAGCAGAGCGTAACCCGAAAACGCTCAACCTGAAGCATATTTAACCCAAGGTATGACTGTATACTGAGGGATGCGGGTGGCGCTGTGGGTTAAACCACAGAGCCTAGGACTTGCCGATCAGAAGGTCGGCGGTTCAAATCCCCACGACGGGGTGAGCTCCCGTTGCTCGGTCCCTGCTCCTGCCAACCTAGCAGTTCAAAAGCACGTCAAAGTGCAAGTAGATAAATAGGTACCGCTCTGGTGGGAAGGTAAACGGCGTTTCCGTGCGCTGCTCTGGTTCGCCAGAAGCGGCTTAGTCATGCTGGCCACATGACCCGGAAGCTGTACGCTGGCTCCCTTGGCCAGTAAAGCGAGATGAGCGCCACAACCCCAGAGTCAGCCGCGACTGGACCTAATGGTCAGGATTCCTTTTACCTTTACTATGAGTGTATATGGGCTCTTGGATACCCCATAAGGGAAAAGGAGCAGTATTTTCTTATAACAAACGTGGAAAAGAAGAAAAGATAACTGCAGAAATGGAACAGCTCTCATTTCAGGATTTGCATTATGGGCACAAGAGGGGAGCCAGAGGCTGCCTGCCCGGGACTGCCCCCCTTTCCTAATTGAAGCTGATGCATCTGGAGAAACAGGCCCTTGGGAAAGCGGATGATAGATGGGGCCCTGCGGAAAGGGGGGGGGACGCTCCTCTTCCCGGGCTGCTCGCAAGGCAGAGAGATTTAGAGCGCAGCGCGACCGGCAAGCCGATTTGGACGCCAAGAGTGGATTTTAAGAGCCGGTCTCCGCATCTAATGGCACACGACCTTTCACCCCCCTCGCCATAGGCCGGCCGGTGACAGCCACAGTAACTTACAATCCCTGCACCGCAGCCAAATTGGCCCGTGACTTCTCTCTCTGCTTGAAGCACGCAGCTGCTTCCTCAGAGAGGCGATTATACTCTGGCTGGCTCCCTTATCGGTTTGGAAGAAGCAGAGATTTTTATCGGGATACTGGCTGAATCCCAAAAGGGCTATATTATACACACAAATACTTATATATATATATATATATTATCATCAGAGTTGGGGGGTGGAGGGGACGGAAAAGAAAGCTAAAAGGATAACTCTCTCAAAAGCGTGACATTTCTTTAAAAGGGAAGAAGGTAACATCAGTTCCGGGCACTTGGAGATTTCGGAGAGAAAGTAATGGGTTAGTCTGGAATCCTTTAATGGCGAGTGGATCAGGTAAACTCTGGGCTTTGCTGGGAGAGATTATCTAAGCATCAAAAAAACCACTCGCTTTTTAATGCGAGGAAGGCTGTTTAGAGATATTGGGTGTTTTAGAGGGGATTTCCTTGACACAACACCGAATGCCAATAAAGCAAATAGTACAAATCAGACTGGGGGGAAAAAAAGGAAGAAAGAAAGAAAGGAATTGCACTGATTTTTTTTCAAAGGGGTGGGCGGTGGAGAAGTTTGCAAAGGGTTTCTCTCCCCCCCTCCCCACCCCAAAGTATATTTATTTACTTTTGTGGCGGCGGCAGCTGCTGCTACAGGAGGCGACAGCAGCGACTGCGAGGGCGGCAGAGATGGAAGAAGACATCGCTCTCCATTTGGGCGTGAGTTTGCTGCACGCAGCGCTGTCTCTCATCTGCTGCAGTTCGGCTTCTGACATCCCCCCCCCCAAAGACTACACCATTCATCCCACTGTCCACTGCGGCAGAATTTTACGCAATTCATTATGTTACCATTACTCCACACCGTTTATTTCAAGGCAATGCAGAAAAGAAGAGCGGAACCATCAAATACTTATCATTTGTGGACTGAAACCAGTAACAGCGGCCACCAATTCTACGTGCTGAATTGCCTTCGGGGGGGGGGAGAGAAGAATATCATAAGGGTTTTTTTTGAGGGGGGTGGACCATGGCTAAGCTCTATTTTACAGGAGCACTGTGAGCCTTGTGTCGCAATTAAAGTTCTGCTACAAGGTAAAGGTAAAGGGACCCCTGACCATTAGGTCCAGGCGTGACCGACTCTGGGGTTGCGGCGCTCATCTCGCTTTACTGGCCGAGGGAACCGGCGTACAGCTTCCGGGTCATGTGGCCAGCATGACTAAGCCGCTTCTGGCGAACCAGAGCAGCGCACGGAAACGCCATTTACCTTCCTGCCGGAGCGGTACCTATTTATCTAATTGCAATTTGACGTGCTTTCGAACTGCTAGGTTGGCAGGAGCAGGGACCGAGCAACGGGATTCGAACTGCCAACCTTCTGATCGGCAAGTCCTAGGCTCTTTGGTTTAACCCACAGCACCACCCACGTCCCACTCTGCTCCAAGAGTAAGGGTCAAATCCAATCACTGAGCAAGTTGGACAGTTGCATTCCTTGACACTTTGGGACAAAGGCACTGAATAGCTATTTCTAACACACACACACACACACACACCACCACCACAAATGGAATTTCATTTGCAAATCCCTCCTCAGACCCCTGAGCCAAGCAGCCTGTTTTATTGTACCCAATTTCTGCCTTTTGCGGGGTTACAGGTGAGAACGGAAGCTGACACTTTCAACACTCCTGCAACGCTTTACATTTCATTTGTGACTTGGTTTGAAAGGACCCCGATGCGTTCGTGCAAGCGCTCGATTGCTTCGCATCGCACTGCATCATGGATTCAGGAGTACAGTGTTTGCGTGCAACAGGTTGCAATATGGGTTTGGTAGTACAGGGTATATGTAGGAGGGGTCCTGCTTCCGGGCAACTGGTTAGGTGGCGGCAGCAATGGGCGATATCTTACACCTGCTGGAAGGGGGCAAGAGGGAACCACGTTCCCTGGTTGCAACGTTTTGTCCCCTCGAAAATGGTAATTGGGTAGAATTTGAGATTAGCTCAGTGATTTCTCACTCTCTACAAAGAAAGTAGCATCAGTGTGTTGGCTCGGAAGTTATCTCCTCTCATCTGAGAAGCTGGAGAGAGGGATCTCCAGTTTCTGTCCAAAGTTAAAGGTAAAGGGACCCCTGACCATTAAGTCCAGTCATGACTGACTCTGGGGTTGCAGCGCTCATCTCGCTTTATTGGCCGAGGGAGCCGGCGTACAGCTTCCGGGTCATGTGGCCAGCATGACTGAGCCGCTTCTGGAGAACCAGAGCAGCACACGGAAATGCCGTTTACCTTCCCACCGGAGTGGTGCCTATTTATCTACTTGCACTTTGATGTGCTTTCGAACTGCTAGGTTGGCAGGAGCAGGGACCGAGCAACGGGAGCTCACCCCGTCACGGGGATTCGAACCGCCGACCTTCTGATTGGCAAGTCCTAGGCTCTGTGGTTTAACCCACAGCGCCACCCTTGTCCGCTTTAAACCAGGAAGAGGGCAGGAACTGAACCCTGGGATCTCCCACATGCCAGTTAGAATCATGGATTTAAAAGGGACCTTTATAAGATTATCTGGTTCAACCACTGCTCAACGCAAGGCAGGATGCTATTTTAGCCTGCCTGCCAGATGCTCCTACGGCCTCTGGTTACACCTCCAGGAAAGGAGAGCTGAACACAAGAAACACAGAAACCTCTCTGTTGCAGGTTCTCGTTTTTCCAATCAGTTAAATTCAGTTCTCCCTATTTCCACAGCAATTTGCAATTTATTTTTTTAAAAACAAAACCCTAATGAATATTTGTCAGCGTTTTGGTGTGAATTCCTAATACACACATAACCTATAATATTTTTTTGCAATCTCCCCATGCCTCCAATATAATGTCTTTTGGTAGGTTATTTCCATTAATATACGCTGCTTGCGGACTTTGGAACTTCAAGGCGACCAAATCACATGACCAAATCACATGATGGCGTTGTGATGCCTGGCGATTGACAGGTGCTCTAGTCTTTCTGTCCTAAGGGCGTGAGCGGGGGACAGGGCAGTTCACGTCCTCAGTGAATTACACCAGACTCAAAAGCACGTCAAAGAGCCAGAGGTTGAGGGATCTTCTAAGCTATAGCTTTGTTTAGCTTATATGTAAATCCAGCTCTAGGGACGTGGGTGGCGCTGTGGGTTAAAGCACAGAGCCTAGGACTTGCCGATCAGAAGGTCAGCGGTTCGAATCCCCGCGACGGGGTGAGCTCCCGTTGCTCGGTCCCAGCTCCTGCCAACCTAGCAGTTCGAAAGCACGTCAAAGTGCAAGTAGATAAATAGGTACCACTCCAGCGGGAAGGTAAACGGCGTTTCCGTGCGCTGCTCTGGTTCGCCAGAAGCGGCTTAGTCATGCTGGCCACATGACCTGGAAGCTGTACTTCGGCTCCCTCGGCCAATAAAGCAAGATGAGCGCCGCAACCCCAGAGTCGGCCACGACTGGACCTAATGGTCAGGGGTCCCTTTACCCTTTACCTATTCTATTCATCTATTGTCTACTGTGACTGGCAGTAGATGGCTGTGTTCATGAATTGGTTTGGAAAGGGCAAACTGTAATGCAGGGGTCAGCAAACTTTTTCAGCAGGGGGCCGGGTCCACTGTCCCTCAGACCTTGTGGGGGGCCAGACTATATTTGGGGGGGGGAATAAATGAATTCCTGTGCCCCACAAATAACCCAGAGATGGATTTTAAATAAAAGGGCAATTCTACTCATGTAAAAACACGCTGATTCCCGGACTGTCCATGGGCTAGATTTAGAAGGTGATTGGGCCGGATCTGGCCCCTGGGCCTTAGTTTGCCTACCCATGCTGTAACGCAACCCACAGAGCCACTGCCATTTCCTGCTGTCGTTGATCGATTTTATTGCAGGTTGACTCCTAGATGCCTATGGAAGAATAGCTCGGCTGGCTAGAGCAGGGTGGTGACAATTCCAAGGTTGCAGGTTCGATACCCATATGGGACAGCTGCATATTCCTGCATTGTGCGGGGTTGGGCTAGATGATCGTCAGGGCTCCTTTCCAACTCTACAATTCTATGGGTCTGTGGAAATAATCTACCAGAGAGCTATGCTCCTCGCCCTCAAAATAAAAGCAAGGATCCAGTCCTCATGAAGAAAGGGCTGGATGGTGATGATTTAGGCCTTTTTTTCCAGCTGGAACAAACCGGGACTCAGTTCTGGCCCTGAAGGAGCGTCTCCACCGCCATCATCCAGCCCAGACACGGAGGTCCAGCTCCCAGGGCCTTCTGATGGTTCCTTCCCTGCGAGAAGTGAGGTTACAGGGAACCAGGCAGAGGGCCTTCTCAGTGGTGGCACCTGCCCTGTGCAATGCCCTCCCATCAGATATAAAGGAAATAAACAACCACCTGACTTTTAGAAGACATCTGAAGGCAGCCCTGTGTTGGGAAGCTTTTAATGTTTGATGTTTTATTGTGCTTTTAATATTCTGTTGGGAGCCGCCCAGAGTGGCTGGGAAAACCCAGCCAGATGGGCGGGGTATTGCCATTATAAGAGAATAAGTTCACGGTGAGTTCCAACACCTCTTTTTCTAGAAAAGCACCGCTGATTACGTGCTTCACCAAAAGGTCTCAAGGCGGCTGGACAAGATAAAAACACAAGAAAATAGCACAAATAAATAGTCGAAACAGAAGCAACCAAACAGTAATCCCTGCAAACACATTAAAAAGGCTTCAGAATTTTAACAAGCCCAAGGCCTGGTTGAAGAGGAACGTTTTCGTCTGGCACCTAAAGAGTGACATAAAAGGTAAAGGTAAAGGGACCCCTGACCATTAGGTTCAGTCGTGGCCGACTCTGGGGTTGTGGCGCTCATCTCGCTTTATTAGCCAAGGGAGCTGGGCGTACAGTTTCTGGGTCATGTGGCCAGCATGACTAAGCCGCTTCTGGCGAACGAGAGCAGCGCACGGAAACGCCGTTTACCTTCCCGCCAGAGCGGTACCTATTTATCTACTTGCACTTTGACGTGCTTTCGAACTGCTAGGTTGGCAGGAGCTGGGACTGAGCAACGTTGCGGGGATTGAAACCGCCGACCTTCTGATCGGCAAGTCCTAGGCTCTGTGGTTTAACCCACAGTGCCACCCGCTGCTGACAGGCCAGCCTTAATGCCAAGACTATATTTGGGGAGGTGGGGGACCTTGGAGCCAGAAAGAACAGCGGCTGTAATCTCTGCGCCCTCCGCACTCGTGGCGAGAGACCGGGGAGCCTGCATGAGACGTGATTCATGCTGCCTGCGGGGAGCTCAAAGTGCAAAGCAGGGGAGGTGGGAGAAGGAAGGAGGACCGGGTTCCAATTAACAGCAGCTGTAAGTGGATCTTGAAATTGAATCTACACGTCCCCGGCTCCCGGGGGGGTGTCAACACAGCAGGAAGCCATGCTCGGGAGACATCGATCCAGCTGCAAAGTGGCGGAGACAGCCGCCTTCTGCAACAACACTGCCGGTTCATGTTCACCCTTTCTCCCCGCAGGGAGCTCGCTGCGCACGGGGGGGGGGGCGCCATTTGCCGCAAGGTGGCCAGGCCGTGTTTGTGTCCATTCGGCCCAGCGTCCTGTTGCTGTGCCCGGCCACAGGCAGGGCTTGAAGGCAGCCTCCTTCCCATGCCCCGTGGCCCCATGTAATCTCAGATAGACTGCCCTTGCTCGGGAAGGTTCGATTTTAGTAATCTCAGGTAGACTGCCCTTGCTCAGGAAGGTTTGATTTTGGTGAGCTAATAGACCTACAAAGCTATGGTTTCCCCAGTAGTGATGTACGGAAGTGAGAGCTGGACCGTAAAGTAGGCTGATCGCTGAAGAATGGATGCTTTTGAATTATGGGGCTGGAGGAGACTCTTGAGAGTCCCATGGACTGCAAGAAGATCAAACCTCTCCATTCTGAAGGAAATCAGCCCTGAGTGCTCACTGGAAGGACAGATCCTGAAGCTGAGGCTCCAATACTTTGGCCACCTCATGAGAAGAGAAGACTCCCTGGAAAAGACCCTAATGTTGGGAAAGATGGAGGGCACAAGGAGAAGGGGGCGACAGAGGACGAGATGGTGGGACAGTGTTCTCGAAGCCACAAACATGAGTCTGACCAAACTGCGGGAGGCAGTGGAAGACAGGAGTGACTGGTGTGCTCTGGTCCATGGGGTCACGAAGAGTCGGACACGACTAAACGACTAAACAGCAACAACAATAGACCTACATAAGAAGGATGCTGTTGGATGGCAGGAGGGTTCTAGTATTCAGAGGCCTTCAGTATTGGAGAAAGCTGTTTATCATCATCAGACAACAACAACAACAACATATTTATACCCTGCCCATCTGGTTGGGTTTCCCCAGCCACTCTCGGCGGCTCCCAACAGAATGTTAAAAACACAGCAAAACATCAAACATTAAAAACTTCCCTAAACAGGGCTGCCTTCAGATGTCTTCTAAAAGTCAGATAGTTGTTTATTTCCTTGACATCTGGTGGGAGCGTGTTCCACAGGGCAGGTGCCACCACTGAGAAGGCCCTCTGCCTGGTTCCCTGTAACCTCACTTCATTAACCTTACTTCACGCCAGTGCAAGTAGATAAATAGGTACTGCTGCGACAGGAAGGTAAACGGCATTTCTGTGCGTTCTGTTTTCTGTCACGGTGTTCCGTTGCGCCAGAAGCGGTTTAGTCCTGCTGGCCACAGAACCCGGAAAGCTATCTGTGGACAAATGCCGGCTCCTTCGGGCTGAAAGCGAGATGAGCGCCGCAACCCCGTAGTCGCCTTGGACTGGACTTAACCGTCCGGGGTCCTTTAAGTGATTGGTTCAGAAAGGATGCATTAGGTAGGTTTTCCTTTAAATTTACACCAAATTGACATTCCCCCCCTTCCGCACCACCAAGGTAACCCCAAACAAGCCCCTTCAAATTGTAAGATGGTGAGGGGGTCCGATCCCCACCTGACCTGAGTGGCCTGCGCAGTGGAAGACTGCCGAACGTCTGCGACACCCAAGGAGAGTCTGGCAGCCCTCCATATCCGCAGGGCAATTTGCATATTAAATACACACCAATCTGCATATTAAGTGCCCATTTGCATAGAGGAAGTCATCTTGCATTGGCACCAAAAATAAACATACACACAGAAAAAGGCAGCTCTGGAATTCTAACAAATAAATAAAGGGGTCGTATTGCGAGAGACATCAAGATGGCAAGAGACAAGGGAAGCGTTTTGCATCTTCTGCGGAGTGCCGCACAGGGTTAACGAGCGGTTTCTGGGCTTTTCGGCAAGCTGGCTGGGCTGCCCAGGCCAGACCTGCTCTAGCCATTAGGTCACACAGCCTCAGATATGAACACCCCGCAGGATATGCCCATGATTACAGCTGATTTCTGCTGTCCACATCCATTGAAACCGATCTGGTCCCTCGACTCGTCAGTGTATTGATACCAATTGGACCAGCGTTTAAGGTAAGCTTTGCAAGACCTGACTTGCCAAACTTGCCACTAGCTTTGCAAAACCCAACCTGCTCCATCATCTTCATGCATCGAATTGGGGATGGAGGAGCAATGCGATTCAGTACTCATTTAAGGCCAAATCTACCAAATCTTCGCTTTCTGAAACATGAGAAGCCAAACGCAGCTAGGCTTTGAAGTTAACACTTAAAAAAGTAAAAATTGCAATGCGATACTCCTACCAGTGTTCACAAAAATTCATATATTGGGGAAAGTGCATGCAAAAATGAAGATGCTAGCGAAGATAAAATACAAATATGCGTTTTGTAGGAGAAATTGCTTGCAATAATAATGTGTGCATTGGTTAGAGCTGCCTATGGAAGTGTATTCACTGGGGGAAATTCACACCAAAATGCTGGTGAATTTTCACGAGGATTTAAAAAAATTCAAAAAAATCCCAGACTGCTGCAAAATGTGGAGAACCGAATTTGAGATTGGAGAAACGAGAAACAGGCAGATCGCACACCAAATAGAAAACTTTGGGCTTGAAAAACCGCTTTGGTTTAGCCCAAGTGAAACGTGCTTCTTAAGAGATCGTTTCTTTGCTACTCAGCTAAACAAAGACAAAAGGGGCGCGGGTGGCGCTGTGGGTTAAACCACAGAGACTAGGACTTGCCGATCAGAAGGTCAGCGGTTCGAATCCCCACGACGGGGTGAGCTCCCGTTGTTCGGTCCCTGCTCCTGCCAACCTAGCAGTTTGAAAGCACGTCAAAGTGCAAGTAGATAAATAGGTACCGCTCCGGCGGGAAGATAAACGGCGTTTCCGTGTGCTGCTCTGGTTCGCCAGAAGCGGCTCAGTCATGCTGGCCACATGACCCGGAAGCTGTACGCCGGCTCCCTCGGCCAGTAAAGTGAGATGAGCGCTGCAACCCCAGAGTCGGTCACGACTGGACCTAATGGTCAAGGGTCCCTTTACCTTAACCTAAACAAAGACAGGCCTGAGAAAGAGACAAATCCAATATGTCATAACTATTTTTGAAGGCACATAGGGATTGTGTGCATTTCCAAAATCCATAGACATTGGAGGAGTGTCACGAACGGCTTGAGGCTGCAGTCAGATGGCACTTTGCTCCATCTTCCTGACGTTTCCTTTCCTGTCAATTCTTGCCTTCGGTGTGATCTTTCAGACAATGCAAAAGGCAATTCTGGAAATCTAGTGTTAACTGTTTCGGCAGGGGGAGCAATCAGTTAACTCAGAAAACCAGGGGAGCTTTGCGTTGAAATTTTCACAATCGCACTGTTGCCCCTTGCGGGATGAAATTTGCGCTGGCATCTTGGCGTACAGTTAAAACTGAGCAATGCATGGTAGCATATTCACCCCAAAGCCACAGCCCATCCGTGAAAGAGGTGGATCTCAATAGTTAACCACACAAAGATCAGCTTTATTGGGCTAATAATAATAATAAGTTTATACCCCGCCCATCTGGCTGGGTTTCCCGAGCCACTCTGGGCGGCTTCCAACAGAATATTAAAAACATGAGAAAACATCAGACATTAAAAACTTCCCTAAACAGGACTGCCTTCCGAGGTCTTCTAAAAGTCAGATAGTTGTTTTATTTCCTTGACATCTGATGGGAAGGTGTTCCACAGGGCGGGTGCCACCACTAAGAAGGCCCTCTGCCTGGTTCCCTGGAACTTGGCTTCTCACAGGGAGGGAACCGCCAGAAGGCCCTTGGAGCTGGACCTCAGTGTCCAGGCAGAACGATGGGGATGGAGACGCTCCTTCAGGTCTACTGGGCCAAGGCCATTGAGGGCTTGAAAGGTCAGTACCAACACTTTGAATTGTGCTCGGAAACGTACTTTGTCAATTTTGGTTTCTCTCATATATCTGAAGGGTTGTTCCATGGTTTGGGTCCTACAGGGGAGTACAAGCTTCCAACGGATTCAAGTGGCACAAAAGGAGATTCTGACTAATCATCTGGGAAAAAACTTTCTGAAAGTAAGGTAGAAAGGTAAAGGACCTTTCTGTTTGACAGTGGAATGATCACCCAAAAATGATCAAGCGTTTGGAAACCAAGCCTTACAAGGAGCGCTTGAAGGAGCTGGGTATGTTTAGACTTGAACAGAGGAGATATGAGCGCCATCTTCAAATATCTCAAGGGCTTGCCACATGGAAGATGGAGCAAGCTTGTTTTCTCCTGCTCTGGAGGGTAGGACTCGAACCCATGGCCTCAAGTTACAAGAAAGGAGATTCCGACTCAGCATCAGGAAGAACCCTGAGATGGTAAGAGCTGTTTGAGCAGTGGCAGGCTCTCCCTTCCTTGGAGATTTTTAAGCAGAGATTGGATGGCCATCTGTCATGGATGCTTGAATTCAGATTCCTGCATTGCAGGGGGTTGGGCTAGATGACCCCTGGGTCCCTTCCAACTCTACAATTCTACGATTGTGGAGCCAAGTGCAGTGGCTGGCGGCTCCTTCTCTCCCACCCCCCCATCTTCTGTTCAAGTTGGCGGCTGCGCTTGAGAGAAGAAGAAGAAGAAGAATTTGGATTTGATATCCCGCCTTTCACTCTCTTTAAGGAGTCTCAAAGCGGCTAACATTCTCCTTTCCCTTCCTCCCCCACAACAAACACTCTGTGAGGTGAGTGGGGCTGAGAGACTCCAGGAGAAGTGTGACTGGCCCAAGGTCACCCAGCAGCTGCAGGTGGAGGAGCGGTCTATCGCTCTTAACCACTACACAACACTGGCTCTCAGAGAGAGTAAATCAGATAGGATTGGGCATAGAGGAATGTTTTGGGATCACCGCCAACACCCACAGAAGAGCAAGGAGGAACTCAGGATATTGCACTGGGAGATTTAAGTCTGCAGCAGCCTTGCTTTCCTATTCATCTCAGCTTGAATCGCTTCAAGGTGTGGACAGTATCGCTGACCTGATCTCCATCACTATATCACCTGTGCTTCAAGGGAGCATGTCTCTGGGGCAGGGGGGGCGGGAGGGGGGGTCTGTATACCTTTGGCAGGTGTAAATAATTCATCCGGCCGAGGTGGCGAGTTTCATCCAGGTAGAGCCGGGCTCTTCAAATTAGATTCCCCAAGGCAGGCCTTGTGAATTATTCAGCCGGGTGGCTCAGTCTCGCTCCCACCCCCCGCATTGTGCCCGACGTTTCTCTGGATGCAGCCAGCTCCGCGGTGGCTAATTAATTTTAATTACCGTCTTTCACTGTTTGGAAATTGGGCACGTTTGCAAAAGGGAGGAAACGGAAAGAAGGGGGGAAATGGGGGGGGGCGTTTGATGAAAAATCCAGATAGTTGGAAGGGAGGGGGAGGGACCTTTGCAACACGTCATTTTCAAAGGAGATTAAAATGCTCGTTAAAAGAGAACGTAATTAACGGGCCACAGGTAGGGGATGGACAGAGCTGTCCATTTTCTGTTTTTCCAATCTTAAATTGGGTCGTCCGGATTTCCGCGGCGATTGGTGGGTTTTCTTTGTTTTAAAAACCTCTTGAAACTTTTTGGCACGAATTGTATGTACTGTATTTTTCGCTCTATAAGACGCACCAGACCACAAGACGCACCTAGTTTTTGGAGGAGGAAAACAAGAAAAAATATATTCTGAATCTCAGAAGCCAGAACAGCAAGAGGGATCGCTGCGCAGTGAAAGCAGCAATCCCTCTTGCTGTTCTGGCTTCTGGGATAGCTGCGCAGCCTGCATTCGCTCCATAAGACGCACACACATTTCCCCTTACTTTTTAGGAGGGAAAAAGTGAGTCTTATAGAGCAAAAAATACGGTAACATAATGCATGTTTGTATGTTCTCTGATATATGTGTTTTATGGGTGTGTGTTTTTCAGAGAACTGCCTTGCGAATTCAGAGAGGTGTGAATTTTGAACGACCGGCTGAGTATGAGCCAGTGTATTGTTTCAGAAAGAGTACACTCATCTTTAAATGCAAAGTATACCAACCTTATTGTACTACTGTACTGTACTACTAACCTTACTGTCTGTACTACCAACCTTACTATATGCTTGTGAAACCTGGACCACTTACAAACACCATCTCCAACTCCTCAAAAGATTCCATCAACGGTGTCTCCGAAAAATTTTACACATCCCTTGGGAAGACAGGCGAACTATTGTCAGTGTACTGGAAGAAGCAAAGATCACCAGTGTTGAAGCAATGATTCTTCAACATCAACTTCGTTGGACTGGTCATGTTGTGCAGATGCCTGATGATCGTCTTCCAAAGCAACTACTCTATTCCAAACTTAAAAATGGAAAGCGTCAAGCTGGTGGTCAACAAAAGAGGTTTAAACACCGACAACTGGGAAACACTGGCCTGTGAGAACAAAGGCATCATGGACTTTGAAGACACTCGAACTCAGGACGAAAGGGAGAAACGTGCTAAGAGGAAGGCACGCTTGGCAAATCCACACCGTGATATGAGGCCAGAGAATGTCATCAGTCTTTGCTGCCATTATTTCCCCCCACCAATCCGCAATTCACTTTCAATATTTTCTTCTTCTTTTTTAAATAATTTTTATTAAAGTTTCAATCAAAAATTGAACAGCAAAGAAAAAAAAGAAAAACATAAAAAAGATACACAAATACACGATACAAATCTCAAAGAGAAAATAAAAAAAACCACAAAAAGCAAGAATCAACAATAAAAAAAACATAACAATTAAAAACAATATCTCTTTTCCATTTCCGTTTTTAAATTTACTTATTTTCTGGACTTCCTCATACCTCCCTCTTTTGTATTCCAATCCAAATTGTTTGTCCAGCAATTTCTTTTCCACTTTTTTAATCCCAATCTTTAATTTTGATATAATATTAGAATATATAACTTCTACTTCTTTAACCCTAATCTTTGATCTTAATGTAATATAACATTAAAATTTTACCTCTTAATTGTCAAATTTCCATTTCCTTAAACATCCTTAATCCTAATCTTTAATCTTAGTCTATCATTAACTTTAACCTGTACAGCTGGAAACCGCTTATTTTCAGTCCAACATCACTCTAACATTCACTTTCAATATTTTCTTTAAGTACACAAACGATACACCATTGATGACATTCCCTGCCCCGCCTCCCATTTGAATGAGTGGCGTGGAATCACATCGCCATAGAAGAACTACTGCGTTATTAAATTGGCCTCAGCAAAGAGCAATTCGAATCATGTTGCTTTTGCGAAACACGAACTGCTGTGCAACAGAAGCGACGCCGCACGCGGATGCCCGTGGGAACAGAAAATGATGCCTTTCTGCATACTTACTCAGAAGTAAGTCCCACTTGTGCTCAAAGGGACTAATAAAGGCAGGCAAAAGGTAAAGGGCCCCTGGACAGTTAAGACCAGTCAAAGGCAACTATAGGGTTGCAGCGCTCATCTTGCTTTCAGGCCGAGGGAGCTGGCGTTTGTCCACAGACAGCTTTCTGGGTAATGTGGCCAGCATGACTAAACAACTTCTGGGGCAACAGGACACCGTGAGGGAAACCAGAGCGCATGGAAATGCCGTTTACCTTCCCCCTGCAGTGGTACCTATTTATCTACTTGCGCCGGTGTGCTTTCGAACTGCTAGGTTGGCAGGAGCTGAGACCGAGCAACAGGAGCTCCCTCCATCGCGGGGATTCGAACCACCAACCTTCCGATCAGCAAGCCCAAGCAGCTCAGTGCTTTAGACCGCAGCGCCACCTGCGTCCCTGATAACCGCACCCTATCTATGTCTACACAGAAGGAATTCCTACTGAATTCAACGGGATTACGTCCAGAGAATCCTAAAGAGCAGTTAGGACTGTAATATTCTTCTTCTTTCTTTTTAAGTATTCTTAGATGGGGGAGGGAAGGAGGAGAAATTGCAGCCAAACGAGCCACGCTGCCAAGTGCTGTATTATTTTTGGCGCTTTTTGAAAAACGTTGCAAAGCGTGCGATTCCCCCGCCTTTCCTTTTTGCACATTCCAAGCGCTGGTGGATGGCATTTCCGTGTCTTGTTTGCCCAGCCTCTGCCACTGCCTCTTCACAGCGACCTTGGCTGAATCACTTCCTCCAGGCCGGCTTGCCAAGTTTCCGCCCGCGCAGGAATCTCGGGCAGGGAGGTGTATTAGCGAGTCATTTCCTCGGGCTGCCGGTTCCACTTGGCGGAGGGTTGATTACCGACGGCTCTCCCCCCCCCCCCGCTTTCAGCCTGGATTCCTCCTGACCCACAAACCTGACCCGCCGCTGAAATAGCTGGCAGGTGTTCCCAGGTGTGAAAGAGCTGTGTGCATTTAAGGCAGAGGAGGCGGGAATCTTACAGAAAGGAACTCCTCTGGTTGTTGTTTACCAGAAGCAAAACAGCACAGGAATTGCCAAACAATATTTCCAAGAGAGGAGAAGGGAGGCAAGAAAGACGAGGCTAGTGGGGACTGAGCTGGGCTGTGTTCCACTTCCCTTCAAAAGCCCACAGGTGAAATTGGGCTGACCTTTGTAGGCAAAAGATGCTGTTAGTGTGGTGTAGTGGTTAAGAGCTGTGGACTCGTAATCTGGTGAACCGGGTTCGCTTCCCTGCTCCTCCACCTGCAGCTGCTGGGTGACCTTGGGCTAGTCACACTTCTTTGAAGTCTCTCAGCCCCACTCACCTCACAGAGTGTTTGTTGTGGGGGAGGAAGGGGAAGGAGAATGTTAGCCGCTTTGAGACTCCTTCGGGTAGTGATAAAGCGGGATATCAAATCCAAACTCTTCTTTGGTCCCATCCTTTTGCTTTTCTGCCCTTGGAAAGTGTTAGCGTTCGTGCTTACTAAACAGGGACCCAGTATGGCATTGTAGCACCATGTGACCGATCCGATTTGCCTCAGTGGTGCTGCCAGGAAGCCAAGTCAGAGCAAGGGCAAAGCTTCCTACCTTCGCTCTGAATGGGAGGACATTTTCACCTCAGTTTTGCGCCCTCTATTGTCCAAGAGCACGTACCTGCGTGTCTGTTTCACCACACACCTTGAGCTCACCTGCATTAGTGCATTAATTTCACCACACACCTTACAGGGGTCAGCAAACTTTTTCAGCAGGGGGCCAGTCCAATGTCCCTCAGACCTTGTGTGGGTCTATATTTTGAAATAATAAAAAAATGAACCAATTCCTATGCCCCACAAATAACCCAGAGATGCATTGTCAATAAAAGGACACATTCTACTCATGTAAAAACACGTTGATCCCTGGACCATCCGTGGGCCAGATTGAGAAGGAGATTGGGCTGGATCCGGGTCTTAGTTTGCCTACCTATGCCTTACGCATTAGTGCGACGAATATTCATGCCTTGATTGTTTTGTGCGACGGTGGCGAGGGATGAGAAGAAGGAAATGTCTTGGGAAGCCGGATTTTGAAGCCAGTACCAGATTTTATTTTATTTTTTGGGTACCTTTTTTGTGTTCCTCTTACAGAAAAGAGACATTGCAGATAGCGTGGGAGAAAGCTGATGCTGCTATCTTCCAATTCATATTGGTGCACCTTTCACCTCAGCCTACAAGAAAAGCATTCTCGAAGCACACGGACGTCAACTGGAAATTTTGAAGTGGGGACCTCAATAGAGCCTGTTTGTGCATCTCGCACCTGCCTTGCGTTTAACCTTGGCATCAATAGATGTTCTGAGGCACTCCACTCTGAATCTCTCTCTTATTAATGGCAACAATAAATACGTTCCCAGAGCCTGCCGCCAAATATTTGACAGGTTATTTTCAAATCAACACGCGGTTCCTGGCTTTGTGCAAGCTCCCCTCGTCCCCCATCCTCTTCCTCTCTCTGCCATCCAAAGTGCATGTTAGATGCGCAGCAGCTGTATATCTCTGCTTAACAAAAACAGCAGCTTCCAAACCAGGGGTTTCCAGCAGGAATAGAGGGGCTTGCTAAACCCTTTCCCCATTCAGCTGTGCTTCTGTTCAAAACCATTACCCCCACCCCAGCTTTTCTTGACCTTGAAGAAGAAGAAGAAGAGTTTGGATTTGATATCCCGCTTTATCACTACCCGGAGGAGTCTCAAAGCGGCTAACATTCTCCTTTCCCTTCCTCTCCCACAACAAACACTCTGTGAGGTGAGTGGGGCAGAGAGACTTCAGAGAAGTGTGACTAGCCCAAGGTCACCCAGCAGCTGCAGGTGGAGGAGCGGAGATGCGAACCCAGTTCACCAGATTACGAGTCTATCACTCTTAACCACTACACCACACTGGCTCCCTTGGCGGGTGGGGGGCAGGAATCTCTCCACTACACTACATACCGCCTCTCCCGGTATGCCCCACGGAAAGCCTCAAGGTCCATAAATAGCAACACCCTAGAGGTCCCGGGCCCTAAGGAAGTCAGATTAGCCTCAACCAGAGCCAGGGCCTTCTCAACACTGGCTCCGGCCCGGTGGAACGCTCTGCCTCATGAGACCAGGGCCCTGCAGGATCTGATTTCTTTCCGCAGGGCCTGTAAGACAGAGTTGTTCCGCCTGGCCTTTGGCTTGGAGCCAGTTTGATTCCCTCCCCCTCTTTCTTTTTTCTTTTTCCTTTCTCCTCCTGTGATGAGGCTGCATTTTAATATTTTAATGTTTCAACATTTTAATCTTGTTTTTATGTTGTATTCATTCAACTTGTTTTTATTATTGCTTGTTAGCCGCCCTGAGCCCGGCCTTGGCTGGAGAGGGCGGGGTATAAATAAAAAATATTATTATTATTGCTATTACAACATGAGATAAAAATGCATGCTTCCTCTTATCACATTCTACTGAGCCAGGGGTCAGCAACCTGCAGCCCATGGGCCTGATCCGGCCCACAAAGACCGTTTTACCAGCCCGTGAGCCACCCCCGAACCAAGCTTCCTGCTCAGCAAGTCCCCCACACGCTGCACTAAACCAGCACAGCACAGGGACTCACAGAACAACGCCGGAAATCACGTCTGTGAATGCGCAGATACAGGGAATTGCTTCTGCACATGCCCAGATGCTAAAAATGGCTTCTGCGCAGGTGCTATGTCTGGGCATGCGCAGACGCGATTTCCGGCGTCATGCTGCGCTGGTCCGGTCCACGGATGATCTCCGCAGGAGTGATCTGCCCATGGCCGGTAAGCCTTGGTGACCCCTGTACAGTGGTACCTCGGGTTACAGACACTTCAGGTTACAGACTCCGCTAACCCAGAAATAGTACCTCAGGTTAAGAACTTTGCTCCAGAATGAGAACAGAAATCGCGCGGCGGTGGCACGGCGGCAGCAGGAGGCCCTATTAGCTAAAGTGGTACCTCAGGTTAAGAATGGACCTCCAGAACGAATTAAGTTATTAACCCGAAGTACCACTGTACTGGGACACGGGTGGTGCTGTGGGTTAAACCATTGAGCCTAGGGCTTGCTGATCAGAAGGTCGGCGGTTCGAATCCCTGCGACGGGGTGAGCTCCCGTTGCTCGGTCCCTGCTCCTGCCAACCTAGCAGTTCGAAAGCACGTCAAAGTGCAAGTAGATAAATAGGTACCTCAATGGCGGGAAGGTAAACGGCGTTTCCGTGTGCTGCTCTGGTTCGCCACAAGCGGCTTAGTACTGCTGGCCACATGACCCAGAAGCTGTACGCTGGCTCCCTTGGCCAATAAAGCGAGATGAGCGCCGCAACCCCAGAGTCGTCCGCGACTTGACCTAATGGTCAGGGGTCCCTTTACCTATACTTTACCACTACACTGAGCCATCCAAAACCTGAAACAATTTGGCTGCAGTGCATACGCCCGACCACCAGGATTGCCAGTGATTCCCCCACAAAATTGGAAACGGTAGCTGAAATTGCTGCTGTTTGTGTAGTTTGTCTATGGTCAGGAACAGAAACCAGTCAAGCTCAATACGACTGGCATCCATTCACATTGCTGCTGCTGTTTTTAAGTCCACAAATGACACGTAATGGATGATGGGAGGTCTTAAAAAAAGAAAAAAAGAATACATTTTGATGTTTCCTTTGCATTGCAACGAATGCAACAAATACTGTATTTTTCGCTCTATAGGACGCACCAGACCACAAGACGCACCTAGTTTTTGGAGGAGGAAAACAAGAAAAAAAATATTCTGAATCTCAGAAGCCAGAACAGCAAGAGGGATCGCTATGCAGTGAAAGCAGCAATCCCTCTTGCTGTTCTGGCTTCTGGGATAGCTGCGCAGCCTGCATTCGCTCCGTAAGACGCACACACATTTCCCCTTACTTTTTAGGAGGGAAAAAGTGAGTCTTATAGAGCAAAAAATATAGTTACCCAAGTTACTTACATTCAACAGCAGACAAGCAACAGAACTGCGGCAAAAGGGAAACAGCGCTGTTTGCGATGAGTTCGGGTCAGGAGGGAAATCGCTGGTTCCTTACGTCCCTGTCTGCCGCTGAGGAATGGATCCCAACGTTTCACCTGGAAATCTCTGCTCTGAAATTCCAAATCTAGATCACGCCAGAGAGGCAACTCTTGACGTTTCCAAAACTCCCTAGAAACGAGAAGCTGTTTTCTTTTTAAAACATACACAACCCCTGTTCCAGTTCAGGCCTCCTCAAAGCTACACCCTCCTGGAGCAATCTCTGCGGTATGGGGAGGAGATTTGGAAGGGGCTGCCAAAGGCCCACACATGGGGGGTGGGAGCACCAGACCCAGAGATCCTTTAAGACTCAGCTGTGTGATCCAGCGAGAGATTTAAAGGCCACCCGAGGACTGAGGGAAGAGTCCAGAGGACTGCAGGGAGAAAACACGTTCATTGCCAGGAAAGAAAAACTGGCCTGAAGGGGAGAAATGTGGAACAATTAATTCCAGGTCCACGTGGGAGTATTCTTGGGCTGCAAAGGAACCTGAAGCTTCCAGCATTTGTCAGAAATTAGTGTCAAGATTTCGCCCTCATCTGCTTGAGGAGAGGGAGGGCTTCGAATTACACGCCGGGCCGGGACGCGTTGTAAATCCTTGCTCTAAAAAGACGCACGCCGACACAGCAAAGTCCGCGACTTTAGATTGAACAAGGCAATGAACTGGGGCAGAAGCGGTTTGGGGTGCTTGGCTTTTTTGGAGAGAACATCTCAAAAATGGAGGGGGGGGGAGCTTCTGTGTCAGGCTCACCCCATGGTCCAAGATGGAAAGAGCCCGGTTCTATCTAGGGATGGGTAAGGGCTCCATTGTTTTAGCCTTTTTGCCAATCTGACGTTCACTTCTGCACATCAGTTTGTGATTATTATTTTCAATTTATGGCTGGAATATTGGACTGGGACCTGGGAGACCAGAGTTCAAATCTCCACTTGGCCATGAAGAGAGGGGGAGGAACTTGGGCCAGTCACTGTCCCTCAACGTAGCCTACCTTACAGGGTTGTTGTAATTGGGTTGTTGTGACTGGGAGCGGCCGCCGAGACCATATAACACCAGTCTTGAAAGACCTACACAGGCTTCCAGTTCGTTTCCGTGCACAATTCAAAGTGTTGGTGCTGACCTTGAAAGCCCTGAATGGCCCAGTAAACCTGAAGGAGCGTCTCCACCCCCATCATTCTGCCCGGACCCTGAGGTCCAGCGCTGAGGGCCTTCTGGCGGTTCCCTCCCTGCGAGAAGCCAAGTTACAGGGAACCGGGCAGAGGGCCTTCTCGGTGGTGGCACCCTTGTTTAGTCAGAATCTCCTTTTGTGCCACTTGAATCCGTTGGTTTGGGTCCTACAGGGGAGTACAAGCTTCCATGGAACAACCCTTCAGATATATGAGAGAAGCCAAAATTGACAAAGTACGTTTCCGAGCACAATTCAAAGTGTTGGTACTGACCTTTCAAGCCCTCAATGGCCTTGGCCCAGTAGACCTGAAGGAGCGCCTCCATCCCCATCGTTCTGCCCGGACCATGAGGTCCAGCGCTGAGGGCCTTCTGGCGGTTCCCTCCCTGTGAGAAGCCAAGTTACAGGGAACCTGGCAGAGGGCCTTCTCGGTGGTGGCGCCCTCCCTGTGGAACGCCCTCCCACCAGATGTCAAAGAGAAAAACAACTACAAGACTTTTAGAAAACATCTGAAAGCAGCCCTGTTTAGGGAAGCTTTTAATGTTTAATGTATTTATTAAAAATACATTAAAATGTCACACATTAAAAACTTCAGGGCTGCCTTCAGATGTCTTCTAAATGTCAGGTACAGTGGTGCCCCGCAAGACGAATGCCTCGCAAGACGGAAAACCCGCTAGACGAAAGGGTTTTCCGTTTTCAATGCGCTTCGCAGGACGAATTTCCCTATGGGCTTGCTTCGCAAGACGAAAATGTCTTGCGAGTTGAGATTTTTTTTCCGCTCCCCCCCCTTTTTCTAAGCCGCTAAGCCTTTAATAGCCTTTTAGCAGCTAATCCGCTAAGCCGCTAAGGCTTTAATAGCCGCTAAACCGCTAATAGCGCTAATCCGTTAAGCCGCTAATAGGGTTGCTTCGCAAGACGAAAAAACCGCTAGACGAAGATATTCGCGGAACGGATTAATTTCGTCTTGCGAGGCACCACTGTAGCTGTTTACCTCTTTGACATCTGATGGGAGGGCGTTCTACAGGGCGGGTGCCACTACCGAGAAGGCCCTCCTAGGACAGCCTCGTCCTCATCCATGAATTTCTCACATCCCCTGTTAAAGCTCCCCAACACTGAAGTCGCCACCATGTCTTGTGGAAGCAAATTCCATAGCTGAACTATGAGCTAAGTGTTCAGGAGAGGGGTTGAAGTTCAGGGTAGAGGATGTACTTTACAGCTCTCAGCCTGAAACCCTGGAGAGTTGCTGTCATGAAAGGAGACAATACTGAGCAATATAGTCAAGAGTCGGATCCAATCTTCCATTCAGGACAGGCTAACAAAATTTATTATTAATTAGTATTAGTATTAGTATTAGTATTAGTATTAGTATTAGTATTAGTATTATTTATACCCCACCCTCCCCGGCCAGAGCCGGGCTCAGGGCGGCTAACATCAATAAAATTACAGTAAGAAACATAATAAGGAAAAAACCTCACCAATTTAAAATGCAATGTAAAATGCAGCCTCGTTTTAAAAGCAGCCCATAGATCAAAACCATAAGGGGAGGGAAACAGAAGGGTCAGACTGAGTCCAAACCAAAGGCCAGGCGGAACAGCTCTGTCTTGCACGCTCTGTGGAAAGATGTCAAGTCCCGCAGGGCCCTGGTCTCTTGGGACAGAGCGTTCCACCAAGTCGGGGCCAGTACTGAAAAGGCCCTGGCCCTAGTTGAGACCAATCTAACCACCTTGAGACCTCCAAAATGGTGGAGGATAGTCTGAGTTCCTTAGGGCCCAGGACCTCTAAACTATGGTTATTCATGGACCTTAAGGTCCTCCGCGGGGCATACCAGGAGAGGCGGTCCCGTAGGTATGAGGGTCCTTGGCCGCATAGGGCTTTAAAGGTCAAAATCAGTACCTTAAACCTGACCTTGTACTCCACCGGGAGCCAGTGCAGTTGGTAAATCACTGGGTGAATGTGATCCCGCAGCAAGGACCCCGTAAGGAGTCTCGCCATGGCATTCTGCACCCGCTGGAGTTTCTGGGTCAGTTTCAAGGGCAGCCCCACGTGGAGCGAGTTACAATAATCCAGTCTGGAGGTGATGGTCGCACTTCTTCACGCACACTGTTTTCAGTTCACCCACGGAACTGCCTGCCACAGGAAGGCTTCGAAAGAGCATCAGACAAATTAACGAAGGACAAGGTTACCAGCGGTTATCAGTCATGCTGTGCCTCAAACTGCTGGAGGCTGTGAAACTGGCCCTGAAGGTCCCTTACCTTTCCCGCCCTGATCTGGCCACAATTATCCATGCGACAGGCTTGACTACTGTAATTCGCTCTACGCGGGGCTGCCCTTGAAGCTGTCCCAGAAACTCCAGCGGGTGCAGAATGCTGCAGTGAGGTTCCTCACGGGGTCTCTGCCATGGGAGCATATTCACTCAGTGCTTTTCAAGCTGCACTGGCTCCCGGTGGAGTATCGGGTCAGGTTTAAGGTGCTGGTTTTAACATTTAAAGCCCTTCACGGCCTAGGACCCTCGTACTTACAGGACCACCTTCTCCTGGTCTGCCCCACAGAGGACCTTACGGTCCATGAATAATCATAGTTTAGAGGTCCCGGGCCCTAAGGAAGTTAGATAATCCTCCACCAGGGCCTTCTTAGTGATGGCTCCAACCTGGTGGAATGCCCTGTCCCATGAGACCAGGGCCCTGCAGGATTTAACTTCCTTCCGCAGGGCCTGTAAGACAGAACTATTCCACCTGGCTTTCAATTTGAACCTGGCCTGATCTTTTATTCCCCTTCCTTCCCTCCCCCTCCCCTTTTTGTGAAGATTACCCGCTCTGGGATCCCACAACTAATTCTCCCCTGGTTTCCTCGCTGGCCCAAGAGGGACTAATTTAGCCAGCTAGCCCTGGGGATCATCTAATGTTTATTGGATGGATTTCCCCCAAAAGTGATTTTTGATTTTATTATTATTTATGCTTTATACTGTATTTTATGCTGGTTTTGTTGTTGTTGCATCAATTAAATGTTTTAATTTTTTTGTTAGCCGCCCTGAGCCCGGTTTCCTGAATCAGGAAGGGCAGCGTATAAATAAAAAAATATTATTATTTATTATGAAGCCCACCTGCTGGGCATCACAAGTGTGTGTGTGGGGGGGGAGTGTTCTCGCACTCGGGTCCCGCTCACACAGGCATCTGGTTGGCTGCTGCAGGAACAGGATTGCTAGGCGAGATGAACCACTGGCCCGATCCGCCAAACTCGTCTTACATTCTTGGCTCCTGACGCGAAACCATTGTTGCAATGATTGGAACCACCTCGACAGGAACCCTCGAGTCTTGCCGTTTCAGCAGGCGAGTCGCACCCTCCGCGAATTGATAATAAATATCTCCCTGCCAGAGGAAATTCCAGCCCAGCATTCCAGCATGGGCGGACCACTTTGCTGCTCAATTTCTCAGTGCTTGCCTCCCTTTCTTCCCCCCCGGGAGGGTCCAGCGGAGGAGGAATCTCCTCCTACATCCTGGATAGCTCACAGCGGTTCCCACGAAGGGTCGCCGATCTCCCGGAAAGGTCTCTGCGAGCCCTGAAATCCTTGGCTCACCCCAGTCTCCCAGCACGGCTCCAACCCCCTTGCAAGGTCAAGGAGTGAGAAGCAGCCTGTTTTCTTGGCTGCAACAATAGTTAGCCTATAAACAAGAGGCTAAGAGCGCAAGGTTCCATTCGCTCTCTCCCATGATGGAGAATGTGCAAAGCAATGCATGACTCATACCTCAGGCTCGCGGTGCCTCTGGCAACTTGCCTTCCTCACCTCCCTGCTCTGGGATTCAGTTGGATGTGCCAAACTGAGCGAGGGAAAAAAGAAAAGAAAGACGTCGGCGAGCCATGGAAGCTACCTTTGCAGAAACAGACATTGTTTCGCTCAAACAAGCTAGCAGAACTGCTCCAAATGGCCTTGGGCTGCTGAAGAGGCCGGCTGCATGAATGTTCGCGCTACATAAATCTGCACCAGAAATTCGGCAGCAAAAGAGATAGGAATTGTAACAGCAGAATATTAGCCTTCGGCTTCATCGATAGCACAAACTCATATATGATATCACAGGACAGTGGATCTTATAGCACAGTAGTAGCTGCTACCTTAAGGGACGTGGGTGGGGCTGTGGGTTAAACCACAGAGCCTAGGACTTGGTGGTCAGAAGGTCGCGGTTCGAATCCCCGCGAGGGGGTGAGCTCCCGTTGCTCGGTCCCTGCTCCTGCCAACCTAGCAGTTTGAAAGCATGTCAAAGTGCAAGTAGATAAATAGGTACCGCTCTGGCGGGAAGGTAAACAGCGTTTCTGTGCGCTGCTCTGGTTCGCCAGAAGCGGCTTAGTCCTGCTGGCCACATGACCCGGAAGCTGTACGCTGGCTCCCTCGGCCAGTAAAGCGAGATGAGCGCCGCAACCCCAGAGTCGGTCACGACTGGACCTAATGGTGAGGGGTCCCTTTACCTTTACCTTTAGCTCCTACCTTTGGTGTGATCCACTGTGTCTTCTACTTTTTTCATTGAACTTTACGAGCTATTTCTGTTGAAATCTACTATTTAATACAATGAATAGTACAGTGGTACCTCGGGTTACAGACGCTTCAGGTTGCAGACGCTTCATGCTGCAGACTCCACTAGCCCAGAAATAGTACCTCGGGTTAAGAACTTTGCTTCAGGATGAGAACAGAAATCGCGCACCGGCAGCTGGAGGCCCCATTAACTAAAGTGGTACCTGGAAGGACAGATCGTGAAGCTGAGGCTCCAATAATTTGGCCACCTCATGAGAAGAGAAGACTCCCTGGAAAAGACCCTGATATTGGGAAAGATGGAGGGCACAAGGAGAAGGAGATGACAGAGGACAAGATGGTTGGACAGTGTTCTCGAAGCTACCAGCATGAGTTTGACCAAACTGCGGGAGGCAGTGGAAGACAGGAGGGCCTGGCGTGCTCTGGTCCAGGGGGTCACGAAGAGTCGGACATGACTAAACGACTAAACAGCATCTCAAATCCATTTGTTTTCTTGTCTAAGGAGTTCCAGCTGCCTAGGAAAAACACACACACAGAGACCACGAACAACAACCTACATGCAAATCCAAAAAAGAAGCCCGAAGATGAAAAGCGAAGGTGCCAAGTAACCAAGGAGACCGCTTTAAGCTTCCAGGTCTCAGTGAGGCCTCGCCCGGCAGCTGAAGCGCGAAGCAAAGCTGAACCCCTCCCCCCTCAAGTGTCTTTTGCCCCTCGGCGATTAATTTTGGCAGCATAAATTCAGTTTATTCGTCGGAGGCTGTTTCCTCCGTGCTGTTGCCTCACAGATACACAGGCACACTTGGCTACTTGCCCCTATCGGGAAAACTGTAGCCAATTCTTGCAAAGCAAGACACACACACAAATATATATATCTGCATCTAACAGCACTTTGCACCAGCTTCCTCCAGATCCTTTTTTTAGGATTTGGCTCATCGCTAAAATAATATATATGTTACGGCGCTTGACAAAAAACCCCCAAAAAACAGAGACTTTATTTATGTGGCAAAACAGTCCCAGTTTCCACCTTCGTCAGCTGCTCTGGGGAAAATGCAAGGATGCGGCTGTCGAGGTGGCGATGATGGAGGCGTTGAGGAAGGACTGCTGAGAAGGACTCTGTTTGCTGGAGGGAGAGCTCCACCTTTAAAGCACTCTTAGGGTGCTTTACTTTCTTGGGCTCCATGATCACTGCAGATGGTGACAGCAGCCACAAAATTAAAAGACGCCTGCTTCTTGGGAGAAAAGTGATGACAAACCTAGACAGCATCTTCAAAAGCAGAGACATCACCTTGCCGACAAAGGTCCGCATAGTTAAAGCTATGGTTTTCCCAGTAGTGATGTATGGAAGTGAGAGCTGGACCATAAAGAAAGCTGATCGCCAAGGAATGGATGCTTTTGAATTATGGTGCTGGAGGAGACTCTTGAGAGTCCCATGGACTGCAAAAAGATCAAACCTCTCCATTCTGAAGGAAATCAGCCCTGAGTGCTCACTGGAAGGACGGATCCTGAAGCTGAGGCTCCAAGACTTTGGCCGCCTCATGAGAAGAGAAGACTCCCTGGAAAAGACCCTGATGTTGGGAAAGATGGAGGGCACAAGGAGAAGGGGACGACAGAGGATGAGATGGCTGGACAGTGTTCTCGAAGCTACCAGCATGAGTTTGACCAAAGTGCGGGAGGCAGTGGAAGACAGGAGTGCCTGGTGTGCTCTGGTCCAGGGGGTCACAAAGAGCTGAACATGACTAAACAACAACAACAAAATGGTGCCTTCATCAGCCGCGGAAGGCTCCGGTTTGTTAAAGGCGCCGGGAGTTATAGTTCAGGTCGGCACCCTTGGCAAACTACAGTTCCCAAGGTTCATTGGAGGGAGCCATGGCATGAATATGACCCTCTGTGATGTTGGTATGAGCCTCCAAGTTGAGGTTGCATGATGCCAACATTAGCAAAGAAGGGGAAGTTATGCATCTCTGCTGCAGTTATTGCTACGCCTGCTGTTTAGAATATACTGGACCCCATTACGTTTGTTTAAAAAAAGGGGCTATCTAAGTTATCTAACAGGTGGGGGTGAAACAAGGATAATGCTTCTCTAAAACATACTTTTTTTTCATTGTGCTATACTGAAAGATTTTGGGCAGAAGGGAACTGAAACCATCAATGGAATTGTACGGAACAGCCTTACATTTACGGAGCAAAATATCCTCTTGAGTTATATACCCAGCATGTGGAACCTTACAAAAGGTCAATGTGAGTGGAATCTCCATGCCCTAACTAAGGATCTAGGAGTCTTGGTTGACCACAAACTTGACATGAGCCAACAGTGTGACGTGGCAGCTAAAAAAGCCAATGCAATTCTGGGCCTCATCAATAGCAGTATAGCATCTAGATCAAGGGAAGTAATATTGCCACTGTATTCTGCTCTGGTCAGACCTCACCTGGAGTACTGTGTCCAGTTCTGGGCACCACAGTTCAAGAAGGACACTGACAAACTGGAACGTGTCCAGAGGAGGGCAACCAAAATGGTCAAAGGCTTGGAAACGATGCCTTATGAGGAACGGCTAAGGGAGCTGGGCATGTTTAGCCTGGAGAAGAGGAGGTTAAGGGGTGATATGATAGCCATGTTCAAATATATAAAAGGATGTCACATAGAGGAGGGAGAAAGGTTGTTTTCTGCTGCTCCAGAGAAGCGGACACGGAGCAATGGATCCAAACTACAAGAAAGAAGATCCCACCTAAACATTAGGAAGAACTTCCTGACAGTAAGAGCTGTTCAACAGTGGAATTTGCTGCCAAGGAGTGTGGTGGAGTCTCCTTCTTTGGAGGTCTTTAAGCAGAGGCTTGACAACCATATGTCAGGAGTGCTCTGATGGTGTTTCCTGCTTGGCAGGGGGTTGGACTCGATGGCCCTTGTGGTCTCTTCCAACTCTATGATTCTATGATTCTATGATTCTATTCTAAGGCAAAAAGACTGATCCTGATGAATTGGGAAAATAATAATGTGGCTCTCTTCTACGATCGGATTGAAGACTTACACAAACTCGCGACATACGAACAACGTGCATATAAACACAGACTTGCCACGGACAAATTCTCCACCCCCATCGTTCTGCCCAGATACTGAGTTCCAGCTCCGAGGGCCTTCTGGCTGCTCCCTCCCTGCAAGAAGTGAGGTTACAGGGAATCAGGCAGAGGGCCTTCTCGGTGGTGGTGCCCTCCCATCAGATGTCAAAGAGATAAACAACTATCTGACTTTTAGAAGACATCAGAAGGCAGCCCTGTTTAGGGAAGCTTTAATTATTGTATTTTAATATTTTGTTGGAAGCCGCCCAGAGTGGCCGGGGAAACCCAGCCAGATGGGCAGGGAATGTATGTATGTAAAGGTAAAGGGACCCCTGACCATTAGGTCCAGTCGTGGCCGACTCTGGGGTTGCGGCGCTCATCTCGCTTTACTGGCCGAGAGAACCAGCAAACAGCTTCCGGGTCATGTTGCCAGCATGACCAAGCTGCTTCTGGAGAACCAGAGCAGAGCACAGAAACGCCGTTTACCTTCCCGCCACAACGGTACCTATTTATCTACTTGCACTTTGACGTGCTTTCGAACTGCTAGGTTGGCAGGAGCAGGGACCGAGCAACGGGAGCTCACCCCGTCGCGGGGATTCGAACCGCCGACCTTCTGATCATCAAGCCCTAGGCTCAGTGGTTTAACCCACAGCGGCGCCACCCGCGTCCCTGTATGTATGTATGTATAAATTATTATTATTATCGGCAGGATGCTGGAGTAGATGGGCCATGGGCCTGATCCTGCATCCTCTCCTAATGGAATAACAAGCACCTTCCACCTGGAACAGAGGAACCCATTGCAAGATTTTGTGCAACGGTCGTCCGCGCTGGTGGACGTTTCTCCCCATCAGCAGTCTACTAGCCACAGGGTTTTGCACCAGCTGCAGCTTCTGGACCAGGGACCAGAGCGGATTCCATATTTTATGCATCTGATTTAACTCCTTGTTGGGATTCAACGCACACACACCCCTCAGCCTCCAAGGGCAACTGGTTGCAAGGGAGCGGAATGGAGACCCCCGGAGGGAGGAAATTGGGACGCTGACAAGGAAAGGCAGCTCAGGGCAGCTGCTGAGGCTCAGGAGAACTCTCAATTATAGCTCGCATCAAGGCCGGGCGCAGAGGAGCTGCCTCATCCATCACTTAAAGGAGGCAGCGCTTGAAATATTAAAATGCCAGGAGGTTTGTGTCTCTCTCGCCGTGGCCTCTTTGCCAGGGGGTGGGTGTCGAGATTGACAGAGCCACGAACGGGCTGGGGTGCACAAAAGGACTGCTGTGGAATCAACCACTCCTCTTGCCCCCGCGCCACCCACACCGCAGGAAACCACACATTTGGTTTTTGTGCAACACAAGGCTGCTTTATACAGAGAGGCCAGCTTATGAGCGGATCTGGGTACTCGCTTGACTGCGCACAACTGCACATCGCAGCAACGGGAGGGTTTGACTCCAACCTTAAAAAAACACCCCCCACAACCAAATATGGTTTCTAGACCTTACTGGTGGTGCTGTGAAACCACTGAGCCTCTTGGGCTTGCTGACCAGAAGGTTGGCGGTTCGAACCCCTGCGACGGGGTGAGCTCCTGTTGCTCCATCCCAGCTCCTGCCAACCTAGTGGTTCGAAAGCATGCCAGCGCAAGTAGATAAATAGGTACCGCTCCGGTGGGAAGGTAAACGGCGTTTCCATGCAATCTGGCACTCATCACAGCCCTCTGTGTGCCAGAAGCAGTTTAGTCCTGCTGGTCACATGACCCAGAAAGCTGTCTGCAGACAAATGCCGGAGTTCATAAACCAAATCGTTCTTAAACCGGACTGTTCTTAAACCGAGGTACAGTGGTACCTCGGGTTACAGACGCTTCAGGTTACAGACTCCACTAACACAGAAATACAGTGGTACCTCAGGTTACATACTTAATTCATTCCGGAGGTCCGTTCTTAACCTGAAACTGTTCTTAACCCGAAGCACCCTTTAGCTAATGGGGCCTCCCGCTCCCGCCGCGCCGCCAGAGCACAATTTCTGTTCTCATCCTGAAGCAAAGTTCTTAACCTGAAGCACTATTTCAGGGTTAGCGGAATCTGTAACCTGAAGCATATGTAACCTGAAGCGTATGTAACCTGAAGCGTATGTAACCTGAAGTGTATGTAACCCAAGGTACCACTGTAGTACCTCGGGTTAAGAACTTTGCTTCAGGATGAGAACAGAAATTGTGTGGTGGCGGCGCGGCGGTGGCAGGAGACCCCATTAGCTAAAGTGTTGCTTCAGGTTAAGAACAGTTTCAGGTTAAGAACGGACCTCCAGAATGAATTAAGTTCTTAACCCGAGGTACCACTGTACTTGGCTGGAAAAGTGCATTGCAATGTCTGGAGGAGTGTGAGGCTGGAAGGATTCCTGTGTCCTCATATTGTTGAGGAATGTGCAAATTAGATAGATTCGCCTTTAAATGCAAATAGGATCTAATTTCTTTCCCATCCCGACTTCAAACTACACAAGCGCTGCCTGTTCTAAATACTGGAAGCTGGATAATAGGTTTCAACCTTCTCTCCCCACATCCCGGGAAAGCGATACCAAATAACTATGCAAATTAATTTCATTTCAGAGTCCTGCCTTTCTGGGAGAAGAATTTTTGAATATTCCTTAGCGCAGTCTTTTCTAGGGTCCATGAAATTCTGAATAGCTGCATAGCTGACATTGAAATCCAGCAGCTCTTAACTGGGGGGCGGGTGTCTTTCCTATCACTGCACCCGCACCCCCAGACTGGAGGAGCTTATTTTTAAAAACAATTTATATGCCACTTAACAACCATCAGCAGCGCACAAGAGGTGCGTCACAGTAAAGGTAAAGGTAAAGGGACCCCTGATCGTTAGGTCCAGTCGTGGCCGACTCTGGGGTTGCGGCACTCATCTTGCTTTATTGGCCGAGGGAGCCGGTGTACAGCTTCCGGGTCATGTGGCCAGCATGACTAAGCCGCTTCTGGTGAACCAGAGCAGCGCATGGAAACGCCGGTTACCTTCCTGCTGGAGCGGTACCTATTGATCTACTTGCACTTTGACGTGCTTTCGAACTGCAAGGTTGGCAGGAGCAGGGACAAAGCTATGGGAGCTCACCCCGTCATTGCGGGGATTCAAACCGCCGACCTTCTGATAGGCAAGTCCTAGCCCCTGTGGTTTAACCCACAGCGCCACCCGCGTCCCTTAGGTAAAGGATGGTTAAAACAATAAAACCAGACTTCAATTAAAATATCTGCTGGAATATTAAGATAGCTGCTCCAGGTGTTAGCTGAGGCTAGGATTTCAATAGCCCAGCCACAACAACAAAACCTTTAAAAATCTACATTTGTGGTCTGAGAACTTGTGGATTTTGGCTATAGTGTGTGTGTGGGGGGGAGAGATAAACACGTAAGTTGTGCATCTATCAGTGCCGGATTGACATATAAGCTAAACAAGCTATAGCTTAGGGCCCCGCTCTCTTACAGCCCCCCAAAAATTTAAAGGAAAAAAAAACCTGGATGTACATTTCCAAAATATAAGATAAAAAACAAATAAAATAAAACCTACATACAACAACAGTGTTTTGTGCTGTGCAGGCTCCTGTGATGTAAGTAATGGGCCCCGCCTGCTAGTCTGCTCCCTAAAATATCACTGGTTTGCTCATTTCTATATATATAGGTGTCTACATTCTGCATGGGGACACGGGTGGCGCTGTGGTCTAAACCACAGAGCCTAGGGCTTGCCGATCAGAAGGTTGGCAGTTTGAATCCCTGTGACAGGGTGAGCTCCTGTTGCTCGGTCCCAGCTCCTGCCAACCTAGCAGTTCGAAAGCACATCAAAGTGCAAGTAGATAAATAGGTACCACTCCGGTGGGGAGGTAAACGGCATTTCCGTGTGCTGCTCTGGTTCGCCAGAAGCGGCTTAGTCATGCTGGCCACACGACCCGGAAGCTGTCTACGGACAAACACTGCTCCCTTGGCCTATAGAGCGAGATGAGCTTGCAACCCCAGAGTCGTCCGCTACTGGACCTAACAGTCAGGGGTACCTTTACCTTTTACCTTTACATTCTGCATCGACTTTCAACATCTTTCAACAATTACTTTGATATAATACATAATTTGTTATGTGCAAATGGCTTTAGATGCCTATTAGGTCCATAAATTACCATATAGCATATATTCCTCACACAAAAAACAGCGACCATTTGTTGTTGACAAAGGACAGCTGGACATATAAAGGGCCCCATTACCTTCAATAGCTTAGGGCCTCATCAAACCTAAATCCGACCCTGGTCTCTAGCGGCAAAGAGGATCTAGAAGGCTTTTATGTCATTGGGTGAAATTTTATTTCGTGTGCTTCGGACTTTAGATGCCCAACATTCTCAAGCCATGCCAGGTCAGGAAATAAGAATGTCACAATTTATTTATTCTATAAAATTACATATACCGCTCGCTTGTGTAATTTTTTTTAAAAGACCTCAAAACGGTTTACGAGAAAGATAAAACAATAAAATCATCGCAACCATTTGCAACCATGATTCGAAACAAGCTAAAACCAGAATAGAACAGACTGAAACAAAACAAAACTTAGACAAACTTTCAAGCAACTGGGTTGCAAGCTCCAGGAAGCAGAAAACAAGGACTTGCTTACTCACCTATGGTGAGTTGAAAACTGTCTCCAGGTGAACAGGAAACAACGTGTTTGCAAATTTGGAGGAGTTTCCCCCCCTTTCTTTTCTGTTTCTTTACTCTCAGGCCGCTAAACGATATACGCTAGTGGGCTGTGAATGGGCAGCCTTTACGTGGGATGATCACTTATTTGACTTCAGTGCCTCACTTCCAGGTAGGCAGAGCTCCCAAAATCCCTTCCAAAGGATCCTACAAATTTGGCAGCGGACCCGGCTGCTGATTTAATTAAACAGGCCGTAAGCTGTGTCAAAACGCTCAGAAGGACATTCGCCGCAGGCTTTCTTTCCTCGTAGCCGTAAAAAGGAGGCCGGAACGTATCGCAAAGCAGACCCCTCGAGGCACAAGTCCTAAGCTGATTAAAAACCAGCCACACGTGAAATAATAAGAATAAAAAACTTAATGAACTCCCCAGCTAAGTGATTATTTTTTAAAAGGAAAAAGGAGACCATCGGAGTCAAGGACATTCCTTATCACCCTTGATATACCTGCTCACATTCGGTGAATTTTTACGACAGCAAAATGGTGGGGAACCCACACTTGATGGCAACAACCAGGGCTTGGGTCTCTGCCAATGACTCACTCGTTGGCCTTTGTCAAGCTCCTCATCTCTCATTCTACCCTGACAGGGCTAAGGCATGGAAAGCTATGGTTTTCCCAGTAGTGATGTATGGAAGTGAGAGCTGGACCATAAAGAAAGCTGATTGCCGAAGAATGGATGCTTTTGAATTATGGTGCTGGAGGAGACTCTTGAGAGTCCCATGGACTGCAAAAAGATCAAACCTATCCATTCTTAAGGGAAATCAGCCGTGAGTGCTCACTGGAATGACAGATCGTGAAGCTGAGGCTCCAGAACTTTGGCCACCTCATGAGAAGAGAAGACTCCTTGGAATAGACCCTGATGTTGGGAAAGATGGAGGGCACAAGGAGAAGGGGACGACAGAGGACGAGATGGTGGGACAGTGTTCTCAAAGCTACCAGCATGAGTTTGACTAAACTGCGGGAGGCAGTGGAAGACAGGAGTGCCTGGCGTGCTCTGGTCCAGGGGGTCACGAAGAGTCGGACACGACTAAACGACTAAACAACAGCATCTTGAGCAAACCGCATATTCAAAACCGTCTCCGTTTGCTGAAATATCATTAAGACAAGTTCAAAGGCTTCGAGACCATTGGCTCTCATCTCCTGCCCCGAGTTTTTTGCTCTTCCATATTGAGTTGCAACCCAACCGAGTAGGCCCATTCAGTTCCACTGCCACAACTTTTAGGGTGACAGTCTTGCTTCCTTGTAAGCTTTTGCGGGGGAAAGAGATCTCTCTTACTTTAAGGCTGCCATATTTTGAAGAGCAAAAAAGAGGACGCTATGACGACTCTCATTTTAAATACCCCTACTATACAGTGGTACCTTGGTTCTCAAACACCTTGGTACTCAAATGCCTTGGTTCTCAAATGCCGAAAAGCCAGAAGTATGTGTTCCGGTTTTCTAATGTTTTTCAGAAGCCGAATGTCCGATGTGGCTGTAAGCTATTGTTTCCGGGGCGCCTGCACCAATCAGAAGCTGTGCCTTGGTTTTCGAACATTTCGGAAGTCAAATGGACTTCTGGAACTGATAAAATTTGGTGCTTTTGTTTTTACTATTCATTTTGCATTTTTGTTTTTGAGGCTTTTTCGGTTCATTTGTTTTTGTGACTGTGTGGAACCCAGTTCAGCTACTGATGGATTGATTGTGTGACTACGGAAATGGATAAAAGCCCCCCATCCAAACAATGACTATCATTAGTGCAGGTAAGAAAAAATAGTAATTTTATTTTTTATCATCTACAATACAGTCTTATTTATTTTATTTTATTGTACAGTACATTGATTATTGCTTACATTTTATGGATCAATGGTCTTGTTGGATAGTAGAATCCATGTTAAAACTGCTGTTTTAGGGGTTGTTTTTAAAAGTCTGGAACGGATGAAGCCGTTTTGCATTACTTTCTATGGGAAAACATGCCTTGGTTTTGGAACGCTTTGGTTTTGGAACAGACTTCCGGAACGGATTAAGTTTGAGAACCAAGGTACCACTGTATACAGGCAATAGAAGCTGTGATATATTGCTGAGGGGGGCAGGAGAACAAAAGAGGAATTCAAGTCTTCATCCCCCAGTTATGTCTAGGTCTCATCTAGAAAGTATAACTAGAGACATTCTGGCAAATTTAAGAAATCCACCCAGAAAGAAATTCTACCCCTGAAAAAGAGGACATGTCCTGGAAAAAGAGGACACATGGCAACCACCATGTAACATCAACCCAAAACAGTTTGCGTCCCACATTTCTGGTTAATCTGACCTGGATCCCAACAGCAGAGAGGACAGTCAGGTGGAAGTTCTTTAAACCAGGAGCTCAGCAGAAGACGAGTGCCCAGAAAAACAAACACAGGCGATTTAAAATCCCTCGTTGAGTGCCAGCTCATCCTGGAGCGCTGATGACAGCCATATAGTACTTCCTATCGCCTCAAACTGGCCGCCTTTTGCAAATCCACATCCGGTGCCCTCCCACAGAGTATCTTGAATCGGCAACAGCAGCACGCGCCTGCGATCTTCCCAGATTAAGAGGAAGAGGGCCAGGCGTCATCCTGGAACAGTTCCAAGGGATGAATCAGAGCAAAGTATGGGCACCAGACAAGTTTTGTGCCAGCTCTGTTGCCAGACCTGCTATATGAGCCTCGTCATGGGACGTGGAACAAATGGGCAGAGACAAATGCAAAGCAAAGTGTTGTCTTATTCTGCCTTGGTCGCTCCAGAGCTGGAGTTCTGAGTCCAGTTCTGGGCACCACAATTTAAGAAGGCTGTCGACAAGCTGGAACGTGAGCAAAGTGCCACAACAGTTGCGAGAATATTACTAGCGAAGAATTGGAAGAAACAAGATTTGCCAACTATCGAAGAATGGCAGATGAAGATGATGGACTATATGGAACTTGCCGAACTGACCGGGAGACTCCTAGACCAGAGAGAAGAGACATTGGAAGAAGATTGGAAGAAGTTCAAAGAATATCGGGGGGGGGGGTGTCAATATTTAAATCTTAGAAAAGCTCTGGAAGTTTGGAAAAGCTTTGGGGGAAAAGTTTTGGGGGGAAAAGCTTTGGAACTTTGAAAAAGCTTTTAGCCCTGGACCCTGCCCACGTGGCCCTCGGAATCCTGCATAGAATGGAATACGGCCCTCCCGCTCAGAAAAGGTCCCCCGGCACTGGCCAAATGGATCAGGATCGAGATGTTTATACTCCAGCCGCAGCCTGTTTCGCAACCCTAATGCGTACATTTGCAGGGATGATTTATCCCCAGCAAATAAAATGCAGCGTAAACATTTTATCAGCTCGTTATGGCAATAATAACAGCAAAGAACCCCAAAATGCCCATGAACACAATGCCGGACGCACAAATCAGAGTTCCTGGCTGTAGAGCTGGAGACTGAAGTGAATGTAAATGAAAAGTGGACTGAATACACTTAATATTCCCACTTTTCTCTCAATATAGACCCCAAGGCGGTATCTATAGTATTCCCAGGCCACCTAGACAGCATCTTAAAAAGCAGAGACATCACCTTGCCAACAAAGGTCTGTATAATTAAAGCTATGGTTTTCCCAATAGTGATGTATGGAAGTGAGAGCTGATCGCCAAAGAATTGATGCTTTTGAATTATGGTGTTGGAGGAGACTCTTGAGAGTCCCATGGACTGCAAGAAGATCAAACCTCTCCATTCTGAAGGAAATCAGCCCTGAGTGCTCACTGGAAGGACAGATCCTGAAGCTGAGGCTCCAAGACTTTGGCCACCTCATGAGAAGAGAAGACTCCCTGGAAAAGACCCTGATGCTGGGAAAGATGGAGGGCACAAGGAGAAGGGGACGACCGAGGACGAGGTGGTGGGACAGTGTTCTCGAAGCTACGAACATGAGTTTGACCAAACTGTGGGAGGCAGTGGAAGACAGGAGGGCCTGGCGTGCTCTGGTCCAGGGGGTCACGAAGAGGCAGACAGGACTAAACAACAACAAAGGCCCTTTGCACAGCAGACTCCACAAACAGATGCTGAGCAAGGTATTGGACCTATGACCCACAGCTCCAAGAGAATGCCAAATCAGGTTCCTCCTAGCGGATAGGGACAAGGGTGTTACTGCCCCAGTGGCTTTCTTTTTAATCTCCATCTTACCTGAAAGAGTTTTTAATGAATCATCTCACTGGGGAACAGACAGGGTGAAGCAGAGCAATCGAACACCTTGTGATCCTCCATCAGCCTCACTCCTCTCCCTTTTAAATTTATCCTCGTGTTCTGAAATGTTTTAACTCGCAATGCTAATAATAACAACAACAATAATAATAATAATTTATTATTTATACCCCGGCCATCTGGCTGGGTTTCCCCAGCCACTCTGGGCAGCTTCCAACAGAATATTAAAATACAATAACCTATTAAACATTAAAAGCGTCTCTAAACAGGGCTGCCTTCAGATGTCTTCTAAAAGTCTGGTAGCTGTTGTTCTCTTTGACATCTGGTGGGAGGGCGTTCCACAGGGCAGGCGCCACCACCGAGAAGGCCCCCTGCCTGGTGAGGGAACCGCCAGAAGGCCATCGGCACTGGACCTCAGTAAGGCCAGTTTGTAAAAAAGAATGGGGAAAATTTGTAATTTATTTAGGAGACCATTGTAAGCAGATGGAAACACTAGCAGGATTTTAATCTCACTTCTAAGGTAACGAAGACAATGGAGGATTAAGATGGATTTTTTTTAAAAAATGTGGATAACAGATTGATACGCAGTTGTAAATGTTGACATTAGGACCCATGCAGGGGATAGCGGGAAGTCGTGAGATTGAGTAACTTTAAAGGTAAAGGGTAAAGGGACCCCTGACCATTAGGTCCAGTCGTGACCGACTCTGGGGTTGCTGCGCTCATCTCGCTTTACTGGCTGAGGGAGCCGGCGTACAGCTTCCGGGTCATGTGGCCAGCAGGACTAAGCCGCTTCTGGCGAACCAGAGCAGCGCACGGAAACGCCGTTTACCTTCCTGCCGGAGCAGTACCTATTTATCTACTTGCACTTTTGACGTGCTTTCAAACTGCTAGGTTGGCAGGAGCAGGGACCGAGCAACGGGAGCTCACCCCGTCATTGCGGGGATTCGAACTGCCGACCTTCTGATCGGCAAGTCCTAGGCTCTGTGGTTTAACCCACAGCACCACCCCAGTACCTTCCAACATTACTCTAACAAAAATCAGGACGTGTATCTTTTCTTTCTTTCTTTTTTAAGTTGGTTCCTTTTTTTGTTTGTAAAATAGTTTTTATTTGGTTTAAAATATATATAAAGTTATAACAAAATCAATTGCAAATCCATATAAAGAGATTACTCAGTCTCACGACTTCCCGCTATCCCCTGCATGAGTCAACATTTACAACTGTGTATCAATCCGTTATCCACATTCTTTTTTAAAAAAATCCATCTTAATCCTCCATTGAGCTCACCCCATCGCGGGGATTCGAACCGCTGACCTTCTGATCGGCAAGTCCTAGGCTCTGTGGTTTAACCCACAGCGCCACCCGCGTCCCAGGGGTCCCTTTACCTTTATGTTGGAGGGTAAGCTCTCCACTCCTAACCCAAATATGGTCCATGTATCAAAACATGTGAGGGTGCTTCAGTTTGGGAAGGCACTCTGTACATGCTTGAATGTACTCAGAGTCGATTCCCATGCTCTGCTGACAATCTGTAGCATCGGGAACATGGGCCAGGTACCCACACAACGGGCTCATCGTCTCCAGAGACCCCCGTCTCCTTTGCAGCCATGCGCCACATCAAAAGCGCAAGATCTCTGACGCCGCATGCACTTCAAAGCCTCCGGACTTGGCTTTCGCACCGCAAGCTGTCAGATCATGTTGCATTAATGAGCTGGGGAAGTTCACAACCAGCATCGCGGAGAAACCACAAATCCCGTCCAATTTCTTCCTCTTTTTTTTTACAGTAACTGTGAACACACCACAGAGGCGCCAGAGCTTGCGCACGAAAGGGGAAGCAAAGAGGGCGGCCCTGAGACAATCGACTGTAAGGGCTGAGTCCGAGCCAAGGACCAGAATCGGAGCCCGTTCCGAATGAACCTGTGCCAAAGAGCGTCTCTGGGCATGCCCAAAGTGCTCATCTGTCGCGCTGGCAAGCAGCTACAGGCAAGCTCTCTCCCCCCCCCCCCCCCATGTCTAGGATTCACAGGCAGGCATCCAATAAGATGAATTATAGAGAGACAAGCTATTTTAAAATTTTATTTAGAACTTTTTACAGGTAGGAGGAAGGGAGGAAGAGGCTTGAAAAAGACTTCATGCTATGATAAACTGGGCAAAGGACTTAGGGCACAATATACAAATGGCAGATTGGGAGAGGTCAGCAAACCTTTTCAGCAGGGGGCCGGTCCACTGTGCCTCAGACCTTGTGGGGGGCCGGTCTATATTTTGTTGGGGGGGAAATGTACAAACTCCTAGCTTAGATAGGCTAGTTTTAGCCTTTTAGTTTAAGTAATCCAGGATGCTATGGGTTTCCCAGTAGTGATGTATGGAAGTGAGAGCTGGACCATAAAGAAGGCTGATCGCCAAAGTATTGATGCTTTTGAATTATGGTCTGGAGGAGACTCTTGAGAGTCCCATGGACTGCAAGAAGATCAAACCAATCCATTCTTAGGGAAATCAGCCCTGAGTGCTCACTGGAAGGACAGATCCTGAAGCTGAGGCTCCAGTACTTTGGCCACCTCATGAGAAAAGAAGACTCCCTGGAAAAGACCCTGATGTTGGGAAAGATGGAGGGCGCAAGGAGAAGGGGATGACAGAGGACGAGATGGTGGGACAGTGTTCTCGAAGCTACAAACATGAGTTTGACCAAACTGCGGAAGGCAGTGGAAGACAGGAGGGCCTGGCGTGCTCTGGTCCAGGGGGTCACAAAGAGGCAGACACGACTAAACGACTGAACAACAACACTTTGGCCTTGCTTCGGATTTTGGTGGTCACCTCTTTTGGAACAGAGGCCGGGTAGGATTTTTTTCCCATTTGGCAAATTGGCAGTGGCCATTTGGTTTTTGCCTACCCCGCCCAGCAATCGTCACAACTTTGTAAGGTTTGGCGGTTAGGCATTGGCTTATTGAAGTGGGGGGGGGGCAGGTGCGGCCATCACCTGCCCCTCCATGAATAAGGGTATTCCAGTCAAGGAATTTGGGGGCCCTGAGTACCAGGAGTATAAATGTTAGTTATATTAATCTTGTTGTTTCTTATACTGTGGTTGTTTGTTTGATTCTTCTATTTGTTTGCTTGATTGTATTTTTGCTTAGTTGTTTGTTCGTCTGTTTTCTCATATATGTATTTATTTTAAATCAATAACGATATATTTTTAAAAAGGAATCGGGGGGTCCTGGATCTCATCCAAAGTCCGGTTGAGGGGCTAGGGCCATGCCAGGACCACAGAAACCCTGGGCTGAGCTTCGATTGATCTTCATCGATGTTGCTCCCTTGTTTGGTGTTTACCCTTTCAGACTACCAGCCAGAGAGGCAGGAGTCAGTTATAGTCTGCTGCCAATCTCTAAGCCAATACCATTCACCTTGCTGTAATCAAAGTTGTGGCCTAAATTTTGCCCTGAACGTCCGACGGGGCTTCCGTGGGTTCCGATTGGCTGCAGGAGCTTCCTGCAGCCAATCAGAAGCCATGCTTTGGCTTCCGAAGTTGGACGAACTTCCGGAACAGATTCTGTTCAACTTCCGAGATATGACCGTATATAGTTTTAATTCTATCAATGTTTAATGGCTTTTTTTAATGACTGTCCCCCCCCCCCCCATGATTTTAGTGGTACTTCTTTTTATCTCTAAGCTGCCTTGAGTCCGTGTCTGGGAGAAAGGAGTATAAATAAATATATAATAAATGAATAAATGACACATCTCTTTAGCACATAATGCATAGCCCTGAGGTCATGGGGTCCTGCAGAAAATCGCCTTGCCTCTTCTCCCTCAGAGCAGAACAACCAGTTAATATGAACCAGTTTTTAATTCTATCAATGTCTATTTAAAAATAAATGATTTTTTCCCTGTGTTTTTAGTAGTTTTTATTTTTATCCATAAGCTGCCCTGAGTCCCTTCAGGGGAAAAGGCGGGGTATAAATTGGCATATAGTAAGTAAAGGTAATCAAGGGACGTGGGTGGCGCTGTGGGTTAAAGCCTCAGCTCCTATGAGTTGCCGATCGAAAGGTCCGCGGTTCGAATCCCCGCAGCGGGGTGCGCTCCCGTTGTTCGGTCTCAGCGCCTGCCAACCTAGCAGTTCGAAAGCACCCCCGGGTGCAAGTAGATAAATAGGGACCGCTTACCAGCAGGAAGGTAAACGTCGTTCCGTGTGCTGCGCTGGCTCGCCAGATGCAGCTTGTCACGCTGGCCACGTGACCCGGAAGTGTCTCCGGACAGCACTGGCCCCCGGCCTTTAGAGTGAGATGAGCGCACAACCCTAGAGTCTGGCAAGACTGGCCCGTACGGGCAGGGGTACCTTTACCTTTACCTTAAGTAAAGGTAAAGGGACCCTGACCATTAGGTCCAGTCGTGACCGACTCTGGGGTTGCGGCGCTCATCTCACTTTACTGGCCGAGGGAGCCGGTGTACAGCTTCCGGGTAATGTGGCCAGCAGAACTAAGCCAATTCTGGCGAACCAGAGCAGCGCACGGAAACGCCGTTTACCTTCCCGCCAGAGCAGTACCTATTTATCTACTTGCACTTTGACGTGCTTTCGAACTGCTAGGTTGGCAGGAGCAGGGACCGAGCAACGGGAGCTCACCCCATCATGGGGATTCGAACTGCTGACCTAAATTGGCATATAAATTGGCATAAATTGGGTCAGGTTTAATGTCCTGGTTTTGACCGTTAAAGCCCTACGCGGCCTAGGACCTACGTACCTACAGGTATGCCCTCTCCTGGTATGCCCCGCGGAGGACGTTAAGGTCCACAAATGACAACACCTTGAAGGTCCCAAGTCGCAAGGTGGTTAGATTGGTCTCAACCAGAGCCAGGGCCTTTTCGGCTGTGGCCCCGACCTGGTGGAACGCTCTGTCCCAAGAGACTAGGGCCCTGTGGGACTTGACATCTTTCCGCAGGGCCTGCAAGACAGAGCTGTGCCGCCTGGCTTTTTAACCTGTATTAAAATAATAATAATTTCCCTATTGTGTTTTTATTGTAATTTTACTGGTGTTAGCCGCCCTGAGCACAGCTCTGGCCGGGGAGGGCGGGGTATAAATATTATTATTATTATTATTATTATTATTATTATTATTATTATTTAAATGCTCATGAACTTTAAAACTGATGTGCAAATGGGGGAGAACTGTACTCAGTGTTTTGTTTCTTTGTTTTTAAGGGGGGGCGCAAGGTGCTGCCACTCACCATGAAGTTGTTATAGTAAGTGCCACACTTTTAACAATTTTTTTGGGGGGGAGGTGTTGGTATTGCACACCCTTTGTTGTTGTTTAGTCGCTTAGTCGTGTCCGCCTCTTCGTAACCCCCTGGACCAGAGCACGCCAGGCACTCCTGTCTTCCACTGCCTCCCGCAGTTTGGTCAAACTCATGCTGGTCTCTTTGAGAACACTGTCCCACCATCTCGGCCTCTGTCGTCCCCTTCTCCTTGTGCCCTCCATCTTTCCCAATATCAGGGTCTTTTCCAGGGAGTCTTCTCTTCTCATGAGGTGCCCAAAGTCTTGGAGCCTCAGCTTCAGGATCTGTCCTTCCAGTGAGCACTCAGGGCTGATTTCCTTCAGAATGGATTGGTTTGATCTTTTTGCAGTCCATGGGACTCTCAAGAGTCTCCTCTAGCACCAGAATTCAAAAGCATCCATTCTTCGGCGATCAACCTTCTTTATGGTCCAGCTCTCACTTCCATACATCACTACTGGGATAACCATAGCTTTTACTATACGGACCTTTGTTGGCAAGGTGATGTCTCTACTTTTTAAGATGCTGTCTAGGTTTGTCATTGCTTTTCTCCCAAAAATTTGTACACCCTTAAAACATTTGCACACCCTTAAGCACCCCCAGAAAAAAAGCACAGTCTTTGCTCAGAATTGGGGGGGGGGGGGCGAGAAACCAGAGAAACGAACACTGTCAGGTATGCACATCTATAGGATATAACCCCCACTGGTGCCTTTCTGGGAAGACGAGGGGGACGACACCAGAGGTTGAAAAATTGCAACCCACACTCCTTGGGAGATGGAGACTTTGATCATCGGCTGCCAGTGGCAGGGATGGGGGAAGAGGAAACGAGACAATCTCCATGGCAACCGGAGGATTCTGAGGTTGAGAGGATGGAGGATGTGGGGACGGTCCTCTCTGGGCAGGCTGACAAAGAAGGGGCGAGAGATGGTTTTGCCTACACACACACACACACACACACACACACACACACACACTTAGGCCCGCAAGTCTCCCCAATCGCCTCCTTAACCGTTTTTAATTTACTGCCGCTTTATCTCGACATCCCGAAGAGGAGGAATGATGAATGGGGCTGATAAAGGGTGGGGGTGGGGAGCTATTTTCCCACGGCTTGGAAAAAAGAGGGAGGGGAAGGGAGAAGAAGAAACATCTCTGCAATGGTTGCTATCGTCTCCTGCAAAAGGGGCTCCCCCAAGCATTCAGTTCCCCCTATCCTATACCCGCCCCCGCAAAAATAATAATAATCTTAAGCACCATTCGGAGACCAATAAACATTCCCAACCTTCCTCATCATCTTTCCTCAAGAGCATGGATAGCCAACCGAAGGCCCGGGGGCCGGATCCAGCCCAATCGCCTTCTCAATCCGGCCCATGGACGGTCCAGGAATCAGCATGTTTTCACAAGAGTAGAATGTGTGCTTTAATTTAAAACGCATCTCTGGGTTATTTGTGGAAAGGAATTCGTTCATTATTTTTTTCAAAATATAGTCCACCCCCCCCCACAAGGTCGGAGGGACAGTGGACTCGCCCCCTGCTGAAAAAATTTGCTGACCCCTGCCCAAGAGCATCCTCCCACCCACCTGGTGCTCGAAAGATGTTGCAAGACTACAAGTCCCATGATCCTTGACCATCATGCTTCCCTGGGGTGGATGAGAGCTGAAGAACAGCAACACCAGTAATACTAATAATAAATAATAATAAATTTTATTTATACCCCGCTCTCCCCGGCCAGAGCCGGGCTCAGGGCGGCTAATACCAATCAAATCACAGTAAAAAACATAATAGGGGGTGTGTGGAACCAATTTAAAATACGGGTTAAAATGCAATTTAAAATGCAGCTTCATTTTAAAAGTAGCCGATAAATCAAGACCATAAGGGGAGGGAAACATAAGGGTCAGACTGAGTCCAAACCAAGGCCAGGCAGAACAGCTCTGTCTTGCAGGCCCTGCGGAAAGATGTCAAGTCCCGCAGGGCCCTGGTCTCTTGGGACAGAGCGTTCCACCAAGTCGGGGCCAGTACTGAAAAGGCCCTGGCCCTAGCTGAGACCAGTCTAACCACCTTGTGACCTGGGACCAAGTAGATGCCAAAGAATACCAACAATCGCAGAAAACAAAGCAGAAAGGAGATAGGATCAGTATTTGAAGACATCTGAAGGCAGCCCTGTTTAGCGAAGTTTTTAATGACTGATGTTTTAATGTATTTTTAATCTTTTGTTGGAAGCCGCCCAGAGTGGCGGGGAAACACAGCCAGATGGGCGGGGTAGAAATAAATTATTATTATTATTTATTATTATTATTATTATTAGTTCACATCACAGAATCATAGAGGGACCCAAAGGTCATTTAGTCCAACCCAGAAATCACAGCTAAAGAATCCCTGGCAGGTAGCCATCAGACCTCTGCTTTAAAACCTCCAGTGCAAGAGTATGTGATTAATGACTTTCTAAACATTGCGGGTGGCGCTTTGGGTTAAACCACAGAGCCTAGGGCTTGCCAATCAGAAGGTCGGCGGTTCGAATCCCCGCAATGACGGGGTGAGCTCCCATTGTTCTGTCCCAGCTCCTGCCAACCTAGCAGTTTGAAAGCACGTCAAAGTGCAAGTAGATAAATACCGTATTTTTCGCCCTATAGGACGCAATTTTTCCCCTCCAAAAATGAAGGGGAAATGTGTGTGCGTCCTATGGGGCGAATGCAGGCTTTCGCTGAAGCCTGGAGAGCGAGGGGGGTCGGTGCGCACCGACCCCTCTCGCTCTCCAGGCTTCAGGAAGCTATCCGCAAGCCGTGGGAGAGCTGTGCGAAGTCACGCAGCTCTCCCACGGCTTGCGGATAGCAGCCTGTTCTGGGGGCTGGGGTCAGGGGAAGCTTGGTCTTCCCCCGCCCCAGCCCCGCATCTGGGGGGGGGATTAAAAAAAAATCCTTTATTTCCCCCCCAAAAAACTAGGTGCGTCCTATGGGCCGGTGCGCCCTATGGGGCGAAAAATACGGTAGGTACCGCTCCGGCGGGAAGGTAAACGGCGTTTCCGCGTGCTGCTCTGGTTCGCCAGAAGCGGCTTAGTCATGCTGGCCACATGACCTAGAAGCTGTACGCCGGCTCCCTCGGCCAATAAAGCAAGATGGGCGCCGCAACCCCAGAGTCGGCCAAGACTGGACCTAATGGTCAGGAGTCCCTTTACCTTTTTAAACATTGCTTATATGTTTCCTTTACAATTGAAATCAATGCAAGGTTAGCAAATAAATAATAAAAATAAAAGGTAAAGGACCCCTGGATGGTTACGTCCAGTGAAAGGCGACTATGGGGTTGCGGCGCTCATCTCGCTTTCAGGCCGAGGGAGCCAGCGTTTGTCCACAGACAGCTTTCTGGGTCATGTGGCCAGCAGGACTAAACTGCTTCTGGTGCAACGGGACACCATGACGGAAACCAGAGCGCACGGAAACGCCGTTTATCTTCCCGCCACAGCGGTACCTATTTATCTACTTGCACTGGTGTGCTTTCGAACTGCTAGGTTGGCAGGAGCTGGGACAGAGCAACAGGAGCTCACCCCGTCATGGGGATTCGAACTGCCGACCTTTCGATCAGCAAGCCCAAGGGGCTCAGTGGTTTAGACCACAGCGCCACCCGTGTCCCTCTCAAGACGAATAATGTCGCAACAGAAACAACTACAGCGGAAAGGAAGCAGCTCTGGTGTTGATGACGGCAGATCAGGACAGAAATGGCTGCTTTTATTCATCCCATGTCATCAGTTGTCCCCAGAGCTGCTTGCAATGGGATACTTCCAGTCTTTCCCCCCATTGATGTGAAAACACCGCTTTAATTTCCACCCACAAATTTTTGTGCCCCAACCAAGTTTTGCACGTTCTGCTGGTTGGGGCTGTTCTTCTGAGCTTGTGGAGGGGAGCTTTTCCCCCTCCACAAACACACACACCTCAGCCCTTCTGACAATGTGTACAGTTCAGCACTGTGCCATCAATGTGATCCACTGTGATCCCTCTGGATCTCTCCATTCAGCTACACTGGGGTTTTATTTTTTCCTCTGTCTGTTTGTTTGGTTCTAAGTGACTTTGGGTTGCCCTGGGCAAGATAAAATGACAAATTTAGTAAATACTACTAATAGATTAATCTCTACATACCAGCTCTGAGTTCAGTGACAGTCTAGACCACTGTCTTTCTTTTTTTTTAAATAATATTTATTAAAGTTTCAAAGGGAAAAAAAATCACATTAGTAAAAAAAAATTAACAATGAAAAGGAAAAATACAAAGTAGAAAAAAAGAAAAAACAGTTAAAAACAATTCCATCTTTTCCTCACTTCTTTTACGTTTACTTGTTTCCCGGACCTCCTCATACCTCCCTCTTTTGTATTCCAATTAAATTTGTTAATCCAACGATTCCTTTCCCTCCTTTTTAATCCTAATCTTTAATCTTGATATATTATAACTTTAAATTTTTACATATTAAAAACCAATTTTTCCATATTCTTTTGTACCTGTACAGCTAGAAACCACTATCTATCTATCTATCTATCTATCTATCTATCTCTCGATCTCGATCTCCAAATATGATCCCACAGACTTTCCACCTAATTGGCCTCCACTCAAATCTGAACACATTTTCTAGACTTCCTTTCATGCGCACTTTACGCGACTAGAAATCTAATCATTCCATTGTTTTGTTTCTCTATCTTTGTTCAATTAATATAAACACATTTAGCAAACTTATGCGTGCAGATGTTTATACTTTAGGGGGTTTTGTTTATGAATTCCGAGTTACCTCCAATTATTGGATAACTAATCCTGCCTTCTTCACGCCATGTAACTGAATTATTTTGTGGCTGATGATTTTGTGGCTGATGTGTTGTTACCCTCCAGCTGTGGGCTTCTTTTCTGGAAAAAGATGTGGGGCGTTATTATCCACACACACCCTTTGCCCCAGAACTGGGACTCCAGGCGGCTCACGAAAGCTTAAAACCATCATGGATAAAACACAAAAAGCTAAATAGTATAGTTATATTATTAACCACAAACACTAGAGGCTGTATCAAATCTTAGTCTACTCAAGAGTCAACTCACTGAAATGGATGAGCATGCCTAACTTGGACCCATTCATTTCAATGGTCCTACCTGAATAGAGGGACGCAGGTGGCGCTGTGGGTTAAACCACAGAGCCTAGGGCTTGCTGATCGGAAGGTCGGTGGTTTGAATCCCCGTGACGGGGTGAGCTCCTGTTGCTCGGTCCCTGCTCCTGCCAACCTAGCACGTCAAAGTGCAAGTAAATAGGTACCACTTAGGCGGGAAGGTAAATGGCGTTTCTGTGTGCTGCTCTGGTTCGCCAGAAGCGGCTTAGTCATGCTGGCCACATGACCCGGAAGCCGTACGCCGGCTCCCTCGAACAGTAAAGCGAGATGAGCGCCGCAACCCCAGAGTTGTCCGCGACTGGACCTAATGGTCAGTGGTGTAGTGGTTAAGAGCGGAGGACTCGTAATCTGGTGAACTGGGTTCGCGTCTCTGCTCCTCCACCTGCAGCTGCTGGGTGACCTTGGGCCAGTCACACTTCTTTGAAGTCTCTCAGCCCCACTCACCTCACAGAGTGTTTGTTGTGGGGGAGGAAGGGAAAGGAGAATGTTAGCCGCTTTGAGACGCCTTCGGGTAGTGATAAAGCGGGATATCAAATCCAAACTCCTCCTCTTCTTCTTCTTCCACCTTTACCTGAGTAGAACTTAGACACAACCCTAGACTTCAGTGGTAGTAATGCTGTCTGGATAGGACATTGGGGGCAAAATTCAGGGCCACACTCAGTGGAATGAGTGGCAGGGGTCCCCAGATTCTGCTGGCTGCATACTACCACCTAACGGGCCCCAGTCTCTTGACGTCAGAGGGACCTAAGAAGACATCATTTCCCATTTTGCCCAGGAGCCACCCAAGCCATTTTGCTGCCCAAGGCAAAGGAGAAGACAGTGCATTTGCCATTCTGTGCACAAAATCTGACTGGGCTGGTAGGTGAATCTTACTTCAGCGCTGGTGACACTGCAGAGTCCCCCACTGCACCCTAGGGCAGCAAGCAAGCTTAGGCAGGGCAGATCAGGTGGCCCGTCAGAATTTGCCGCCCGAGGCAGCTGCCTTATTGTGTCTCATGAAAGGGCTGGTTCCGATTCCACCTTGCATTCCTCGTACGCAGCACTGTTTCTGTTCCACTGCAGTTCGGCTTCTGCCAAGAACTACAATATTCATCTCACTGTCTGCTTTGGCAAAAAAAACCCACATAACTTAAATCATTTACACCGTTAATTACACAAATGGCATAATTAAGCTGTCGTTACATTATTCCATCTCATAATTTTAATGCAAAGGAAACACAATACAAATGAGGTGAGGCGTTTTGTTTTTTCCCCTCTTTCCAGAAATGCAATCAATTATGTATTGTTTGGGGACTTAAAGCAACAACAATGAATGTCTATCATATTTACTGAATTGGTTTGCATTCCAGACTTGGGCTCAATAAATGAACACCAGCAATTCCTGTTACTCTTTTCTTCAGAGTTCTTTTACAGTACCTAAAACTACCTAAACAGCATCATATCTGGACCAGACAGAAAGGAAACCAAGCAGAGAGGCCCATTCTCAGAAAGAAGACAACCTGGGGAGCCAGTCAAGGATGCAAGTCACTTCCAGAAACAATGCAATTATTGCAACCAACTGTGCACAGAAACCGAGCCAAGGGTGATGAATGAGAGGGATCCTGCCCTGCTGGGAGCCAAAGGGGCATCCCATAACCCGATTCTGCCCCTCCTTCCCTCTCAGGCCACAGGTCACCTGCATCTGTGAGCTCTGTGGGTGGGTGGAATTATAACCAAAGCTTATATATACACACATATAAAGGTAAAGGTACTCCTGACCGTTAGGTCCAGTCGCGGATGACTCTGGGGTTGTGGTGCTCATTTCGCTCTATAGGCCAAGAGAGCCAGCATACAGCTTCCAGGTCATGTGGCCAGCAGGACTAAGCCACTTCTGGCGAACCAGAGCAGCTCACGGAAATGCCATTTACCTTCCCGCTGGAGTGGTACCTATTTATCTACTTGCACTTTGACGTGCTTTCAAACTGCTAGATTGGCAGGAGCAGGGACCGAGCAACGGGAGCTCACCCCGTCATTGCGGGGATTCGAACCGCTGACCTTCTGATCGGCAAGCCCTAGGCTCTGTGGTTTAGACTGCAGCACCATCCACATCCTTTAAATACACATTGTTGTCATTTACCTGTGTCCGACTCTTCGTGACCTCATGGACCAGAGCACGCCAAGCACTCATATGCCTGTTGTCTTTGTCCATGGAGTTTTCTTGGCAGGGATACTGGAGTGGCTTGCCAGTTCCTGCTTCAGGTGGATCACGTTTGGTCAAAACTCTGACTAGTATATATATTTTGCCTGCAGCCTGGCAGTTGCCAGGGCAGTTCATGACAATCGCAGAATAGAAATAAAAGCAGTACTGTATATATAAAAAAAGATCAACTCCCATCACAATAAACGCCAAAAATCAAACCAGTAGTTTCTCCAGCCACTCTGGGTGGCTCCAAACAGAATATTAAAAATACAATAAAACATACATTAAAAACTTCCCTAAACAGGGCTGCCTTCAGGTGTCTTCTAAAAGTCAGATAGTTGTTTATTTCCTTGACATCTGGTGGGAAGGCGTTCCACAGGGCGGGCGCCACCACCGAGAAGACCCTCTGCCTGGTTCCCTGTAACCTCACTTCTCGCAGGGAGGGAACTGCCAGAAGGCCCTCGGAGCTGGACCTAGTGAACGATGTGGGTGGAGACGCTCCTTCAGGTATACTGGACTGAGGGCGTTTAGGGCTTTAAAGGTCAACACCAACACTTTGAATTGTTCTCGGAAACGTCCTGGGAGCCAATGTAGGTCTTTCAGGACCGGTGTTATATGGTCTCGGCAGCCGCTCCCAGTCACCAGTCTAGCTGCCGCATTCTGGATTAGTTGTAGTTTCTGGGTCACCTTCAAAGGACAGCTGTGAGTCCAAAATGACTCCTAGGCTGCACACCTGGTCCTCCAGGGGCATGGTTATCCCATTCAGGACCAGGGATTCCTCCCTACCCGTTTGCTCCCTGTCCTCCAAAAACAGTACTACTGTCTTGTCAGAATTCAACCTCAATCTGGGGTTGAAACAGCAGCAAGGTGGACTCTAGGCAAACACTCTTAGAGGGCAAGTCCCATGAATGGGGTGCCACTGCCGAAAAGGCCCTCTCCCCAGTCACCACCCTTCTCTCCCCCCCCCCCCCAGATATTAGTAGAGCTTAGAGAGGTCATTTTAAAAAGGAGCGAATGTCAGTTCACATTCATCTCTTTGCTAAATGATCTAGTTCACTGGTATTCAACTGGTGGATGAGCACCCGCCAGTGAGTTGAAATCCGATCCAATATGGATCACAACTGCAGCACGACCACCAAGAAAAATATAGGGAGAAAGGTTAAGAAATGGTTCCCCCAATCAACCTTTGGGTTGAAAGTAGGTCTTGGTTCTGAAAAAGCTGAAGATATACTTCCCATTCCTGTTCAAGTTCATCTGAATTATCCTCAGCCAATTTTTCCTTGGCATTCGGAATGTTCTAAGCTGCTGAGCTGATAAAAATACGCTTCAGAAGACGAAGAAAACATCAAAACGCACACAGTGGAACGCGAGCGGCTTAATTTATTTCCCCCAGCCATTATGATCTTTAAGGTTCAAGGCCCAAGGAGTCTAGCAGGTCAGAAACAACACGTAAGAAAATGAAGATGAATGAGGAATCATTTGACAATCTGCCCTAAAACCAACTTAATAAACATTTGGTTCGTGTGGCAACCATGGGGGAATACTTTCAAGTGTGGTTCAGAGATTTTAGGAGTAACTCAGCGAACGTCATGGAACTGAACTAGTTCATTGGGCAAAGTCTCAGCTGCCCGTTTCAGTTTCTGGGTTTTTTTGAAACTTGAGTTCCATTCTCCCCATTTGCACATCGGTTCCTGAATTTATTTTTTAAAAGACGCTGGTGAAAATTCACCAGGCTTTTAATTAATAATAATAATAATAATAATAATAATAATAATAATAATAATTTTTATTTATACCCCGCCCTCCCCAGCCAAGGCCGGGCTCAGGGCAGCTAACAAGCAAGAATAAAACAAGTTGAATGAATACATTAAACTCGCTTCTGCATTCTGCACCCGCTGGAGTTTCTGGGTCAGCTTCAAGGGCAGCCCCGTGTAGAGCGAATTACAGTAGTCAAGCCTGGTGGTGACCGTCGCATGGATCACTGTGGCCAGATCAGGGTGGGAAAGGTAAGGGACCAACTGCTTGATGCGGCGAAGGTGGAGAAAGGTCGCCTTGGCTGTTGCTGTAACCTGCACCTCCATGTAAAGGGAGGCGTCAAGGATTAAGGTACACCCAAACTCTTAATGGAAGGCAATGGCACTAATTGGGCCCCCGCAAGAGAAGGGAGTTTTAGAGCACATTTCTCATGCATATTTTTTTGTGCACCATTTTGCATAACCTACCATGTTTTTGCATATTGACTTCCTCCAAATATAGCATAGGGTTTTTTATATGTTATTTGTATGTACACTTTAGCTACTGGGCTGGTTTTTCTTCATCATCAGGTGCGTCAGAACCATTCTGGAAAAGTGACAGGAAGCCACCCACCGCGCTGAAGTGACCCCTCCATTTAGAGAGAGGGGAAGGATAACGTGTTTGTTGCCTCCCCTGCTTTCAAGGAGCGGTGCTTTTTCCAGGGAGGAGAAAAAAAGCCCATGGAAATTTGCCACAGCTGTATATCATTTTTTGAAAAAGCCATTTGTGCCCTGCACCGAACTGCATCTACCATACCCATACGGGTGGTTATTTTAAAGCTAATCTTCCAGTGATTTGGCACTCCAAAATGTGCAAGTCACATCCCTTGATTGTCTACAGCTGCGGCCTGGCCCACACATGTAAGCAAAGGGAAATGATGTGGCAGAGCGGACGGGCAGATGAAATTCTAACCTGGTCGAAAATGCCTTTGGAGCAGGATGCTAGCTCCAGTGGGGGGAGAAGGCTGGGGTGCGGGCTTTCTTCTCTGCACTGTGAAAATGTGTCAAGCAGGACGGTGCACGAGAACAGACTCCCTGAAAAGGGTCAGTTGACCACATGGATGTTGAGCTAAAAGCTGGGAAGAGGGTTCCTGAAACTAGGGACATAGCTCAGAGAGAGGAGGCCAACAAAGCAGAGTTAGAGGTGCCCAGAGATTCAGAATGTGCTGGGCCAGGAGCGGCAGATTCACTGCTCCTAATTTTAAAAGGTAAAGGGACCCCTGACCATTAGGTCCAGTCGTGGACAACTCTGGGATTGCGGCGCTCATCTCGCTTTATTGGCCGAGGGAGCTGGCATACAGCTTCCGGGTCATGTGGCCAGCAGGACTAAGCCGCTTCTGGCGAACCAGAGCAGCGCACAGAAACACCGTTTACCTTCCCGCCGGAGCGGTACCTATTTATCTACTTGCACCAAGGAATATCAGCCCAAGCATCCTTTGCAGATGCCTCCTGGATGATTCTGTGATATCACACATTCATTGCCAGCAGTGTTTTCTGCACTTGCAATTGCCTGTGATGACAACTTTCTGTTTCAGTTTGAGAATGGCAACCAAAACATTTCGCAAAGAGAAAGTGTGAAACAGGTTAGGCTCCTCTTTAAGAGGAGTTTGTATTTGATATCCCGCTTTATCACTACCCGAAGGAGTCTCAAAGCGGCTAACATTCTCCTTTCCCTTCCTCCCCCACAACAAACACTCTGTGAGGTGAGTGGGGCTGAGAGACTTCAGAGAAGTGTGACTGGCCCAAGGTCACCCAGCAGCTGCATGTGGAGGAGCGGGGAAGCGAACCCGGTTCACCAGATTACGAGTCTTAACCACAACACCACACTGGCTCTCTTTAAATAGGCATGGAATCAAATTCCTCCCATCCTGACTCCGAAGACATTTTGCTTTCTCTCGGAGTGTCGGCGCTGCAACAGAGTCCACACTCCCTCCCACCTTGAACCTGAGGAACGAATGTGCTCTCCCTGATACCATCGCATGGCTGCCAGCTTCCCCTCTCCCGAAAAGGATGCCAGACTCGCTAAAGGCTTTGGGTTTGTTCATTTTGCTTCTTTTATCCGAATGGCAGCGGAGAAGAAAAACATATTTCCAAGCTGCTCCCTCCCGGCTGATGCAGGCTTTCGGCGCATGGAGGGTCGCCGTGTGCAGAGCAAATAAAAATATTTTGCTGAAGCGAAAAATGAGGAAGCACATAGGAGGTGGGCGGGGGAGAAAGAGATTAGCGTTATTCTATAAGCATACGGAGGGCTATTCCAATGGCAGAGCCGAATCTCTTGCCGCAGCTCACCCCAGGGGTCAGGAAACCTACCAGCCGTGAAACGGGACTGGAGGGGGTGCAATAAAAAGGTTGCCAAGTTTAATAGCTGGGCAGTGAAAATACGCCGAGAGAGTTACAGCCTTGACCCTCAACTCAACTACCACCCTAATTACTACCAGCCTGGCAAGCTGGCAGGGAAAGGAGATGCCCGTGTCATGGGAATGCTGACATCAGCTGGGAATGCACAGAGGAACTTATTTCTGTGCCCATTTTGCACATATTCATTCAGGGACGTGGGTGGCGCTGTGGTCTAAACCACTGAGCCTCTTGGGCCTGCTGATCAGAAGGTCGGAGGTTTGAATCCCCGCAACGGGGTGAGCTCCCGTTGCTCCGTCCCAGCTCCTGCCAACCTAGCAGTTCGAAAGCACATCAAAGTGCAAGTAGATAAATAGGTACCACTGTGGCGGGAAAGTAAACGGCGTTTCCGGGTGCACTGGCTTCCGTCACGGTGTCCCGTTGCGCCAGAAGTGGTTTAGTCTTGCTGGCAACATGACCTGGAAAGCTGTCTGTGGACAAACGCCGGCTCCGTTGGCCTGAAAGCGAGATGAGCGCCACAACCCCATAGTCGCCTTGGACTGGACTTAACCATCCAGGGGTCCTTTGCCTTACCTTTTACCCAGAACTCGACATAATGGGTTGCGTCCAAGGTAAGCCATGCTCAGAGCTGACACATTGAGTTTAAAGGACATGACTTACTTGAGGCTGTTAATTTCAATGGTCCTACTTTGAGTAGAAGTTGGGACTTTAGATGCAGCCTGCCTAGCCCTGTTAGGGCCACATAGCCAGCTTATTGAGGACAATACTGTAAGGTAAAAGTCCTTTACCTTTACTTTTTTAACCTACATATTCATTCACAAGAACAAAAGACGACTAGGGACTAAGGAGAGGAGAACTGGTGGAGACTGCCTCTCCAGCCTGACTGTTTAGAATTACAACAGGGGTTGGAGGGAGGTCCCAGAATGAGTAAAGGTAAAGGGACCCCCGACCATTAGGTCCAGTCATGGCCGACTCTGGGGTTGCCACTCTCATCTCGCTTTATTGGCCGAGGGAGCTGGCGTACAGCTTCCAGGTCATTTAGCCAGCATGACTAAGCCGCTTCTGGCGAGCCAGAGCAGCGCACGGAAATGCCGTTTACCTTCCCGCCAGAGCGGTACCTATTTATCTACTTGCACTTTGACGTGCTTCCGAACTGCTAGGTTGGCAGGAGCAGGGACCGAGCAACAGGAGCTCACCCTGTCACAGGGATTCGAACCGCCGTCCTTCTGATTGGCAAGTCCTAGGCTCTGTGGTTTAACCCACCGCGCCACCCGCGTCCCTCCAGTAGACCCACTTAAATTAATGGGCCCAGATTGGCCCTATCTATTAACATCAGTGGGGATACTCTGAGTAGGACTGGCATTGGATCTGAGCCCAGGTCTGTTTGCATTGTTATTTGCAAGGATTAACCTTACCAAGCGTCCTTCTGTGCCAGAAACCCTGCTGGAAATCCGTCTACTCTTAGATTTTATTTACCTAAAAGCATTTATAAGCCAATTAATATTTCAAAAATCTCCACGCAGTGCACAGCCTAAAAACAACAACCACCTCCAAACAATTGCGTCGTTAGAACAAAACCACGAGCTAAAAAACAATCAAGCAGCAAGAATACTTTCAAGCACATAAAACAAATTCAGACTTAAATCACGTAAAAAGGGGTCCAGTCTTATGGGCCCAAGGGGAAGAAAGGAAGTCTTTGCAAGACATCTGAAATCATGGCTTTGCACTTGGCAGATGGAAGGGCATTCCATAGAACAGGAGCAATATTCTCCATATTCTGCAGGGTGTCGTGCCACAAGTAGAATTTCCCCAGGTAGAATAATAGAGACAGAATTATAGCTGGAAGTTTAGGTTCATCTAGTACACAATGCAGGAATCTTTCATCCAACGCAGGACTTGAACCCACGACCTTGAGATGAACAGTCTCATGCTCTACTGACTAAAGATCTATGTCAGGGACCAGCAAACTTTTTCAGCAGGGGGCCAGTCCACTGTCCCTCAGACCTTGCGGGGGGGCAGATTTTGGGGGGGGTGATGCAAGAACACCACGAGCCCCAGTGGCTGCTTACCTGTGTTTTGCGAACGGCAGGGGCTGGCCACCACCTCACATCATGGGACTGACTGGGATGTGCCCAGGATCTCTAACAATGCCTGTTGCTTGCCTTGATAGTGTCAAGTCCGGTTTACGGGCGGTCAAAGTCCTGGCAGAGGACGTCGGGACCGGGGGTAAGACAGCGGGGTGGGAGTAGGAACGAGAGTCCGGAAGCCAGGAGTCAGGAAGTCAGGGGTCCGAGGATCAGGAAGCAAGAAGTCACAAAGTCAGGGGTCCGAGGGTAAGGAAGACAGGAGTCACGAAGTCAGGGGTCTGAGGATCAAAAGCAAGGAATCACGAAGTCAGGGGTCTGAGGGTCGAGGAGCAAGGACTCACAAAGTCAGGGGTCTGAGGATCAAGAAGCAAGGAGTCACGAAGTCAGGGATCCGAGGATCAAGAAGCAAGGAGTCACAAAGTCAGGGGTCCAAGGATCAAGAAGTAAGGAGTCATGAAGTCAGGGGTCCGAGGATCAAGAAGCGAGGAGTCAAGGAGCCAAACGCATCAAATCAGGGAACTTGCTGCTGTGTCAAAGAGCCGAAGGGAAATGCTGACCTTATATCCCTTCCTGGCTCTTGCCACCAGGTGCTATGAGTTACCAATCAGCCTCACCTGTGCATCCGCCTCTTCAGAACAAACTTAGGAAGGCCCCAGTCCTGCAAAGTCCTACTGGTCACAGGGCCTGGCTCCTGCAAGCACTCCTGACACCCTTCCTCCTATAGGCAGGGCAGGGAGAAGCCAGGAGGAGGGAGGAGGCGCCGGCACCACCTTGTGAAGGAGAGGGAGGGAGATGCAAAGAATGTGCTCGCTGGCGATCCACGCGGCAATTCCCGGACCATCCGTGGGCCGGATCCAGAAGGCAATTGGGCCTGATTCGACCCTCAGGCCTTAGTTTGCCGACCCATGATCTATGTGATCTTACAGGTCAATACAGGAGCAGGCAGTCTTCCAAGTAACCTGGTCCCAAGTTTTTCGGCGCTTTTCAAAGGCAGCCGTAGGCAGAACTCGTTACAGTGAATTACTACCTCTAGCCTTTATTGTGATAAGTTAAAACGGTAAAATCACAAAATCCTACAAAGTCATCCAAATACATTGATAATCCAAACGCACGCACAATATATAAAAGTCTAGATAGCCACCAATGAATAAATCAGGCAATTTTAGATTTAGCTTTAAAGATCTCAGCTAAGTACCCTGAAATCTTGGTAGTTTGGGGAGCAGGAGGCAACAAAGACAGGTGTTTATATTGTTGGAAATGACAGCAATGTGTTAGAATTATTAAGAAGAACAGTATTTACCACAAGTAAATACTTGTGGTAACTAGTCCCAAGTTGTTAAGGGCTGAATATACTAACCGTAGCACCTTGAACTTGTTCCGGTAGCAAATATGCAACCCGTGTTAAAGATGTAAGTTTAATCTGCATAAAAAGCAATGTTTGCATGCACTGTATTTTAAATGCTATGCAGAGAGGATTGTTTTAGGCAGGAGGATCATCTGTAGCAAAAGTGGCAAGGAAAGGCTGGATGTTTCTATCTGAGTGTTCAGGTTAATTGATGACTCATCGCCATAAACCCAAGCAGAGAACTCTCACCGCAGGAAAATGAAACTTGAGAAGTCAGCGTCTAAGTCAGGAGATGGAGCCAGAAGCTTCAGGAGATGTTCAGATCCAGGATGATGAACAAGCAAGTTACATAGGACCAGAGAGTGGAAAGTTTATTGAAATGAATTAAGGACTAAAAATAAGACTGGGCCGGATTGCTTGCAGTTTATGAGCAATGTGTTACTTTGCATCTTTGTTAACATTTTGTTTGTAACTATTTTAAGGCTGTTTCCAGCGTTGAAGCTCAGTTTTGCGGTGGACAGCAAATTCATTTCTACCCAATACTGGGTCCAGAACAGGGACTCTGTTTGCAGCAAGTCTCTCAAACTACCTGGACCTTGAGATCATCTTCTGAGGTCCTCCTTTGTGTGTCTCCTCCTTGAGAGGTCCAGAGGGTGGCAACATGAAAATGGAAGAGGAACCACCACCACCACCACCTGCAATATGGACATGCGATGCCACATGCCTGCATGTAAGAAGAAAGGTAAAGGACCCCTGAATGGTTAAGTCCAGTCAAAGGCGACTGTGGAGTTGTGGCGCTCATCTCTCTTTCAGGCCGAGGGAGCCGGTGTTTGTCCGCAGATGGCTTCCCGGGTCATGTGGCCAGCAGGACTAAACCGCTTCCGGTGCAACGGGACACTGTGACGGAAACCAGAGCACACGGAAACGCCGTTTACCTTCCCACTGCAGCGGTACCTATTTATCTACTTGCGCTGGTGTGCTTTCGAACTGCTAGGTTGGCAGGAGCTGGGACAGAGCAACGGGAGCTCACTCCATCGCGGGGATTCGAACCACCAACCTTCCGATCGGCAAGCCCAAGAGGCTCAGGGGTTTAGACCACAGCGCCACCCACATCCCACGCCTGCAGCACTATGTGCAGGTGTGTGTGTTTGATGTTGCACATTCGTGTTGCGGCAGCGGACACCCACAATCCTGAGGGCAAGATGGTACTGCTGTGAATCCTCATAGCAAAGGTCATGACCCAAACCCTCTCTTCCAGAGCCTACAAGGGTCCCTGTTTTCCAGGGACAGTCCCGGATTCACAGAAGCTGTCCCAGTTTCTCAACTGATCCCAGGATGTCCACCTTTTCCTTAAAGGTAAAGGGACCCCTGACCATTAGGTCCAGTCATGGCCAACTCTGGAGTTGCGGCGCTCATCTCGCTTTATTGGCCGAGGGAGCCGGTGTACAGCTTCTGGGTCATGTGGCCAGCAGGACTAAGCCGCTTCTGGCGAACCAGAGCAGCGCACGGAAACGCCGTTTACCTTCCCACCGGAGTGGTGCCTATTTATCTACTTGCATTTTGATGTGCTTTCGAACTGCTAGGTTGGCAGGAACAGGGACCGAGCAACCGGAGCTCACCCCGTCACGGGGATTTGAACCGCCGACCTTCTGATCGGCAAGCCCTAGGCTCTGTGGTTTAACCCACAGCGCCACCCACTTTTCCTTAGGATATCCCTATTTCCATTGGAGAAATGTTGGAGTTATGCAATCCATGAACCAAGGAACCAAGTAACTCTATAACCTATAGAAGACATCTGCAGGCAGCCCTCTATAGAGAAGTTTTTAAATATTTAATGTTTTATTATGTTCCTGTAGATGTTGGAAGCCTCCAGGGAGGCTGGGGCAACCTAGTCAGAAAGGCTGGGTATTATTATTATTATTATTATTATTATTATTATTATTATTATTAAGGACCAGTCTGGATAGTTGGCCTTGGTGAAGTTTTGACATTTTCATCCCCAAAAAGTTTTTTTATTTGAGTTTCTACTGAAGTGAGGCTGCATTTTAATGTTGTATTTTAATCTTGTTTTTAAGTTGTATTTTAATCGATGGTTTTTATACCTGGTGTTAGCTGCCCTGAGCCCGGTCTTGGCTTGGGAGGGCAGGGTATAAATAAACATTATTATGATTAATTATGATTATTACTATTATTCATCAAAAAAACGAAGATCATGGCCACTGGTCCCATCACTTCCTGGGAAATAGAAGGGGAAGAAATGGAGGCAGTGAGAGATTTTACTTTTTTGGGCTCCATGATCACTGCAGATGGTGACAGCAGTCACGAAATTAAAAGACGCCTGCTACTTGGGAGAAAAGCTATCACAAACCTGGACAGCACCTTAAAAAGCAGAGACATCACCTTGCCAACAAAGGGCCGAATAGTAAAAGCTATGGTTTTCCCAGTAGTGATGTATGGAAGTGAGAGCTGGACCATCAAGAAGGCTGATCGCCGAAGAATGGATGCTTTTGAATTATGGTGCTGGAGGAGACTCTTGAGAGTCCCATGGACTGCAAGGAGATCCAGCCTCTCCATTCTGAAGGAAATCAGCCCTGAGCGCTCACTGGAAGGACAGATCCTAAAGCTGAGGCTCCAGTACTTTGGCCACCTCATGAGAAGAGAAGACTCCCTGGAAAAGACCCTGATGTTGGGAAAGATGGAGGGCACAAGGAGAAGGGGACGACAGAGGACGAGATGGTTGGACAGTGTTCTCGAAGCTACCAGCATGAGTTTGACCAAACTGCGGGAGGCAGTGGAAGACAGGAGTGCCTGGCATGCTCTGGTCCAGGGGGTCAGGAAGAGTCGGACACGACTAAACGACTAAACAACAACAACATTATTCAGGAAGTCACTATTTTCATCAGAGAAATCTTGGCTCCCCGCTTTTGCTGGAGAGAGGCTCCCCTCCATCCATTGGTGGCGATATTCATTTCCTCTCCTCCGCAAGTGCGTGTCCTCGACCGAATCGAAACGTTAGTTCTTTGGGCTCTTGATATAGTCGGAAAATGCAATTATCTGATAATATGCTTTCATGGCTCCAAATATACTCGCGCAATGGCAGTTCGAGAGAGAGGAAGCAATGCCCGCGTCGCTGTGTTTATTATATACAAAGGCGAGAGCAGAAACACGGCTCCATCTCCCACCAAACCCTAGTCCAGACTGGATCAGGCTGCTGAAAGGACCAACATTCTCCATTCTTTGACTCAGGGCCGGCACACCTATTAGGCTCACCTATTAGGCTTCCCCCTGAAGCGGTACCTATTTATCTACTTGCGCTGGTGTGCTTTCGAACTGCTAGGTTGGCAGGAGCTGGGACAGAGCTGCTCCAGCTGCAGAGAAGAGCCACTTCCACCATACCAGTCCTGAAAAGAAGTTCCCTCTGTTGTTGCCACTCTTTTCTGGCCTGCTATTTTATACCCCCCCCCCCACTTTCTTCAATGTGCCATGCAGGGCGTCACTACGTAGGGCGTCGCTGTGTATGATGCATGCACCGTACGTAGCGAAGCCGCACATAGCAATTTGCCACCGGCGCCACTCAAGCACTGTGCGGAGAGGCGGTCAAGTACAACATTCCTGGTAATCCTAGAGAAGACATGCGAGGGAATGTTTGGTCCAGCCAGTCGAAACTTCCTGTTCCTCCTGGCTGGAGCATCCTTCCTTTTGCATGTGATAGAAGGTGGGCGTGACCTTACCTGTCCAGGTAATAACAGGACGATTCAAGCAGTGCCCCCCTCTCTTTTTGACTTCCTTCATCGTTTGACCAGCTTTTAGCTAGGACTGCTCTGCTAGCTCTCAGCTAGCAGAAGCACTGGGATTATTCCCCCATATGGGCTAGATCCACATATACGTACAGTGGTACCTCAGGTTAAGAACTTAATTCATTCCGGAGGTCTGATCTTAACCTGAAACTGTTCTTAACCTGAAGCACCACTTCAGCTAATGGAGTCTCCTGCTGCCGCTGTGCCGCCAAAGCACGATTTCTGTTCTCATCCTGAAGCAAAGTTCTTAACCCGAGGTACTATTTCTGGGTTAGCAGAGTCTGTAACCTGAAGCGTATGTAACCTGAAGCGTATGTAACCCGTATTTGTATACGTATATGTATTTGTATACTGTATACGTATTTGTAACCAAGTCTGCCTTCAGGAATCCAACTGTGAACTGATGTGAGTAAACTTCTTTTATTGACTTTGAATAAGATTGTGGCGTCTTTATTCTTTTTAAGAGGATTTCAAGGGAACATACCAGGAACGTACAATTCAATCTCAGACAGACTGAATTGTATAATAGTGAGGGGCTCACACGAGCCTGCAACTAGTTATCTGCTGTGCGTAAAAAGGGGAATGTAAACTCTGCTAAGTAAAGGAACTTGCTGGCCAAGTTAGGAAGGATATTAATAAAAAATATGTCCTCTCCTGCCACCCTGAACATTCCCAAAACATCAGCCTAAAAGCTACCTTGTCCAGACCACATTTTACATCAAGTTGGATTGAGATACACGTAGACAGATTTTGTATTTTATGTGCTTAAGTCCACACTTCCACTTGTTTCGTTCCTGGAAAGCCCATCCCTGGTGGTTTGTTGTTGTTGTTTTGCTTGAAACACACTTTCTAGGCATGGATCCTAGTGGTTTCCCCCTCGGCTCACTCCTTTCCTAGGGAAAACTCACTCTTTAGTTCTAATTCAGAGCAAACATCGATCTGGAGAAAACCTGAATTGCTGTTCGCTCCTATTGAGCACAAAAGAGCAGTTTTCCCCGGTGGGGAGGAAATGTAGATAAGCCCTAAGACCGGCACCTTGAAGAACACCAGTCACCCAGTTTTTATGCACATCCCAGATGCTTGAGGAAAGATATAGGTGCAGCCCTTAAAAAAACCACAAAGCCCCAGCCCCCCCCCCCAATTTAAGCCATGTTAATGGGGGCGGGAAGTATGATTGATTCTCCCCCACACTGAAAAATATACCGTATTTTTCACTCTATAAGATGCAGCAGACCACAAGACGCACCTAGTTTTTAGAGAAGGAAAACAAGAAAGAAAATATTCTGAATCTCAGAAGCCAGAACAACAAGAGGGATTGCTGCGCAGTGAAAGCAGCAATCCCTCTTGCTGTTCTGGCTTCTGGGATAGCTGCACAGCCTGCATTCGCTCCATAAGACTCACACACATTTCCCCTTACTTTTTTGCTCTATACTTTTTATAGAGCAAAAAAATACGGTAAATACTGGACATCGAGATATAAAATGAAGGAATGCAAAGCTGGAGACCAGACTGCTCATAGTCAGAGACTGGAGGGATTGGGGAAGCAATTTTGTGCTGTTAACGTCTAAAGGTGAACCTACCTAATTCGCACTTCCGGAAAATTGAAAACTGAAATGCAGACGTCCCTGGACACCTGCACTTCTCTGAATTTTACGGCGCAGTTCTCTGACCAAGGAATAGGTGAAAAACACATATAACCGGGTAAAGCGTGCGTCGAAATGCACGTTTTCGTGGGGGGAGAAATATACAGAAATGCATTCTGTCATGGGAAATATAAATGTTAGGGAAATACGCTTTGCAAATAAGGAAAAAAAGAAAAAGAGTGCATTAGACAAAAGTGCATGCAAACATGGCCATATTTGGAGAAATTCGGGGCGCTGATGAATTTTCACGAGGGCTCTTTCTCTGCAAAATTGCAAATGAAGGCCGCGCACCAGATTCGGCCAAATAATCTCTTTTCCCCACCACGTCCAGCCTCTTGCAAAAGGATGTGAATCAGTGCAGAACTTAAGTTTGAGACAATGAGAATATAAAGTTGCAGATTCGACCCTCTCCATCAGAGAGAAGGCGAAGGGAGAGAATTCAAGAGGGAGCATAAAACCAGCAGCTTCCTCCTTCTAGCCTGCCCTGTGGTTCAAGCCGCTCTTCCTAATTTTAGCTTTGAGGGGTGTGCAGAGCAGGTTGCCAACTCTCAAGCTCTTAGCCTGCTCCTGCTCCTCTGGCCTGCAGGAAAGGAGTCAGAATCAAGGGGGGGGGGGAGAAGTCTCTTTTCCGCTTACTGTGGGAGCTTCTGCAATCCATTGGGCTGCACACCAAGTCATAGAATCATAGAAGTGTCCAGTTGAAAGGGTATCCCAAGTGTCATTTAGACCAACCCCTTGCAGGTAAAAGGTAAAGGACCCCTGGGTGGTTATGTCCAGTCAAAGGCGACTGTGGGGTTGTGGTGCTCATCTCGCTTTCAGGCCAAGGGAGCCGGCGTTTGGAACACTGTGACGGAAACCAGAGCGCATGGAAACACCGTTTACCTTCCTGCCGCAACAGTATCTGTTTATCTACTTGCCCTGGTGTGCTTTCGAACTGCTAGGTTGGCAGGAGCTGGGACAGAGTGACGGGAGCTCACGGTCACTTGAGGTGACTGCCTCACCACGCCTCACGGGCAGGCTGGCCATGCCCTGAAGAAAGTGGAAAGCTCTGTAGGGCTGCCACTCACGGCTTTCCTGTAATGGCTGAGAAGCAGAGGCAGACGGAGTTGTGGAACACACCCTCCATGTGCCCCTGTTTCCCAGGGACAGTCCTGGATTTACAGAAGCCGTCCTGGTTTCTGATTTGATCCTGGAATGTCCCCCTTTTCCTTAAAGGTAAAGGTAAAAGTACCCCTGGCATTTAAGTCCAGTCGCAGACGACTCTGAGGTTTCAGCGCTCATCTTTCTTTACAGGCCGAGGGAGCCGGCGTTTGTCCGCAGACAGTTTTTCCGGGTCATGTGGCCAGCAGGACTAAGCCGCTTCTGGTGAACCAGAGCAGCGCACGGAAACGCCGTTTACCTTCCCGCTGGAGTGGTACCTATTTATCTACTTGCACTTTGACGTGCTTTCGAACTGCTAGGTTGGCAGGAGCAGGGACCGAGCTACAGGAGCTTACCCCTTCGAGGGGATTTGAACCGCCAGCCTTCTGATCGGCAAGCCCAAGAGGCTCAGGGGTTTAGACCACAGCGCCACCCACATCCCAAGCCCTTGCAATGCAAGCATCACAGCTAAAGAATTCCCAACCGGTGGCCAGCCAAACTTTGCTTTAAAACTTCCAGTGAAGGAAATAATTTGACACAACTGTGCCCTGCCCCTTGCTCACCTTACAGCCTCAGGATCCAAGCAAACTTGGGGGCAGGGCTCCCTAGTTAAAAAGACAGCGAGTGTAAGTTGCGAGAGTTGCCATCTTAGTGCTTTATTTTGTTTTAGTGTTCACGCCGAGATGTGTGCGCTAGCTCAGAGCTTAGACTTCAAGAACAATGTGGTGTGTGTGTGTACACACACACACACACACACACACACACTCTCATCTGCCCTAGTGTACATGGACATCAATGTGCATGCACAACACAAAGGATTGCGCCCAACTTTTTTCAAACTCAGGGCTGATATTAATAATTATCATCATCATCATTGTTAATTTATATCCTGCCTTTTCCCCAGATCAAAAGGCAGCATACAGGTGAAAATGGAAAAGCACCAATGTTACAACCTTTAGAAGACATCTGGAGACAACGCTGTATAGGGAAGCTATTCAATGTTTACTATTTTATTATGTTTTTATATATGTTAGAAGCCACCTAGATTGGCTGGGGAAACCCAGTCAGATGGGTGGAGAATAAATAAAATTATTATTATTATTATTATTATGGAATAGGGCACCCCTGTTTTCATCAGAGAAATATTAGAGGGAACGGTGCACTTTCCATTGTACCACCTGTGGTAAATGAGTGGGGGCAGCCCAGATTCCATCTATATCCTGACTTTCCTTCCCCCAAGGAGACCATAGTTCAGGCATAGGCAAACTCAGCCCTCCAGATGTTTCGGGACTACAACTCCCATCATCCCTGCCCACTGGTCCTGTTAGCTAAGGATGATGGGAGTTGTAGTCCCAAAACATCTGGAGGGCTGAGTTTGCCTATGCCTGCCATAGTTCTTTCCGCTTTTCCATTTTTTAGCCTCCCAGCAACCCTAGGAGTTTGCTATTTGGCTGGTGAGCTTTCTGGCACATTTGTTTCTGGGTCTCTTTAGTCCTAGAGCAGGCTTCCTCAACCTCGGCCCTCCAGATGTTTTGAGACTACAGTTCCCATCATCCCTGACCATCGGCCCTGCTAGCTAGGGATCATGGGAGTTGTATGCTGAAAACATCTGGAAGGCCGAGGTTGTCCTATAGTGTGACATTCTAGGCACTGCAACCACCCGGGCGTTTGCTGGGCATCTCGATTTTCAGCTCAGTATCTTTGACATGGCACAGCTCCTTTACCAGGAGGTAAAGGTAAAGGTAAAGGGACCCCTGACCATTAGGTCCAGTCGTGACCGGCTCTGGGGTTGCGGCGCTCATCTCGCTTTACTGGCCGAGGGAGCTGGCGCACAGCTTCCGGGTCATGTGGCCAGCATGACTAAGCTGCTTCTGGCGAACCAGAGCAGCACACGGAAACGCCATTTACCTTCCCGCCGGAGCGGTACCTATTTATCTACTTGCACTGGTGTGCTTTCGAACTGCTAGGTTGGCAGGAGCAGGGACCGAGCAACGGGAGCTCACCCCGTCGCGGGGATTCGAACCGCCGACCTTCTGATCAGCAAGTCCTAGGCTCTCTGGTTTAACCCGCAGCGCCACCGTGAGAGTAGGGATACTCTACTCTCCAGTAATTCAACTCTTGGGCATTCCATAAGACCATTAAGTCAGAGTCTAAAATCTAAGGGCAGAAGAAAAGCCCATTTAGATCGTGCCAAAGGCCCATCTAGACCAGCACCCTGTACTTAACAGGGCGCTGTGGGTTAAACCACAGAGCCTAGGACTTGCCAATCAGAAGGTCGGCGGTTCAAATCCCCACGACGGGGTGAGCTCCCATTGCTTGGTCCCTGCTCCTGCCAACCTAGCAGTTCGAAAGCACGAAGTGCAAGTAGATAAATAGGTACCGCTCTGGTGGGAAGGTAAACGGCGTTTCCGTGTGCTGCTCTGGTTCGCCAGAAGCGGCTTAGTCCTGCTGGCCACATGACCCGGAAGCTGTACGCCAGCTCCCTCGGCCAAAAAAGCGAGATGAGTGCCGCAACCCCAGAGTCGGCCACGACTGGACCTAACGGTCAGGGGTCCCTTTACCTTTACCTTTTATTCCCCCTTTGCATTCTGAACGCTATATCTCTGCCGAAGTAGCCTAGAATCGCCTTCGTCTTTTTGCCTGCAGCATAACACTGCTGTCTCATATTTGTTCTCCTAAAACGCGAGGTCCTTTTCTTCAGGGATCGCTGCAAAGTTGGGGACTGCCACCCTATGTTTGCCCAGCTGATTCTTCCTACTTTTGTGCAGGAATTCACCTCCCTCTTTGCCCAATTTCCATTCCGTTGCTTTTGACTCTGTTCCCCACCCTGTCAAGGTTATCTCGAGTCCACACTACGGGCAGGAAATAGTTTTTGAAAGTGAAAACAAAGCACAAACTTAAGCCTACACATCCAAGACTGGGGTTCCAACCCGGGTACTGCTCCTGACTGTGGCCGTTTCCTATGAACAAGGATTTTTTCATCTCTGCCAAGCTAAGCAGTTGGTTCCTTACCTCTCTCGCCCTGACCTAGCCACTGTGATCCACGCGACGGTCACCTCCAGACTGGATTATTGTAACTCGCTCTACATGGGGCTGCCCTTGACACTGACCCAGAAACTCCAGCGGGTGCAGAATGCCGCGGCGAGACTCCTTATGAGGTCCTCACTGCGAGATCACATTCACCCGGTGCTATACCAGCTGCACTGGCTCCAGGTGGAGTACAGGATCAGGCTTAAGGTGCTGGTTTTAACCTTTAAAGCCCTATATGGCTTAGGACCCTCGTACCTACGGGACCGCCTCTCCTGGTATGTCCCACGGAGGACCTTACGGTCTTCAAACAAAAACATCCTGAAAGTCCCAGGCCACAGAGAGGTTAGGCTGGCCTCAACTAGAGCCAGGGCTTTTTCGGCTGTGGCCCCGATCTGGTGGAACGCTCTGTCACAAGAGACTAGGGCCCTGCGGGACTTGACATCTTTCCGCAGGGCCTGCAAGACAGAGCTGTTCCACCAGGCCTTTGGCCGGGGCACAGCCTGACTCCCTCCTTTGGCAATCTTCACAGAACTTTAGCCCAATTGTTGCCATCAATTTGATTTGAATTAATTTTATAATGAAATGGTTTTAGAATGTTGTACTATTTTATTGTGGTTAGCCGCCCTGAGCCCGGCTTCAGCTGAGGAAGTCGGTATATAAATAAAATTTATTATTATTATTTTTATTATTGACAACAATGTGGAGAGGTCCCTAAGAAAATATAAACGGTACAGTCTATCCAACAGCCGCAGGAATCTGCCTCCTTATTCTGCTGCATCTCTATAAACCAGATCTAAGCTCATAAAAGCGAGGTATGTTAAATGCCTTTCTGAGTGCCTGCCCATATCTGAAGAATGTCCTTATCTCTTGAAACTCGAGTAACAAGAAATTCCAAAAAGGTTGGAAGAAAAAGAAAGCCTGTTAGCAGCCAGAGTAAGCAGGCAGAAGAGAAGCTTTATATATTTTAGAATATATTTCTTGATTTCATGTTTATTTATTTTTTTAAAAAAAGAAAGACTATGGTTATTCTGTCCAGAAAGGATTTGGGGTTCAGCGCCCCACACCCCGTGCTCAGAGCCAGGCTGTTAATGAAAAGACGGAACAAATAACGGTCTTTGCAGTCCCAATTTCTGCAACGGAGTCTCAGAGAGAAATGGATGGAGCCATCTCAGCCCAAGGTCGAAAGGTGAATGGGTGGCAGAGAGCCCAGGCCTCATAACTAAGCAAGAGGGTCTCCGGCAATTTCTGCAATAAGTGCCTTAATGATTAAAGATAACCTTTGGTTTTTTTTCCCAAGCTGACACAGTTGTGACTTGGCGATATCTGGTTTTCATAACTCTCCCCGTCTCCCAGGCAAGAGCTGGCAGAAATCAGGCTCCCAGGAAAGGAAAGGGGTGCAGAGGCAGGATCTGTGGGCTCTGGGAGAAGCCAAGGCTTGATGGACGCAGGAGGGGCGTGAAACACACACAGGGCCCCCCCCCCCGAGACAACCAGAAGGGCCCAATCGAAACCTTGACCGGTGGTCTCCCTGGATCAACATTAATGAGGATGAGTTTGCTACCAAACGAGGGAGGAGCTGGAGGTGGCACAAACTATTCCCTGGCAAAGGGGAGGGGTGAGAAGCACTCTGCACATGCTCAGAGGCGCCTGCTACCCACATTTCACAGACTTCCACCGACCCAACTCGATCTACCTGCCCCAGACCCAAGAGATTCAGGCTCACGGTAGGGCAGAGGTGAAGCAAGAATGCAAGGCCGTGTTTTATGGGCGGGTGTGAAAGATCGGTTCGGTGATAGCCAGCAGAGATTTACACACGTTGAAGAGAATTACCCAGTGGCAAAAACCCAACTGAGAAAGAGGCAGAAGACTCTTGTCCATATTCAAATGGGCTCTTTATTTATTCCATGCTCACCCGCCCCCTAGGCATGCACAAAGTGTTTCCCTGCACCACCAGAGCCTCACCTATGAACACGAAAGAATCAGGGCTTAACAGGAGCCAAGCAACGGCCTTTAGCATCTCGCCGCCGCCGGAGGAGTGAAGCGACCAGCTAGCAGGTGAGGGCAGCCTCTGAGCATATATAGAGTGGCAACCCTGCACCAGAGGACGCCCAAACAGATACCTTTTGGGGACGGGCAACACACACAGAAAGGAGATTCCAGCCAAGGATGGGGAAGCTCATTCATTCTCCCCCGAGTACAAGAGCCATCGGTTTACACCAGCAGGTCACACAGTGAGGACTAGTTGCATGCCATGTGTGTTGGGCAGGCCCAAGACATTTTGGAACCCGAGGCAAAGCACAGAATGATGCCTCCCTCCCCGCTAGGTAAGAAGGGGTGAGTGAAGATCTATGTCAGGAACAAGGGAGGGAGGATAAAGACCTACATCTGCTGCCTGAGGTGGTTGTCTCACCTTGGCTTATGGGTGGGCTGGACCTCTTGGGGGGGAATATAGGGAGAAAAGCAGTGTTGCCGGAGGCCCTTGGCAGCATCCCGTCTTGTAATCCCCAAGTAAGGTAAAGGTAAAGGTAAAGGGACCCCTGACCATTAGGTCCAGTTGTGGCCGACTCTGGAGTTGCGGTGCTCATCTCGCTTTATTGGCCGAGGGAGCCGGCGTACAGCTTCCGGGTCATGTGGCCAGCATGACTAAGCCGCTTCTGGCGAACCAGAGCAGCGCACGGAAACGCCGTTTACCTTCCCGCCGGAACGGGACCTATTTATCTACTTGCACTTTGACGTGCTTTTGAACTGCTAGGTTGGCAGGAGCAGGGACTGAGCAACGGGAGCTCACCCCGTCGCGGGGATTCGAACCGCTGACCTTCTGATCAGCAAGCCCTAGGCTCTGTGGTTTAACCCACAGCACCACCCGCATCCCCAAGTACAGGGTGCTTAATCCCACCCCAGCTTTTGTCCCATAGACGCGAGTGCCGGCGATGGTGCCCCTGAACATGCGCAGAGCGCATCCTCTCTGATTCGCCGCCAAGTGGCTACAGCCAGAAGGTACATATAGGGGGCGGGGCTCCAAGTCCAGGGCTAGACCCTTCCTAGACCTCAGTTGCCACAGGGGGCAGGGAAACCTCAGACAGATCCATCGTGCAAATGTTTCCGCCTGACCCGTAAAGGGTGCCAGGCCACAAAGGTGCGGTGTGTGTGTGAGAGAGAGACAGGTGACTACTAGCAGTGCCCCCCCCCGCACCATACAAATTGACTTCTTTATAAATTCACCCCCAAAAAAATCCCGTTTGCTGATAAACTGGCCTGCTAAAAATTCCACAAGGACTTCTTATTTTAAAAAGGATAGCTTTAAATATATGCCCTTCTCTCTTGGGTTCCACATCCCTAAGCATAATATCTACATCAATTCACAAAGCTCCCTGCGTTTCCTCTTGTTCTTCCCTCCAGCTGCTAAAATTCCAAAGTACATAGGTGTGAGTGGGAGGGGGGGCAAGGGAAATATGCAATTCTTCCCCCCCCCCAGCCTCCCCGCTGCCACCCAGTATTTCTGCATCTGCCTATCATGTCTTGGAAAGGACTGACTCCTTTTGTGCAAGCGAACCTAATCCCGGTAGGATTGTTTGGGAGGGGGTATTGGTGGGGGGGGGGAGAGGACACCCTAGCCATAATCTGAGCCTTGGAGCAGTGGGCCCCCACACTAAAGAAACCTGCAGATTGAGACAATAGAAGATGCCCACCCCAATCATTCTCAGCCGATTTAGTATTCTGGATCGGATTCCGTTCCATCAGCTTCTAAGCACGCAGGGAGGGTGGATTTCAAAGTCTAGTGCCCTTAGGGGGAAAAAAGAGCCCCCCCCCTTCAAAAGGAGCGGGGGGGGGGAGAAGCTCCCCCGGCTCCTCTACCCCCAACTGTATAGCTGGCAGGAGGGATGGGATGATCATTCACAAACACAGGTCCCGGCCAAAAACAGCAACACACCCCTATCCATTTCCACACAGCCACCCCTTGGGTTTTGCAATTCACATTTCTGGAGAGGTTTCCCCCACCCCCCCCACCCCCAGAATCTGATATAAAAAGAAAGAAATATAATAACAGCAACATTCTGCCCCCCCCCCGCTCATTTTTGTGCAGGCTAAGAAACCCATCACCTGCTTGTTAAAAATCTATCCCGTCTCCTAGCTAGAGGATTAGGAAGCAATTCTTAGCCACCCCCTCTAACAAGGCTGAAATACCCTATATGACCCTTTTCAAGGTGTTCATCCCCCCCCACTCCAAACACACACACCTGGCTATTGAAAAATAACTGGTACCAAGAGGCTCCATGGGAAAATCAGAGAAGTGCCCATAAATAAGGATGTAATATTATTTAAACATAACAAATAATATGGGGGGGGAGGAGCTGCAGAGATTTTTGTGGGGATATATATATATATATGTGTGTGTGTGTGTGTGTGTGTGTGTGTCTCCTTTAAAAACACACACACACAAAACCAAGCTAAAGGAAGAACACATAGCCTTCCAAATCTGAAATCGACCGCACAAAGAGGCGAAACTGACCGATCGTAAAACACCCCACTCGTCCTATACGATTGCACTGATGTCTCTCCCTTTTTTTTTAAAGTTTCCCCAATTTTGTTCTTTCCTTCCCTCCCAACCACCACCACCACCACGTACCCCCATACTGAGAGCACCTACAAAGTTTCCTGACGTTTAAAATAAATAAATAGATTTTATTTGCTCGAGAGGAGGGGCATTCGAAACGAACACCGGCCGTCGCCGTTTAATAAAAGATTTCTAAAAACGCAAACAAAACGTGCCTTTTTTCTTACCTTGGATTTGCCTTGCGTCTCCCACCGAGTCTGGAATCGTTGTCTCTGTGCCTCTCTCTTTTTGCTGCAGTTCTTGCTAAAAAGTCTCCAAGGCTCTCTTAAGCCTATTGAAGGGAGGGTGGGGGGCAAGGACTCCTCCTTCTCCTCTCCCCCCCTTTTTTTTACACCTGTCCCTGCCTTGCATTCAGTTCAACTGCCATCGTTGGCTACGAAGGGTCCGAACGACACAATATATATACGGTAGCCAGCCGGGGACAGGGAGAAAGACATGGGGGTGGCGCTGGGGGAGAAAAAGACACCCCCCCCTCCTCAGAAACTCTACACCAGCTGGGTTACAATGCAGTTCAAAAGGGGTAGCACCTTTTGTGAAAATTCGTCGGGGGGGGCGTTGCTCAGAGGGGCAGCTGCTGGAAAAAAGAGAGGAGCTGGTGCCTCCACCACCTTCTCGTGTCTCTCAGCTGTTGGATCTTTCTGGTCTTCCTTTGGAAAATGAGAGGAGGGGGGTCAGCGGCAGGCAGGGATAGCTGCAAATAAGGTTGCAGGTGTGTGCCGTGATGGGGGGGGTCTCACTGCCGATCCTCCAGGCTCCGCTTCTGTTCTTGGCTTCGGGGGGAGACAGAGAGAGCAAAACGCCAGCATTGACACTGCAAGAGCTGGCTGGTGCGGCAATTCCAAACACTCAACTAGCTGAGGCCGGCAGGAAAAACAGAGATGGATTCGCTCGGCAAAGGAACCGGATTCCCCGACGGCAGAAGAATGGCAGATGAAGATGATGGACTTTATGGAGCTGGCTGGTCTCACCGGGAGAATCCGTGACCAGGAAGAAGAGGAATATTGAGAAGATTGGAAGAAATTTAAAGACTGTTTGAATAAATAGTGTAATGTTAAAGATTTGTAACCACTTGAAAGAACTAATTAGGCCTAGGATTAAATTAGGATTAAATACAGTGGTACCTCAGGTTACATACGCTTCAGGTTACAGACTCCGCTAACCCAGAAATAGTGCTTCAGGTTAAGAACTTTGCTTCAGGATGAGAACAGAAATCGTGCTCCGGTGGCGCGGCAGCAGCAGGAGGCCCCATTAGCTAAAGTGGTGCTTCAGGTTAAGAACAGTTTCAGGTTAAGTACAGACCTCCGGAACGAATTAAGTACTTAACCTGAGGTACCACTGTAAATAAATAAGAAAAAGTACGATAAGAAAAGTTAGGAATTTTGATTATGACCTGAATATTGTTGTATGGAATAATGATATTGGAAACTCCTACAAGGAAACTCAGTTGGAAGAGATTAGAGGAAGTCAAGTAATATGTTTATGAAGTTGGATTTTAATTAATTAACTAAGCCGTATTGTAGGTGGTGGTATATGTGAGGTGTGAAATACTTCATTTCTTTTACTTTCTTTTTTCTTTTATTATTGTTTTTTTTCTTTTTCTGTTATGTTAAAGTTATGTTTTTGTATGAAATTTAATAATCATTATGGGGGGGGGGAGGAACTGGATCCCGAAGTCTCTTCAGCAAGCAGCAGCACCAGCCAAGGCAGGTCTACTCGGAAGTTGGGGCGGAGGAGGGATTCGGTTCGGTTCAAGTTGGAAGGAGAATCTACCCAGTTTGTGCTCTCCGAAACGACCAGCGATCTGAAAGCAGAGCTATCCATTGGGGTTATCTCTCCGAATTTTGTAGTGCAACGCTCGCCACCGAACCATGTGTCTCACTGCCCCCACCCCCAGCAAAAAAAGAGGCATGCACTGGGGTTAAGTGTGCATGGCGAGAACAACATGCACAAAACTGCATTGTTTTCAGGGGGTAGTGCTTTGCAAAAGTGTCATGTCAGGGGGGGAACGACATACAAAATTCACACGGAAACTTGTAGTTTAACGGTGAATTTTGTATTTAATGGAGATGTAAAAGATGTGGATTCTTATAAAAGATGCAGGAGGAAATGGCTAACAGTAGGACCCATAAAAGGGAGCAAGGAAGTCCAGGAGATTCTTTGGAATCTTGTTTTTACATTGTACATTGGATACGTGATTGTAAAACTGTAATTTGGAAAACCAAATTTAAAAATCCTCGCGGATGGATTTTCTACTGGTGTGGAAATAAACTTAAGTGGGGAATGAGAAATGAAAATGGGCAGATTTACCCAGGCCTGCTCCATTCAGTACAATGGGGCTTCCTCCCAGGTATGTGTGTACAGGGTTGCACCACCAGGAAGGTTTAAGCTCTTTCTATGTGACATCTGGAACGCAGGTGGCGCTGTGGGTTAAACCAGAGAGCCCAGGACTTGCAGATCAGAAGGTCAGCGGTTCGAATCCCCGCGACGGAGTGAGCTCCCGTTGCTCGGTCCCTGCTCCTGCCAACCTAGCAATTCGAAAGCACAAAGTGCAAGTAGATAAATAGGTACCACTCCGGCGGGAAGGTAAATGGCGTTTCCGTGCACTGCTCTGGTTTTCCAGAAGCGGCTTAGTCCTACTGGCCACATGACCTGGAAGCTGTACGCCGGCTCCCTCGGCCAATAAAGTGAGATGAGCGCCGCAACCCCAGAGTCGGCCACAACTGGACCTAATGGTCAGGGGTCCCTTTACCTTTACCTATGTGACATCCAGTTATTCTCTCTTTCTCTCACACACACAAACAAGCACATGCACTTCCTTCGAAGTAAGCATCATTGAACTCTGTTGCGTTTTCCTTTTGAGGAACGCCCAGGATGGGCGTTTGTCTGAAGAACAAGTGGTGTTGGGCTTGGAGATCTGTGTGCGAATTCTGAACTACAGGAGTGGCGAAGCCCTCCATCCGTTGGGGGCCACAAGAGGCGGGGGGTCTCTTTCCCTGCCTCCCCCTTTCCCACCTTGCTTTGCACCCCTTGCCAAAGAGCTCTGCGGATTGGGCTGAGGATTCCCACTGTGCTCCAGCCCCAAATCAATTTGGGGAGTGGGGCTGATGTTTGGGGTTTTTAAAACCCTGGTTAAACATGGTCAGGAGGGAGAAGAAGCCCTGATCCCATCTCCTTGTCTGAGATCAGGAGGTTTCAGTCCTGCAAGTGGGGTGCTGGGACACCATGACGGAAACCAGAGCACACAGAAACGCTGTTTACCTTCCCACCACAGCGGTATCTATTTATCTACTTGCGCTGGTGTGCTTTCAAACTGCTAGGTTGGCAGGAGCTAGAACAGAGCAAAGGGAGCTCACTCCGTCGCGGGGATTCGAACCACGAACCTTCTGATCGGCAAGCCCAAGAGGCTCAGTGGTTTAGACCACAGCGCCACCCACGCCACGGTGTCCCGTTGCGCCAGAAGCAGTTTCGTCCTGCTGGCCACATGACCTGGAAAGCTGTCTGTGGACAAACGCCGGCTCCCTCGGCCCGAAAGCGAGATGAGCGCCGCAACCCCACGGTCGCCTTGGACTGGACTTAACCATCCAGCCGTCCTTTACCTTACCAGTATGGTGGGAAAGGACATAGAACCATAGCAGAGCTGGAAGGGACCCCAGAAGTCATCAGTAAGAGCTGTTCGACAGTGGAATTTGCTGCCAAGGAGTGTGGTGGAGTCTCCTTCTTTGGAGGTCTTTAAGCAGAGGCTTGACAACCATATGTCAGGAGTGCTCTGATGGTGTTTCCTGCTTGGCAGGGGGTTGGACTCGATGGCCCTTGTGGTCTCTTCCAACTCTATGATTCTATGATTCTATGATTCATCCAGTCCAACCCCCTGCAATGCAGGAATTAATACTATCTGGTTTTCATTCTATCGCAGCAGGACGATGAGGTTTAACATTGCCTCCCCACTGCCTGCCGTCATCAGATTAATCAATCAGATCAATCAACTAATGAGAAGCAGAATTGATCCTGATCGCAGTACCGTGGTAGGCAAAGAGCTTTCAGTACCTCCATCCAGCCCAGAGCCACCATCGGGATTCAGATTGGGGTGTGTGTGGATATGTTCTTGCCTCTAGGTATGCGTTCCCTGTTGTGTATGTCATGTGTCCTTGTGTATTGTGTTGTGCATGAGAGGTGTGCCTGGGGCGCCCTCTGGTGTGAGCAAGGAGCTGTGTGTACGTACTCTGTTGTGCGTTGGTTTTTATTTACCCGACAAGATTTATACACTGCTTGGTGGCAGGAGGGACCTTCACATGACCTTCACATGGTTTGCAGAAATTACGAGGGTTAAAATGCCCTGCGGGTATTAAAAAAATATATATGTCAAAATATAATTAAAATAGTTAAGCCATAAATAGATTAAGACACATGCCTGGATAGGCTTGCCTGAAAAATAATATTTTTAGCGCCAGTCTGGGGTTCAAGAGGCCTGGAGTTCCGAAGGGCAATTGCTGCAACAGGGAAAGACCATGCAAATGAAGAAGGAATATTATTTGGCACCTGTAACAGAGCCAATTGTGAAGTAGCCCCCCCCTTGTGCACCCCTATTATTATTTTTATATATAATTTTTATTAGTTTTTTAACATATCATTTTCAACAGCAATTAAACATACGTTTACATCTTATACATTTATTTTTTTTTACTTCCATCAATCCCTTCTGAAAATTTTCCAATCTAATCACTTGGGAGTTGTTGTTGTTTAGTTGTTTAGTCGTGTCCGACTCTTCGTGACCCCCTGGACCAGAGCACGCCAGGCACTCCTGTCTTCCACTGCCTCCCACAGTTTGCTGGTAGCTTCGAGAACACTGTCCCACCATCTCGTCCTCTGTCGTCCCCTTCTCCTTGTGCTCTCCATCTTTCCCAACACCAGGGTCTTTTCCAGGGAGTCTTCTCTTCTCATGAGGTGGCCAAAGTATTGGAGCCTCAGCTTCAGGATCTGTCCTTCCAGTGAGCACTCAGGGCTGATTTCCTTCCGAATGGAGAGGTTTGATCTTCTTGCCGTCCATGGGACTCTCAAGAGTCTCCTCCAGCGCCATAACTCAAAAGCATCCATTCTTCGGCAATCAGCCTTCTTGATGGTCCAGCTCTCACTTCCATACATCACTACTGGGAAAACCATAGCTTTAACTATACGGACCTTTGTCGGCAAGGTGGTGTCTCTGCTTTTTAAGATGCTGTCCAGGTTTGTCATGGCACCACTACCTTGCTCAAAATTTCCTCTCCATCCCAACATTGCCTGTCATGGAAGCAGAGACCGTATAATGAGTCATCGTGCTCAGGGATCTGAGCCCAGAGAAGAACCAGCAGTCTCAAAACTTTAAAAGCCACGCTGCAGAAAATTAATGTTTTACATTATCTGTTTCAAAAGTGACCTTTCATTTTTTTGGGGGGGGGACCCCTCTCCCACAACTACCTTGAGTCTTGCCTAACTCTACCAACACTTGCAGGAGAAGTCCTTTTTAAAAGGGGGGGGTGCAGATTGGGAAATATCTTCCGGGGGGGGGGATGATTTTCTTTCCGCCCAACAAAAGCAGGGCCATTCTTTGATTGACCCCAGATCTATTTTTCCTTTGCTTGATTTTCCACACCTGTGAAATTCCTCTACCTTAATTTTCAAATAATAATATTTTTAAAATTTATACCCCACCCTTCCCAGGTCAGAAAACCGGGCTCAGGGTGGCTAACAATTGTAAAAGCAGCATAAAATACAGTATAAAAACATGAATAACAATAAAATTCAAAGTTCAGAAATCAATTTAGGGGAAACCCATCTAATAAACATTAGATGATCACCAGGGCTAGCTGGCTGAATTAGTCCTACTTGGGCCAGCGAGGAGACCAGGGGAGAATTACATGTGGGATCCCAGAGCGGGTAATCTTCATAAAAAGGGGAGGGGGAGGAAAGGAAGGGGAATAAAAGATCAGGCTAAGTTCAAATTGAAAGCCGGGCGGAATAGCTCTGTTTTACAGGCCCTGTGGAAGTTAAATCCTGCAGGGCCCTGGTCTCATTGGACAGAGCATTCCACCAGGTCGGAGCCATCTCTAAGAAGGCCCTGGCCCTGGTGGAGGATAGTCTGACTTCCTTAGGGCCCGGGACCTCTAAACTATGGTTGTTCGTGGACCTTAAGGCCCTCTGCGGGGCAGACCAGTAGAGGCGGTCCCGTAAATACGAGGGCCCTAAGCCACAAAGGGCTTTAAAGGTCAAGACCAGCATCTTGAACCTGCCCCTATACTCCACCGGGAGCCAGTGCAGCTGGAAAAGCACTGGGTGAATATGCTCCCATGGCAGAGACCCCGTGAGGAGCCTCGCTGCAGCATTCTGCACCCGGTGGAGTTTCTGGGACAGCTTCAAGGGCAGCCCCGCGTAGAGCGAATTACAGAGTGATTTTCTACAAGGGAAAATAACCACAGGGAGGGGGTTTACCTCGTCCCCCAGCCCCAACTTTTGGCAGTGTGAAGTCCATCCCATTTCCTGGGGATGAGGGATGCTGGTGAAATTTGATTCGATTTGCAAGCCCACCTAATCCTCCACTCCCCAAACAGTATATCAAACACAGTCATCCTTTGAAATTTGTGCTTCTATGAATGTTGAGAGACAGTTCTCCAAAGAATGCTTATAAACGTGCATGTTTTAGGGGGAAATAAATGCACTGGTTAAAACGACAAACAAAAATCATTATATCAGGGGAAATTGCTTGCAAAATAAAAATAAAAATGTGTGCATTAGCCAAAAGAACATACACAAACGTGTTAGCAAGTAGAAATTCACACTTAAGTGCTGATAAATTTTCATGAGGGTTAAAAAAAAAAGAAAGAAAGAAAAATTCTACAAAAATGAAGAGAAATGAATTTAAGATTCCTAAGTTGACAGTTCCATCCAGATCTGAATTTTGCAATGCCCTGAATAATTTCCACTGCCAACGAATCTTCACGATGGAGGCAAACCTCAGATCTTACTGCAGGCAGAAGCAAAGGAAGTTAAAATGAAGGATGATGTTGTGTTGGAGAAAAATAAGAATAAAGAAAGCTAAAGGAAAGTCTTCACAGTTCAACCACTCAGGGAAAGCTTGCAGTTTTCATACTTTATTAGGGAAACAATGTTCATTCTGGGGCTCGGGGCGGGGGGAGATTTTAAATAAATATATTTAATTTTTTACCCCACCCTTTCCTACCACACAAGGTCTGTGAAGGTGTGTGCCTTGAAAGCTTGAAGATGGCAAAGATGTATAGAAGTGCTTCAAATATTTTGTGGAAATGTAAGGAGAAGGAAGGTGTGTTCTACCACATGTGGATGTACACGATAACAAAAGCATTCTGGGAAATGATTTATAATGAGGTGAAAAAAGTGTTTAAAATAATGTTTGTGGGGGAAAACAGAAGCTTTTTTACTTGGAGTTTCAGATGCAGAGATACCAAAGGAGCAGAAAATACTATTTATGTATTCAACGACAGCAGAGCAGATTCTTTTGGCCCTGAGATGGAAAGAAGATAAAGTCCCAACCAGAGAGGAATGGTTGATGAAGATGATGGAAATGGTGAAAATGACCAGGAAAATCAGAAACCAGGAAGATAGAAACTTTAATAAGGAATGGGGGGGGGGGATTACAATCTACTAAGAGAACACTGTAAACAACTAAAAACTTTGGCAGGATTCGAGTAACGCTTGTAATGTATTAAAAGCTAAGGTAAAAATTTTAAGGAAAATAGAGAAAATGTATGATGCAGCAGAAACAGGTTGATAATGGAAAGGAAGTCTAAGGATTCACGGAATCCTAAATATTGGTGATTATGATTAATGTTTGAATTCAAATGTAGAGTGTAAAGGTAAAGGGACCTCTGACCATTAGGTCCAGTCGTAACCGACTCTGGGGTTGCGGCGCTCATCTCACTTTACTGGCCGAGGGAGCCGGCGTACAGCTTCCCGGTCATGTGACCAGCAGGACTAAGCCGCTTCTGGTGAACCAGAGCAGCGCACGGAAACACTGTTTACCTTCTCGCCGGAGTGGTACCTATTGATCTACTTGCACTTTGTGCTTTCAAACTGCTAGGTTGGCAGGAGCAGGGACTGAGCAACGGGAGCTCACCCCGTCATGGGGATTTGAACCGCCGACCTTCTGATCGGCAAGTCCTAGGCTCTGTGGTTTAACCCACAGCGCCACCCACGTCCCTTTTAATGTAGAGTGTAGAATTGAATAAAAATGATTTTTTAAAAGTGAAAGCTTGAAGATGAACCAATTCTCAGGTTCCTCTGTTCCATCATGGAATCATCTTTAGGATTCCTCTGCCCATGAGGTAGGTAGGATGGAAATAAATTAATTTAAATAAGAGGGCAGGGAAAGGAGAGGAGGTGGTCTCAGCAGTCCTCTGGGTTGCGGCAGTGTTTGGAAGGCTTCCACCGGCGGCTCGGAAATCTGTTGCTCCTCCTCTCCTGCAGATTGATCGCCGTGTTAACAATTAAAGATGGCATCGGTGGAAACTGGCAGCCGTTACGCGGCCATTGTTATTTACGAGCACAACATAAAGAGAGATGGGAGTGGGAATTATGTTTTGAGGTGATAACAAGCCGTGTGCATCAGCTGCCTTGGAGAAATGTGCTCCTGAACCTGCCGCCCGCTGCCTCCTTTGCAGCACCTGATTTCTCAGGTAATAGCTCTCGGGGGCCAGCAACAGATCACCTATCAGTTAATGCTACTCTCGGCTGCATCCACAGAAGGTTAATGTCCAGGGAAAGAATAGAAGCACTCTGTTCTGCCTTGGTCAGACCACACCTGGAATACGGTGTCCAGTTCTGGGCACCACAATTTAAGAAGGATGTTGACCAGCTGGAAGGTGTGCAGGGGAGGGCGACCAAGATGATCAAGGGTCTGGAAGTCAAGCCTGATGAAGAACGGTCGAAAGAGCTGGGTTTGTTTAGCCTGGAGAAGAGGAGACTGAGTGGAGATATGATAGCCATCTCCAAATATCTTAAGGGCTGTTCTTTTGCCTTGGTCAAACCACACCTGGAATACTGTGTCCAGTTCTGGGCACCACAATTTAAGAAGGATGTTGACAAGCTGGAAGGTGACCAAGAACAGGCCCCCTCGGTGGTGGCTTCCTGCTTGTGGAATGTTCTCCCCAGGAAAATGTATCAGGCACCATCTTTGTCTGCCTTTAAGCACCAGGCAAAAAATATTCTCCTTCACCCAGAGTTATGTTTTTTCATCGGGAAGTTAGTGAGATATAAAGTGGCCTTTGTACCGTGCTCATCTGTTAAGTGTAGGATTTGTTCCCCTAAAGTAAATTGTAGGACGTGTGCTTTAGACACTACGCTTTGCTGATTTTCATGTCCTTGTTATCTTATTTTTACCGTGTGAGGCCCCTGAATGCAAATCACCATCTCCTCAGTGCTAATGCCAAACCCTGGACTCCAATTTCTTGAACGTTTTCATCCCCTCTGAAAACTCCGAAGGGATTCCCCCCCCCCCTTGCAAACAAGCGGCGCATAGATTTTATAAAATAAATACATATTCTGTTGTTCGAGAAGTGCATTGCAAAATTCCGAGAAGATTTCAAATGAGAGTTGTTTCCTGGACATTAAAACCAGGGCTTTTTTCCTGCAGAAATGCAGGAGAAATAGCACGGATTAAAACAGGTTTGCGTATTTATTTGGAAAGTGTCAATTGTAGTGAGTTTGGTTTAAAACTCAACATCCACAATCCCCATCTCAAATCACAACGCCGTTGGAAAAGTGAGTGGAATATCGCTGCTATTCCAAACTCAAACTGGAGGCGGTTGGAGGATGGATGGCGGCTAACAGATTGAGATTGAATCCTGACAAGACAGAAGTACTGTTTTTGGGGGACAGGGGGCAGGCAGGTGTGGAGGACTCCCTGGTCCTGAATGGGGCAACTGTGCCCCTGAAGGACCAGGTGCGCAGCCTGGGAGTCACTTTGGACTCACAGCTGTCCATGGAGCGGCAGGTCAATTCTGTGTCCAGGGCGGCTGTCTACCAGCTCCATCTGGAACGCAGGCTGAGACCCTACCTGCCCGCAGACTGTCTCACCAGAGTGACACATGCTCTGGTTATCTCCCGCTTGGGCTACTGCAACGCACTTTATGTGGGGCTACCTTTGAAGGTGACCCGGAAACTGCAATTAATCCAGAATGTGGCAGCTAGACTGGTGACTAGGAGTGGCCGCCGGGACCACATAACACCGGTTCTGAGAGATCTGCATTGGCTTCCAGTACGTTTCCGAGCACAATTCAAAGTGTTGGTGCTGACCTTGAAAGCCCTAAACGGCCTCGGTCCAGTATACCTGAAGGAGCGTCTCCACCCCCATCGTTCAGCCCGGACACTGAGATCCAGCGCCGAGGGCCTTCTGGCGGTTCCCTCATTGCGAGAAGTAAGGTTACACGGAACCAGGCAGAGGGCCTTCTCGGTAGTGGCGCCTGCCCTGTGGAACGCCCTCCCAGCAGATGTCAAGACAGTAAACAACTATTTTACTTTTAAAAGACAACTGAAGGTAGCCCTCTTTAGGGAAGTTTTTAATGTCTGATGCTGTACTGTTTTTAATATTCAGTTGGAAACTACTCAGAGTGGCTGGGGAAACCCAGCCAGATGGGCGGGGTATAAATAATAAATTATTATTATTATTATTATTATTATTATTATTATCATCATCATCATCATCATCATCATCATCATCATATCTCATGCCACAACCCAATGCCTGTTTTCCTGAGAGTAAGCCCCACTGAACACAGCACGACCTACTTCAGAGTAGACATGTATTCCGGATCACGCTGTTCCTTTCTGTTCCGGCTCTACGTTTTCCAGGCGATTCTTTTTTTAAAAAGGGGGGGGGAATATATCCCACCTTTTAAATGGCTTTTGGTTTTGAGGCAAAGCCACCTTTCCTTTTGATTCCTTCAAAGGAAAATAGGCTGCGCTACAAAAGAGCCCATGCTGTGGTTGTGGGAAACAAAGGGAAAGGAGATAGAAACCAACCACTTGGAACTAGAAAACAGGTCTGTGCGCAGAGAGCCGTTTCCTCCGGCAGATTCACTCCACCGAGTCGCATGCAAGCAGAGTCCATCGGGGAGGCAAAAATCGGCCCCTCCCTGACACCGCTTTCCTTGTGACTTGGTTCCAGGCTGACTGCCACTTAGGAGCTCGTTCCAAAAAGGCTGGTGGCGCAAGGAATCATCACGCACAGTGCCGGATTTAGGTATAATAATAATAATAATAATAATAATAATAATAATAATAATAATATATTTATACCCCACCCATCTGGCTGGGCTTCCCCAGTCACTCTGGGTGGCTTCCAACAAAATATAGTGGTACCTCAGGTTAAGTACTTAATTCGTTCCGGAGGTCCGTACTTAACCTGAAACTGTTCTTAACCTGAAGCACCACTTTAGCTAATGGGGCCTCCTGCTGCCGCCGCGCCGCCGGAGCACGATTTCTGTTCTCAACCTGAAGCAAAGTTCTTAACCTGAAGCACTATTTCTGCGTTAGCGGAGTCTGTAACCTGAAGCATATGTAACCTGAAGCATATATAACCTGAGGTATCACTGTACTAAAATACATTAATGCATCAAACATTAAAAGCTTCCCTGAACAGGGCTGCCTTCAGATGTCTTCTAAAAGTCTGGTAGTTGTTGTTCTCTTTGACACCTGGTGGGAGGGCGTTCCACAGGGCAGGTGCCACCACAGAGAAGACCCCCTGCCTGGTTTCCTGTAACTTGGCTTCTCCCAGGGAGGGAACCACCAGAAGGCCCTCGGAGCTGGACCTCAGTGTCCGGGCAGAATGATGGGGGTGGAGACGCTCCTTCAGGTATACTGGACTGAGGCTGTTTAGGGCTTTAAAGGTCAGCACCAAAACTTTGAATTGTGCTCGGAAACGTACTAAGCCGGGGCTCAGCAAACTTTTTCAGCAGGGGGCCGGTCCACTGTCCCTCAGACCTTGTGGGGGGCCGGACTATATTGGGGGGGGGGAATAAAAAATGAACGAATTCCTATGCCCCACAAATAACCCAGAGATGCATTTTAAATAAGAGGACACATTCTATTCATGTAAAAACACGTTGATTCCCAGACCATCCAAGGGCTGGATTTAGAAGGTGATTGGGCCAGATCCAGCCCCCGGGCCTTAGGTTGCCTACCCATGCCCTAGGCCAGGGGTCAGCAAACTTTTTCAGCAGGGGGCTGGTCCACTGTCCCTCAGACCTTGTGGGGGGCCAGACTATATTTTGAAGGGAAAAGAATGAATGAATTCCTATGCCCCACAAATAACCCAGAGATGCATTTTAAATTAAAGGACACATTCTACTCATGTACAAACATGCTGATTCCCAGATTGTCCATGGGCTGGATTGAGAAGGCGATTTTGGGGGGAGGCCCAAGAGAGTGGGGCCCTAAGCTATAACTTGTTTAGCTTATACCAGGCATAGGCAAAATCCGTCCCTCCAGATGTTTGGGACTACAATTCCCATCATCCCTAGCTATCAGTGTGGGAGCCAGTGTGGGTGTAGTGGTTAAGAGCGGTAGACTCGTAATCTGGTGAACCGGGTTCGATTCCCCACTCCTCCACATGCAGCTGCTGGGTGACCTTGGGCCAGTCACACTTCTTTGAAGTCTCTTAGCCCCACTCACCTCACAGAGTGTTTGTTGTGGGGAAGGAAGGGAAAGGAGAATGTTAGCTGCTTTGAGACTCCTTCGGGTAGTGATAAAGCGAGGTATCAAATCCAAACTCTTCTTCTCTTCTTCATCAGGACCAGTGGTCAGGGATGATGGGAATTGTAGTCCCAAACATCTGGAGGGCCGGAGTTTGCCTGTGCCTGGCTTATACATAATTCCGGCACTGATTCATGCATCAGAATCAGCAGAATCTTTCAGCCACTAGCAATAGCAATAAAATAGAATAAAATGTCTTGAAGACAGAGGTAACAACTTAACTATAGAAAAAGCATTTTTGTTGGGGGGGTTACATCAATAATTAAATAGTAGATCTTATTCTAATTGCCCCCGCTAAAAACCTTGCAGTTCTTGCTGTCACCTGATTTATTATTATTATTATTATTATTATTATGGGGTTGCTGTGCTCATCTCGCTTTCAGGCCGAGGGAGCTAGCGTTTGTATGCAAACAGCTTTCCGGGTCATGTGGCCAGCAGGACTAAATCGCTTCTGGTGCAATGGGACACTGTGACGGAAACCAGAGCACACGGAAACGCCGTTTACCTTCCCGCTGGAGCAGTACCTATTTATCTACTTGTGCTGGCGTGCTTTCAAAGTGCTAGGTTGGCAGGAGCTGGGACCGAGCAATGGGAGCTCACCCCGTTGCAGAGATTTGAACTGCTGACCTTCCAACTGGCAAGCCCAAGAGGCTCAGTGGTTTAGACCACAGCGCCACCTGTGTCCTACCCCTACCCTCCAAGACTTTGTCGATGAAAACAGGGATGTCCTAAGGAGAAGAGGAACATTCTGGGATCAGATCAGAAACCGGGGCGGCTTCTGTAAACTGGGGGCTGTCGTTGGAGGGTCTGCCATACACAGAAAGCCCACCCACAGAATGAAAGAAGTGCTGCACAAATCTAGCCCCCCTGTGCTAGGCCCGGGGGTTAACCTGAGCAACGCAGTCCAGGTCCGGTCCAGAATCCAAGGAGGCCGCGAGGAGTCAGTCCAGCAGGGCCAAGTCAAGACACGAGGCAGGAAACCAGGCAAGGTCAGGCACAGGGTCTCAGTCAGGTTCTAGCAAACAGCAATATTGCCCCCGCAACCTGGGGTGGGGTCTGACAGCCTTTTATCCCTGTCGGGGTTACGGCCAGTCCTGATCCCCCGGCGACTCACCTCCCTGTTTCGCCCAAAGGCGAGCACTCCTCCTGCGAGAACTCAGGTCTCTCCTTCTCTCAGACCTCAGTCTCTGCAGCTCGGGAGACGTCGGTGGGTTACTAGACCCAGGGACCGCCTCAGCCTCCCCTGACCCAACCAGTAGTGGAGCAGCTGTAAGTGATGGCCCAGCTGAAGGCAACAAGGGAATTCCCGCATCTGGAGCCAGGGCAGGATCAGGCCCCTGACTCGGCCCAGCTGGTGCTTGTTGCAGGGGAACCTGTGCAGACTGGGGCTCTTCAGGATCAGGCCCCAGACTAGGTTCAGCTGCCGCCTGAGGCAAAGGATCCGGTGCGGACTGAGACTCCTCTGGTTCTGAGCCCGAGTCCCAGGCCATCACATCCCCATCCATTGGCATTACACTGGTCTCCCCCACAAGCCCTCCCCATCCTCTCTCCCGTCCTCCCCGCTTTGTCGCCGTCATTCTGTCCACCCCCAGGCTCTCTTCATTTCTCTGCCACCTCTCACTAGCTATCACCACGGAATCCTTCTGATGGCTGGGCTCATTGTTTTCCGCCCGACTCTTGAGACATCAGTCGCTTGGTCCCATTTTGTTGCCACCAGGCTCTCCAGTCGCAATTGTCACTTAAGTGGTTCATGCAATTAAAGCTTTGGCTTGGGGGTGGGGGGCCTGAAGAGGCATTCGTGGCCCACTTCCTTCGAGTCGCACCCGCTCCCCGAAGCATCGGTCCTGGCAGTTTCCCGTGCGAGGGGGAATATGTAAGACGAGGAAGTTCTGACGAAACAGCCACAAGGGGGGGTGAGATTGTGGGTGCACTGCCTTGTGCCCAGTTCGGGTTGGTTCATGGGGGCAGAGATCACTGCAGATGGTGACAGCAGTCATGAAATTAAAAGACGCCTGCTCCTTGGGAGAAAGGCGATGGCAAACCTAGACAGCATCTTAAAAAGCAGAGACATCACCTTACCAACAAAGGTCCGTATAGTTAAAGCTCTGGTTTTCCCAGTAGTGATGTATGGAAGTGAAAGCTGGACCATCAAGAAGGCTGATTGCCGAAGAATTGATGCTTTTGAATTCTGGTGCTGGAGGAGACTCTTGAGAGTCCCATGGACTGCGAGAAGATCAAACCTCTCCATTCTGAAGGAAACCAGCCCTGAGTGCTCACTGGAAGGACAGATCGTTAAGCTGAGGCTCCAATACTTTGGCCACCACATGAGAAGAGAAGACTCCCTGGAAAAGACCCTGATGTTGGGAAAAACTGAGGGCACAAGAAGAAGGGGACGTCAGAGGATGAGATGGTTGGATGGTGTTCTCGAAGCTACCAGCATGAGTTTGACCCAACTGCGGGAGGCAGTGGAAGACAGGAGTGCCTGGCGTGCTCTGGTTTATGGGGTCACAAAGAGTCGGACACGACTAAACAACTAAACAACAACAACAAACAACAACATGGGGGCAGATGGCGGGGCATTCGGGCAGCTGGGGTAAGCTGCCTAACGGTGCCCCCACCCCAGACGAGGGAGAAGGAGGGAGCAAATATCTGCTTCAGGAACAAGGGCAGGAAGGAATCGAGTCAACCTTACCTGGCATTTGAAGTGGGAATCAAAGGCCGGCACTGGGAGGGGGGGGAGCAGCCTGCTCTGAATCTCACCCGATGAGTGCAGCCATTCTCTCCTTGGGGGTGCTATCAAAATAGACTTTGTCCCTCCCTCCACCCTGCCCCTATAATTTTTATTAACGTTTCTGTTTTGCATTTTAGAATATCCATTTAAACAACCTTAAAATATCAGTGACTTCCCTTCTTGTCCTTCCATGGTTCATTTTGCACAACATAAAAGGTAAAGGTAAAGGGACCTCTGACCATTAGGTCCAGTCGTGGCCGACTCTGGGGTTGCGGTGCTCATCTCGCTTTATTGGCCGAGGGAGCCAGCGTACAGCTTCCGGGTCATGTGGCCAGCAGGACTAAGCCGCTTCTGGCGAACCAGAGCAGCACACGGAAATGACATTTACCTTCCTGCCGGGGTGGTACCTATTTATCTACTTGCACTTTGATGTGCTTTTAAACTGCTAGGTGGGCAGGAGCAGGGACCGAGTAACGGGAGCTCACCCCGTCACGGGGATTCGAACAGCCGACCTTTTGATCGGCAAGTCTTAGGCTCTGTGGTTTAACCCACAGCGCCACCCACGTCCCTATTTGCACAACATAAATCCCTGCATATTTCATATAAACTAAACCATTCAGTCTTCCATTATTACATCCACCAAAACCTATTTACACTGTTGAATTCATCTTAACGCTGCCCAAGTTTTCAAATATACACAATTCCACCACCCCCATATATTCAACAAACATCTTCCAGTCTTCTTTAAACCTATGTTCTTCTTGTTCTCTTATTCTATATGTTAGGTCCACAAGCTGCACATATTCCATCAGTTTAAGTTCAGAAGCCATGCTGGCCACACGACCCGGAAAAACTGTCTGTGGACAAACGTCGGCTCCCTTGGCCATTAAAGCGAGATGAGTGCCGCAACCCTAGAGTTGTTCGCAACTGGACTTAACTGTCAGGGGTCCTTTACCTTTTTAATAAGGCAAAACCCGACCGCCCTCTGCCATTGGCTGTGCAGCTGTGATGTCATGGAATGTTCAACAGGAGAATGGAAAAAATGTGTCTCCGCCCCCCCCTGCTCTCTGGTTACACATTTGTCTGAGCCACAGCAGTCTCCATGGCATCCGAGAGTAAAAGAAACCTCGCTGCTGTATCTGAGCAAATCCTCAAGGGAGGAAAGGGTTTTGAGAGAACAGCTCTGAGGCTGATCCAATTAAAGGCAGCCTGATAGGAGACAGCAGGCCTCTCTCTCTCTCTCTCTCTCTCTCTCTCTCTCTCTCTCTCCCCTCCCACCCCTTAGCGGCAGCCAAGAATCCAAAGGGGCTCAAGCCATGAAACTTCGTCTCCATTTCATGACAAGAAGGGGAAGGAATGGCAAGGTGGTCCCCTCCCTCTGTTCTAATTCCAGGTCCGGAAGCTGACTGGACAGCTGGCTAAAAGGTAAAGGGACCCCTGACCATTAGGTCCAGTCGCGGACAACTCTGCGGTTGCAGCGCTCATCTCGCTTTATTGGCCCAGGGAGCCGGTGTACAGCTTCCGGGTCATGTGGCCAGCAGGACTAAGCCGCTTCTGGCGAACCAGAGCAGCACACGGAAACACCATTTAACTTCCCGCCGGAGCGGTTCCTATTTATCTACTTGCACTTTGATGTGCTTTTGGACTGCTAGGTTGGCAGGAGCAGGGACTGAGCAACGGGAGCTCACCCCGTCGCGGGGATTCGAACCGCCGACCTTCTGATCGACAAGCCCTAGGCTCTGTGGTTTAACCCACCGCACCACCCGCGACAGGTGGCTATTTATTCCATAAAACTGATACGCTGTTTGATTGTTAAAGCAACAACAATAACAACCTCAAAGGAGCTACAAAAAGGTAAAACGGTAAGAACCCAAGAATAATTCACAACCATGCTTTAGAAAACATACAAAAAGAAAAAAAAATACAACAGCAGGTTATAATCACCTCAGCCCCCTAAGCTCAGGTAGGCTTGCATTGCCAGGAACACTTGAACCTAGAGGGCACACATTGTTTGGCTAGAGAAGGGCACCACAAAATTCAGAAAAGTGCAAATTTTCAAAGAGAGATGGCATTTCAGTTCGTGTATGGTTTTGCATGGGTGGTGACTGTGGGTTAAACAACAGAGCCCAGGACTTGCCGATCAGAAGGTCAGCAGTTTGAATCCCCGTGACAGGGTGAGCTCCTGTTGCTCGGTCCCTGCTCCTGCCAACCTAGCAGTTTGAAAGCACGTCAAAGTGCAAGTAGATAAATAGGTACCACTCTGGCGGGAAGGTAAACGGCATTTCTGTGCGCTGCTATGGTTCGCCAGAAGCGGCTCAGTCATGCTGGCCACATGACCCGGAAGCTGTACGCCAGCTCCCTCGGCCAGTAAAGCGAGATGAGTGCCGCAACCCCAGAGTCGTCCACGACTGGACCTAATGGTCAGGGGTCCCTTTACCTTTACCTTTTTATGGTTTTGCAAATTGTGTTGTAGCCAACTGAGCTACGCAGAGTAGGCCGACTGGCACGACTGGGCCTAAATGCGATGCATCAGTGGGTCTACACTGAGTCTGTGTCAGAGGAAGGCAACCAAGAGGATTATAGAATCATAGAGTTGGGGGCATAGGGGCCAACTCCTAGGGGCTGAAGCTTGCAGCACCAAGGGCCACGTTGGCCAGTCATGTTCCCCCACCCCACCCCCTGCATGGATAGGCAGGAGGCACAGAACGGCCCCGCTTGGTTCCAGTGGTGGGGGCCCACTCCTGTGGCGTCAGCAGTTTGCCTGCCCCGGGTACCAGCAATCCACGCTATACCACTGCGTGCTCCTTCCCCTCATTGAATTTGCTTCACATTCTCCTTGAGTGCTTTTGCCTGGCTGGCCGTCCTTGAACTCTGACAAAGCCTCTTCCTGCATGGAGGTCATGTGCCAGGACATTTGCATTAAGGATATGCATTAAGGATTTTTGTTACTGCTGCAAGTGAGGAGCTCAGCTGGCAGCCTGCATGCTTCCAGAGCTCTGTTGTGCTTTAATCTGCCTTTATAAAGCTGTGGGTTTTTATGGCTGTGTTGTTTTATTGTATTGTATAACTCAGCCTGGGATCATAGACGAAGGGCGAGCGCCGAACGATCTTATAAAAGAAAGAAATGATTTGCCGAAAACATTTTACGCCGGACCCGTCTGGTGGGAAAAGCACCACTCTGGTGGTTTGTGGGGCAGGGGGCAGAGGGGGTGTGTGGAAGGGAGCCTAGCCCAATCCAAAGGGATAATTTCGGAGCGATGGTTATAAAACAATCAAGAGAAGCAGCAGTTTGAAGCAAGCATTACAACTTCAGCTGCCACATTCGACAGAAGGCTGCCGGAATATAAAACACTCGTCCGTAACTGGAGAAAGACAGCCATGTTTCATGGGGCTGACATTGAGAAGCAGACACACACACACACACCTCTCTTGCCCCACTGAAAGGCGTTTCCACAGTAAGTGGGGCACAGAGACAGCTAGGAGGGACAGCAGATCTAGGCCCCAAGGGGCGCAACCCACACCACCTCCTGCATCATCATCATCATCATCATCATCATCATTTATTATTTGTACCCCGCCCATCTGGCTGGGTTTCCCCAGCTACTCTGGGCAGCTTCCAACAAAGATTAAAAATACATTTAAAATGTCACACATTAAAAACTTCTCTTGAAAGACCTACATTGCCTCCCATTATGTTTCCGAGCACAATTCAAAGTTTTGGTGTTGACCTTTAAAGCCCTAAACGGCCTTGGCCCAGTAGACCTGAAGGAGCGTCTCCACCCCCATTGTTCAGCCTGGACACGGAGATCCAGCACCAGGGGTCTTCTGGCAGTTCCCTCATTGCGAAAAGCAAAACTACAGGGAACCAGGCAGAGGGCCTTCTCGGTGGTGGCGCCCGCCCTGTGGAACACCCTCCCATCAGATGTCAAGGAAATAAACAACTATCTGACTTTTAGAAGACGTCTGAAGGCAGCCCTGTTCAGGGAAGTTTTTAATGTTTGATGTTTTATTGCTTTTTTCTGTTGGAAGCTGCCCAGAGTGGCTGGGGAGGTCTGGCCAGATGGGTGGGGTATAAGCAATAAATTATTATTATTATTATTATTATTATTATTATTATTATTATTATCAGGAAATCAGCCCTGAGTGCTCACTGGAAGGACAGATCCTGAAGCTGAGGCTCCAGTACTTTGGCCACTTCATGAGAAGAAAAGACTCCCTGGAAAAGGCCCTGATATTAGGAAAGATGGAGGGAGCAAGGAGAAGGGGATGACAGAAGACGAGATGGTTGGACAGTGTTCTTGAAGCTACTAACATGAGTTTGACGAAACTGCGGGAGGCAGTGGAAGACAGGAGTGCCTGGCATGCTCTGGTCCATGGGGTCACGAAGAGGCAGACACGACTAAACAACTAAACAACAACATATTATTATTATACAGTCATACCTCGAGTTGAATGTGCTTCAGGGTGAGTGCTTTTGGGTTGCGCTCTGCGGCAAGCCAGAAGTCGCAGAGCGCGTTACTTCCAGGTTTCACCGCTTGCGCATGCGCAGACAGTCAAAATGATGTCACGCGCATGCGCCGTCGTGTCTTACGTTCCATTCAGGATGTGAACGGGGCTCCAGAACGGATCCCCTTCGCATCCCGAGGTACCACTGTACTAGGCCCGGCACTACCAAACAGCCTGCTTCTTGTAATATAGTGTTAACTTCGCTGACTCCCTGTGATTTATTGCAGACCCGCTCCTCCCACGGAGCCAGCTGCTTCTGTCCTCCCTGCTGAGTTGCAGAGGGAGCAACACTGAGAAGGAGGAGGAGAAAAAGGACAGGCATCATTGCCAGACCTGGGCTGGTGGGAAGGAAGAAGGCAGGCAGGCGGGGGCTGGCTGAGGGCACTGCCCCTTCTGCCCATCTCTAGGGGCTTTGACTTGTCTCCAGAAGCAGATGGGTGACGGATGCAGCTGGCGTTTCAGAGTGGGTGCCGTTCCTCTGGTGGTGCACCCACCGAGGACATTCCTGCGGATTGTGCCGAGGCTTTATGCCTCGCTAATTGGCATCTTGGCGGCTCTCCTCTCGGCCCTGTCTCCTTCCTTCCTTCTGAAGCCCCAGTTTGGCAGAGGAGAGTCACATCCCTAATGAAACAGCAGCAACAGGAGAGGCAGAGGGAGGGAGACTGCTTTGATCTCCATGGTGAAGCTGAGAGGGATGGCTTGGCGGGGGGTGACGGGGGAGGGAACAAGAGACTGCTGCTAAGATTAGACACTTCTGATGCAGCTGGCAGTCTGTGTGGCAGGCTGGGGGGCAGAGCGAGAGATTACAGGAGGGTGTGCGGAGGTAGGAAGAAGACCCATTGTCCCGGCACAGCCCTCCCGTGCTAACTGCACGCAGAGGTTCTGTTGGACAGTCTCCTCTTTAAACAATAATGAGCATTGCTTCAAAATTGTGAGGCGCCGGCCCTGCTGTGATCAGGCCCTCCCCCAAATTCTCCAGAGAGGGCCCTGGACTTCTGCTGCAAAGGCCTACTCTCAAAGCACCGCCGGCAACCTGTCACATGAACTGCCAAGGTGGGTCTTGATGGAGGGATAGTTGGAGGGCCAGAGGGACACGGTGCAGTGGCTGCACCCCACTCCCACCCTACCTGCCTGGATTTCATGCTTCTTCTGGGGTGGGTGATATTGTCACATTAGAACCGCTGGAAGGAACTCCAACCTCTGCAGTTGTGCTGGGTCCGGAGAGCCAATGTGGTGTAGTGGTTAAGAGCGGTAGTCTCGTAATCTGGGGAACCGGGTTTGTGTCTCCGCTCCTCCACATGCAGCTGCTGGGTGACCTTGGGCCAGTCACACTTCTCTGAAGTCTCTCAGCCTCACTCACCTCACAGAGTGTTTGTTGTGGGGGAGGAAGGGAAAGGAGAATGTTAGCCGCTTTGAGACTCCTGAAGGGGAGTGAAAGGCGGGATATCAAATCCAAACTCTTCTTCTTCTTCTTCTTCTTCTTCTTCTTCTTTTTCTTAAACCGAGCAACACAGTCCAGGTCTGGTCCCGAATCCAAGGATTCTGCGAGGAGTCAGTCCAACAGGGCCAAGGCACAAAACCAGGCAGGTTCTAGCAAACAGCAATGTTGGTCCCGCAAGCTGGGGCGGGGTCCAACAGCCTTTTATCTTTTTCAGGGTTACGGCCAGTCCTGATCCCCTGGTGACTCGCCTCCCTGTCTTGCCCAAAGGTGAGCACTCCTCCTGCGAGTACTCGGGTCTCTCCTTCTCTCAGGCCTGAGTCTCTGCAGCTTGGGAGACGTCGGTGGGTTACTAGACTCAGAGGCCACCTCAACCTCTCCTGACCCAACTGGTGGCAGAGCAGCTGGAAGTGATGGCCGAGCTGAAGGCAATGAGGTAATCCCCGCACCTGGAGCCAGGGCAGGCTCAGGCCCCTGACTCGGCCCAGCTGGTGTTTGTTGCAGGGGAACCTGTGCAGACTGGGGCTCTTCAGGATCAGGCCCCAGACTTGGTTCAGATGATGCCTGAGGCAAAGGATCAAACCTCTGTTGCCAAATGTAATCCGTTCCAGAAGACCGTTCGACTTCCGAAACATTCAACAACTGAAAACTGAAAGCGGAAGCCTTAATGCAATAGGGAAACTAAAAATGGAAGCCGCATAGCATGTTCTGTTTCTGAAAATCGTTCGAAAACCATTTACTGCCGATTTTTCAGCATTCGGGAGCCGAAACGTACGATAACGGAGGCATTCAGGAACCAAGGTTTGACTGTAGTTGTTTATCTCCTTGACATCTAGTGGGAGGGCGTTCCACAGGGCGGGCACTACCACCAAGAAGGCCCTCTGCCTGGTTACCTGTAGCTTGGCTTCTCGCAGGGAGGGAACCACCAGAAGGCCCTCAGAGCTGGACCTCAGTGTCTGGGATGGACGATGGGGGTGGAGACGCTCCTTCAGGTATATACATACACCTGAGGCTGAAGTATGCTGTCCTCTGAGTCAGAAGACTCCATAGCAGAGGTCCCAGCCTCTCTGCTCTGTCTCAGGAGCTGACAATGGAGTGGGCAGGGAAGGTGAGACTCTCAACTTGTCAACCCACACCAGAATTCTGTCCTGAGATCAGGACTCACATCGCCCAAGAAGCAGAGAGGTTTCTCCCCTTCTCTCTTTCTTCCACCTTCCTTCTTCCTTTCATTCCTTGCCTTCATAATTCTGGCTTCAGGAAGGGAACGTCCACAGTCAATTCTGGAACTTGCAGCGTAAGAGAGGGCTGCACCTTTCCAGTAATTTAATTCCACTCGCTTCTGTGTTCCCTTATCAACGTAGCCAATGCACACATGCAGCCTGATAAAACGCGACCGCTGGCCCCTCAAAGCAATCTTGAAGGGGTTGTGATGTGAGAGCACTTACAGCGAAGAAAGACAAAGCCTCTGGTGACTTGATCCTAGACACCATTAGTGCCAAAGGCCATGCATTAGTGCTGCAAGCCTCACTGGGTTGAATCAGTACATTCGCCAATGAAAGCTTAATTTTCAGGCCAGTTTTAATCAGTAGAGCTGTGACGTATACTTTCTGAAGCTTTTCTGGGCTGGTGGCGCGTGTGATCGCACTCCCAGACCCTAGAAATGACGAGATGAGACAATGGATATACAGTGGTACCTCGGGTTATATACGGTTCAGGTTACATACGCTTCAGGTTACAGACTCCGCTAACCCAGAAACAGTGCTTCAGGTTAAGAACTTTGCTTCAGGTTGAGAACAGGAATCGTGCTCCGGCGGCAAGGCGGCAGCAAGAGGCCCCATTAGCTAAAGTGGTGCTTCAGGTTAAGAACAGTTTCAGGTTATGTACGGACCTCCGGAATGAATTAAGTACTTAACCTGAGGTATCACTGTACTGTAAATCTACGTTTATCCAGTGAGATGAATGGACCTAACTTAGCCATTAGTGACATTAATGGAGCAAAATTATGTGCACTAATTTCTATGGGCCTAAACAGATATTTATCCACTTATTTATGCAGATGTTTACACTTTAGAGATTTGATTTCATGGTTATGAATCCTGAATTGCATTCATTAATTGGATTGCTACGCTCCTCCCTGGTATTGAATTGATATTTCTGTTGATTGTCGTATTTATTTTGCTGTCACCCAGCTGTTGAGGCCTTCCTTTTTTGGAAGGAAATGTACGGTACAAAATATTAGGGGCTATAGCCAATGCTATCCATACTCTGAGCAGACCCATGGGAATCATTGGACATGACTTACTTAGGTCTTTTGATTTCAAGGGATCGACTTTAAGTAGAATTTAGTTGGATGCAATCCAGGAGCTTGAGTTTTCAAATAAGTAACACTTACCAAGCATTAAAAGATCTGCAGGAGGCTAAGATGTTAACTCCTAACTTTCTATACACCTGCAGGGTCCTATTAATCTTATTGTAGATTACTATCTCATTTTTCAGACTTTGGGACAAGCCCCCTTACCTCAGGTCCCTGGAGTAGTTTTTCCATACTCCCAGCCCATTCTATAAGTCACTTTTCCTACCTGTGCAGTTATCTTTTCAGATATTGATGCCAAAATCCAGCATTGCCTGAGCTCTGCGAGTGCAGCTTTCTCCTGATTGGAGTGTTTGAGGACCGGGACATTCACAGGGAAACCAAAATGCTTGTTTGCAAAGCTATTGTACTACCAACCTTACTGTATGCTTTTGAAACATGGACCACTTATAAACGCCATCTACAACTCCTCGAAATATTCCATCAACGGTGTCTCTGAAATTTTTTACACATCACTTGGGAAGACAGGCAAACTAATGCCAGTGTACTGGAAGAAGCAAAGATCACCAGTGTTGAAGCAATGATTCTTCAACATCAACTTCATTGGACTGGTCATGTTGTGCGGATGCCTGATGATCGTCTTCCAAAGCAGCTACTCTATTCCGAACTTAAAAATGAAAAGCGTAATGCTGGTGGTCAACAAAAGAAGTTCAAAGACTCTCTCAAGGCAAATCTTTAAAAAATGTAGTATAAACACTGACAACTGGGAAACACTGGCCTGCGAGCGCTCCAGTTGGAGAACAGCCTTTACCAAAGGTGTCATGGGTTTTGAAGACACTCGAACTCAGGACAAAAAGTGAGAAACGTGCTAAGAGGAAGGCACGTTTGGCAAACCCTCACCATGATCAACAGACTCAGGTTTAAACTGTGTTTATGGAAGACAATTTTACTTGGCTACGAGTGGAAGAAGAAGAAGAAGAAGAAGAAGAAGAAGAAGAAGAAGAAGAAGAAGAAGAAGAAGAAGGAGAAGAAAAGAAGGAGGAGGAGGAGGAGGAGGAGGAGGAGGAGGAGGAGGAGGAGGAGGAGAAGAAGAAGAAGAAGAAGAAGAAGAAGAAGAAGAAGAAGAAGAAGAAGAAGAAGAAGAAGAAGAAGATAGGATGCCCATGCTCCCCTGAACCTCCAGACTCTGAGTCCCTCAGGAGAAGAAGATAAGCTCACTCCCAAACCCATCCGACCAGCACCAGATCTTGCTCCCAGACACCTGAACCCCAAAGGTGTGCCTTTGCCTATGGGCTCCATGGGATCGACTACCAACTCCTCTGAGGATCAAAAAAGCCCCGCAGAACTTCCATGGATCCAGCTCTCTACAGCCCCAAAACCTGCAACCTAGAAGGACCCAATGGTGAGACCAAAGGACGTTGACCCTTTAAGTCACCAGCTACAGCACATAGAAGCTAGAACTTCATGCTGGACCTTCCAGGGTGTGCTGGGCCCAGGGGTAACCTGTGAAACACGGTCCAGGACTGGTCCAAAATCCAAAGGTTCCACTGGGAGTCAGTCCAACAGGGCCAAGGCAGGACACGAGGCAGGAAACCAGGCAAGGACAGGTACAGGATCTCAGGCAGGATCTGGCAAACAGCAATGTTGCTCCCGCAACCTGGGGCGGGGTCCGACAGCCTTTTATCTCTGTCGGGGTAACGGCCAGTCCTGATCCCTCAGTGACTCACCTCCCTGTCTTGCCCAAAGGCGAGCACTCCTCCTGCGAGTACTCAGGTCTCTCCTTCTCTCAGACCTCAGTCTCTGCAACTCAGGAGATGTCGGTGGGTTACTAGACCCAGGGGCTGCCTCAGCCTCCCCAGACCCAATCGGCAATGGAGCAGCTGTAAGCGATGGCCCAGCTGGAGGCAACGAGGTCATCCCCGCATCTGGAGCCAGGGCAGGCTCAGGCCCCTGACTCGGCCCAGCTGGTGCTTGTTGCAGGGGAACCTGTGCAGACTGGGACTCTTCAGGATCAGGCCCAGACTTGGTTCAGATGATGCCTGAGGCAAAGGATCAAGTGCAGACTGAGACTCCTCTGGTTCCGAGTCCGAACCCGAGTCCCAGGCCATCACACTGGGCAAGCAATAAAGATCTGGCAGGTTCCACAAGCCAGTGCTGATGCAACAAGTTTCCTTCTCTCTGTTGCAGGATTGCTGTCCGTGGTCCTGAAGCCCTTCCTCTTGAACTCTAGCCCAGCACCCTTGCTGCTGCCCAGGGCCCTGTCCTCGTTCCAGCAGCCCCAAGTCTCCTTCTAGTACATGCAAGTCCAGCTAGCCAAACACTCGTTATGCCCCCCCCAAAATCACTTATCCAAACACAAGGAATTAGTAGCCAAACATCACTATATGCACTGCAGATACAGATATCCAAACAGCCACACCTGCGTGTAGTGTTGTAAAGAAACTGGCTTTGGCTGGTCCACGGCATCCATTTCAAAAAGGATTGCAGGTGGTTGATGTTGGGGGAGACGTTCTCTTAGGTACTTGGGTGCCAAGCCAAACTCCTGAGTTCTACACAAGCTTCAAAGCCCACAAATCACAGCTTATGTCCGAAAAGATAAAAGGAAATAGGCGGCCTCTAAGTCTCTCCGAAATCAATATATTCATATCACTGCCGATGAAACAAGGAAATATTGGTGGCCCTCTTAAACAAATCAATATGTACAATGTCCTTCACAACCCATATACACGCATAACCAATGTCAACATGCGTATTGACTATTCCTAACTTTATCTGCTGCAATTTGTTTAAATCCCACTTTATGTATTAAACATGGGGGGGGGGGGGAAATACCAGGACTTCCCATTCAAGGCCCATTTGCCAGATACTGCAAATCATTAATGCATCAGTGATGTCTCTTGTCAAGTAGTTGGAAAGGACCCATAGGGTCATCTGGTCCAACCCCTGCAATGCAGGAATCTCAACTGAAGTGTGCTGGTCCCGAGGGTTAACAGTGCGGTGAGGTCCGAGTCCAGTCCGAGGTCAAGGGTGTGGTATGGAGGCTGTCCGTCAAAGCTGAAACGGGGTCCAAGGCGGGGAGTTGGGTGGGGTCAGGAACTCTGGCAGAAGAGCAGGACAGGGTGCAGGGAGGAACAGGCTACCAACAATGTTGCTCCCACAACCTGGGACTGGGCTGGCTGGCTTTTATCTACCCCGAGGCACAGGGCAGCCCCGGTCCACAGGTGACTCACCTCTCCTGGCCTGGAGGCGAGCACTCCTCCTGCAGGAACTTAGTTCCCTCCACCTCTCTGCCCTGAGCCTCTGCAGCTCAGGAGAGGCTGGAGGGTGACCGGACCCAGAGGCAACCTCCTCTTCCCCTGACGGGGCTGAGAGTGGAGCACCTGCAGGCAATGGGTCCTCCATCACCTCAGGAGCCAGAGCAGACTCAGCTGATGCCTGCACCTGAGGATCCAGCACAGGTGAGGACCCTTCAGGCTCATGCCCCAGCCCCGGCTCAGCTGGTTCTGGAGGCAGGGACTCCTGTGCAGGATGGGATTCCTCAGGTTAAGCCTCCGAGTCTGATTCCCAGGCCATCACATGAAGCATCCATGACAGATGGCCCTCCAACCTCTGCTTAAAAACCTCCAAGGAAGAAGAGGCCACCACTTTCCGAGGGTGTCCGTTCCTTTGTCAAACAGCTCGGAAAGTTCTTCCTGATGTTAGTCGGAATCTTCTTTCTTGTAACTTGAAGCCACTGGTTTGAGTCCTACCCTCCAGAGCAGGAAAAAACAAGTACGATCCCTTCTCCATGTGACAGCCCTTAAGATATTTGAAGATGCTGATCATATCTACTCTACAGTTCTCTTAACCTATGAGTTCATGTGGCAGGCCCTGAGATATTTGAAGATGTCTCTCATATCTCCTCTCAGTCTCCTCTTATCCAGGCTAAACATACCCTGCTCCTTCAACCGTTCCTCATCAGGCTTGGTTTCCAGACCCTTGATCATCTTGGTTGCCCTCCTCTGCACAGCTTCCAGCTTGTCAACATCCTTCTTAAACTGTGGTGCCCAGAATTGGACACAGTATTCCATGATGGTAACAGCAGCCACGAAATTAAAAGACGCATGCTTCTTGGGAGAAAAGCAATGACAAACCTAGACAGCATCTTAAAAAGTAGAGACATCACCTTGCCAACAAAAGTCCATATAGTAAAAGCTATGGTTTTCCCAGTAGTGATGTATGGAAGTGAAAGCTGGACCATAAAGAAGGCTGATCACCGAAGAATGGATGCTTTTGAATTCTGGTGCTGGAGGAGACTCTTGAGAGTCCCATGGACTGCAAGAAGAAGATCGAACCTCTCCATTCTGAAGGAAATCAGCCCTGAGTGCTCACTGGAAGGACAGATCCTGAAGCGGAGGCTCCAAGACTTTGGCCACCTCATGAGGAGAGAAGACTCCCTGGAAAAGACCCTGATGTTGGGAAAGATGGAGGGCACAAGGAGAAGGGGACGACAGAGGACGAGATGGTTGGATAGTGTTCTCGAAGCTACCAGCATGAGTTTGACCAAACTGTGGGAGGCAGTGGAAGACAGAAGTGCCTGGCGTGCTCTGGTCCAGGGGGGTCACGAAGAGTTGGACACAACTAAATGATTAAACAACAACAACAACAACAACAACAACAACATTCCAGGTGGGGTCTGACTACTGCTGAACAGAGCGGAACTATTATTTCCCTTGATCTGGACCCTAGACTTCTGTGGATGCAGCTTAGAAGAACATTAGGTTTTTTTGCTGCTGCATCACACTGTTGACTGTGGTCAACAGTGATCCACCAAGACCCCTAGATCCTTTCCACATGTACTACCAGCAAGCCAAGTGTCCCCCACCTTATATTTGTGCAGCTAGTTATTCCTACCTAAGTGTAGAACCTTCCAAGTGTCCCACACCTTTGCACTAACATTCTGGGGAACGTTCACAAGGACCTACCTTGAAAGAAAGAATTCACACACAGATGTCGGAATCCGAACTGATGACTTGGGGTGGGGGTGGGATAAGAAGCTGACAGAAACAAATGGTCAGATTCTCCCATCTTTATTTAGGACTAATTCAGACATACTTGAAAGACTTAATGGCCAAAATGGAACCATAACTGGTTGTTCTTATTTATTGCCTTATTTGGATTATTTCTCGTTGTCCTTGTTCATTCTATGGAGCACATTACAAATATTTTTTTCTAATTTGGGGTCTTTTTAGCTGATGGTGTTTGATATAACAGAGCAAACCCCGCCCCGACCTGGCCACAGTGATCCATGCGACGGTCATCTCCAGGCTTGACTACTGTAATTCGCTCTACGCGGGGCTGCCCTTGAAGCTGTCCCAGAAACTCCAGCGGGTGCAGAATGCTGCAGTGAGACTCCTCACGGGGTCTCTGCCATGGGAGCATATTCACCCAGTGCTTTTCAAGCTGCACTGGCTCCCGGTGGAGTACAGGATCAGATTTAAGGTGCTGCTTTTGACCTTTAAAGCCCTTCACGGCCTAGGACCCTCGTACCCACGGGACCGCCTCTCCCGGTATGCCCCATGGAGAGCCTCAAGGTCCATAAATAGCAACACCCTTGTGGTCCCGGGCCCTAAGGAAGTTAGATTGGCTTCAACCAGTACCAGGGCCTTTTCAACACTGGCTCCGGCCTGGTGGAACACTCTGTCTCCTGAGACCAGGGCCCTGCAGGATCTGATTTCTTTCCGCAGGGCCTGTAAGACAGAGTTGTTCCGCCTGGCCTTTGGCTTGGAGCCAATTTGATTCCCTCCCTCTCTTTCTTTTTTCTTTTCCTTCTCCTCCTGCGATGAGGCTACATTTTAATATTTTAATGTTTCAATATTTTAATGTTTTATTTTAATTTTGTTTTAAGTTGTAATCATTCAACTTGTTTTTATTATTGCTTGTTAGCCGCCCTGAGCCCGCCCTTGGCTGGGGAGGGCGGGGTATAAATAAAAAATTAGTAGCAGTAGTAGTAGTAGTTCAATGTCTACTTAGGACAAGAAAGCCAGACTCGAAGTGCTGGGCTGCTGGCATCGTACACTTCTTAAAATTCACTGTGTCTATAAAACACCTGCGGCTAATTACTGGAGAGGCGTCTAATGTTCCAGCTCCTTTACACCACTCATGGTGGACTTATTCAGTGCGGCTGTGGTATTTGGGGACTTCATCTTCCGTGAAATAGAGAAAAATGCTAATCAACCTGTAGACCAGGTCCCTGCAATGGAGCTTTCTAGACTCATTACAGCACCTTCTTCACAAGGACTTCATAATCTCTTTCGTTAGTGCACCGTGCCCAACGCTCGTTAAGCTTGCCAAATGACCATGGGGGAGGGGGAAGCATCTTTAACAAAATCTGGCTGCTGCGTCGAAATAAAGAGTTGAACACAAATCTTCCCCCTAAAAAACTGGCTATTTCTCCATTCGCTTCCGTGGTTAAACTCTGCTTTTGTTCCCTTATTAATTTGCTAAAATGGCATTTGTTTCATCGTTTGCCCATTGCAGTCGCCTTGCTTTCATTATTTCCATTCCTTTGCATCTTTTGTAGCAGCAGACCTCCTTTCTTTCTTTCTTTCTTTCTTTCTTTCTTTCTTTCTTTCTTTCTTTCTTTCTTTCTTGTTTTTCAGAAGGAACATAAGACCAATTTCCCCTAACCTCTGCTCCTCAAAGACAGATTCCTATGGGCAAAGATTACTCCAAAGTTCCTTCCTTCTTTCCTTTCTTTCTTTCTTTCTTTCTTTCTTTCTTTCTTGTGTTTTTCAGAAGGCACAAAAGACCAAATCCCCCCTAAACTCTGCTCCTCAAACACAGATTCCTATGGGAAAAGATTATTCCAAAGTTTCAACTGCGAGTCTGGGGGGTGCCACTGTAGTTTATGTCCTGTGAAGGTAAGCTAAAGGGTAAAGGAGCCCTGGACGATTAAGTCCAGCTAAAGGCGACTATGGGGTTGCGGTGCTCATCTCGCTTTCAGGACGAGGGATCCGGCGTTTGTCCGCAGACAGCTTTCCGGGTCATGTGGCCAGCAGGACTAAACCACTTCTGGTGCAACAGGACACCGTGATGGAAACCAGAGCGCACGGAAACGCCGTTTACCTTCCCGCCACAGTGGTACCTATTGATCTACTTGCACTTTGAGGTGCTTTCGAACTGCTAGGTTGGCAGGAGCAGGGACCGAGCAACGGGAGCTCACTCCGTTGTGCGGATTCGAACTGCCGACCTTCTGATTCTGATTCTGACCTTTACCTTTACACCCAGTGCCTGAGCCAAAAATCCACCTATATCTGTAATCCATAAAGTGGTGGCCATTTCTAATCCAGATAATTGTCTGCTTGAGTTTATTAATCACACCCTACATTTAGCCACCGCTCGGGGGTCGGAACTGCGACTGGGCCTGCAACAAACAGACAAAGAAATTCGTGGTGAGTTCGTCCACCATTTTTCCAGGGGGAAAACCCTCCACTGGTTCAAGGTCCACCTATACAGGCAAGCTCAAGGCATAGCAAGGTTCCCCAGAGATGTTCCAGCGTGTTCTTCCAAGCCCTGAAGGCTTCTTTGAAGGAGACTTCTAAGGCACAGCTGTTGGACACATGAGCTAACCAAGGAGCCGGGTCTAACTTGTGAAGAAGCGGCTCCTCAAAAATGCGGTGTGATGACGGACTTTTTCCTCTGTCCTCAGCTTCATGGGATGGCCACAAGTTCTAGTGCTCATGAGAGGGGGAGGAAAACTTTATCCACTTTCCCCATCCCACAGCACAATTTCATAAGCTTCGGTTATGTCGCTCTCCTTTCCTCTAAACCAAGAAGTCCTTTTTTAAAAAAATGTTTTTATTAACAATTTCAACATAACAACATATCAAAACATTGTTGTTGTTTAGTCATGTCCGCCTCTTCGTGACCCCATGGACCAGAGCACGCCAGGCACTCCTGTCTTCCACTGCCTCCTGCAGTTTGGTCAAACTCATGCTGGTAAACTCGAGAACACTGTCCAACCATCTCGTCCTCTGTTGTCCCCTTCTCCTTGTGCCCTCCATCTTCCCCAACATCAGGGTCTTTTCCAGGGAGTCTTCTCTTCTCATGAAGTGGCCAAAGTATTGGAGCCTCAGCTTCAGGATCTGTCCTTCCAGTGAGCACTCAGGGCTGATTTCCTTCAGAATGGAGAGGTTTGATCTTCTTGCAGTCCATGGGACTCTCAAGAGTCCCCTCCGGCACCAGAATTCAAAAGCATCCATTCTTCGGCGATCAGCCTTCTTTATGGTCCAGCTTTCACTTCCATACATCACTACTGGGAAAACCATAGCTTTAACTATACATATCATATTCATTATTTTCTCCCCTTTTTTCCCACCCCCTCCTCAAACACTCCCTCCCCTCCCCAGAGACTTCCCTCAGCTCCTCTCTCTGATTTCTCAGCACATATTATTCTCTGCATGTTATAAAATTATACGAATCCATACACGAATCCTGTCTACCATGTTATCAATCAACAAATTTGTGTATGTTTATTCAGAACCTGCCAAGGAGTCTGGTTCATTTTGTTGTCTTTTTAAGTAATTTGTGGAAAGTTCCCATTCTTCTTTGAAGCCACAGTTGTCCTTGTCTCGCAGTTTGTGTGTCAGTTTAGCCAATTCTGCATAGTTCATCAATTTCTCTTGCCACTGTTCTTTTGTCGGGGTTCCCTCATTCTTCCATCCTTGTGCTATCAAGACTCTTGCCACTATTGTTGCATACATAAATAAATTCTTTATTTTCCTTGGCAGGTCTTGTCCTACAATCCCTAACAAAAATGCTTCTGGTTTTTTAACAAATGTCGTTTTAAACGTTTTCTTCAATTCATTATATATCATTGCCCACTTTTTTTTTAACTTCTCTACATTCCCACGACCAATGGAAGGCAGAGGAACACTTCCGTGATGTAGATCATGCAACCATATAGACAGAGAAGTCTCTAGCCTATCAAAATAGGCCCCGAAAACAGCAGCGACATCCCAAAAGTAGGTCAGGGGGCTGAACATTAGCCCCCTCCTGCCTCCTGTGTGCCCTGAAATCCAAACTTCAACATGTGGTCTCTCTCAAAACACATAGTTCTCTCAAAGAGTGCACATTTTGAAACTAATCTTTTCCCACACTTTTGAACTGGGAACTGTTTGAGCTTTGTTCATTTTTCTTTCTTTTCTCCCTCCCATAATATTCTTTATTGGTTTTCATTTGCACATATTGTGTTACATTTACACCTGCTTCCCAGAGCTGACTTCCCTCCTTCCCGCTTCTGGCCTTTGATATCACATCTAACTTTTTCGCATTGTCTTCATCCGTTTTGTATATTATTGTTCTTCTTTTGTATTTGTCCATAGAGTGTCTATAGTCCAATAAATACTCCTGTATATACAAGTCTTATTGTCTGCCTATATTCATTTACAACTACCATTGGTCACATTAGGAATTCGTTCATTATTTCGTCCCCCCCAATGCTTTTTATTGAGATTTAAGAACACCAACACCAGCCAACAGAAACATCAAGTCTTGTTACAAACATCCTACTTTATACTCCATAGAGCCGTTTTCTTATTCCAATCTGTAATTCATAGTTTCATTGGTTAAAAATTACACCATGACATAAGAATTAATTCAAACCTCCCAACGTTTTCATATTTCTACAGTTCTCACTTATATAAACCATGAATTTACTCCATTCTTTTTGGTACTTCGTCTCCTCCTGATTGTGAATTCTGTGTGTCAGTTTTGCCATTTCAGTGTATTCGACCAACTTTATCTGCCATTCCCTTACAGTCGGAATCTCCTGTGCCTTCCACTTTTGGGCTATCAAAACTCTAGCTGCTGTTGTTGCATACAGATATAATCTTTGGTCTATAAACTTTTTTCAAAATATAGTCCGGCCCCCCCCACAAGGTCTGAGGGACGGTGGACCGGCCCATGGCTGAAAAAGGTTGCTGACCCCTGTTCTTGGACATGGGTAGGCAAACTAAGGCCCAGGGGCCGGATCCAGCCCAACCGCCTTCTAAATCTGGCCTGCAGACAGTCCGGGAATCAGCGTGTTTTTACATGAGAAGAATGTGTGCTTCTATTTAAAATGCATCTCTGGGTTATTTGTGGGGCATAGGAATTTGTTCATTTTTTTCTTTCAAAATATAGTCCGCCCCCCCCCCCACAAGGTCTGAGGGACAGTGGACCGGCCCCGTGCTGAAAAAGTTAGCTGACCCCTGCTCCAGGCTTTCATTCCCCTGTGGCAGCAGGAGACAAACCGCCCCCCCGCTCCGCCCCCTTGTAACTGCCTCTCTCCCTACATAACAAACACCGGTACCGCCAGCGAAAGAAAGATGGGGATTTTATTGCCGCCAATTAGGATAATGTGCCGTTTCCTTCGCATGATCTGCTTAGCAAAGACGGATCGCCGAGCGGAGGGGGGCAGGGGGGGGAGACGTTTGCAAGCTTCCGCGGTGGAAGGAATTGCTTTGGATTGGGGAAGCAGTAGAAGGGAGAGGTGGGGGGGGTGACAGCCAACAAACCTCTCCGCTATTTTTCTTTTAAACGCCTTTGTAAAAGGAAGGACAGCGTGCTGATGATATGTTCTCTGTTGCTGCAGACGGCGGGACTAGAACGGATGCATAAGAGTTTCGGGGAATAAGCGCCGATTCACGCCATGCATTTAGAGCACATGCAACGTGCATGATTTCCACAAATGAATCCTGCAGCTGTAGTTGTCCCCCTCACAGAGCTACAATTCCCAGCGCCCTTAACGAACTACAATTCCCATAATTCGGGGGGGGGGGTTGTCACACGCTTTTAATGTGCATTTGTCAATGCATGGCACAGATCTGTCCATATTAGAATTGGAGGCATAGCTGTCAACTTACAGATTTGAAAATAAGGGACCAGCAGCCTCGAAAATAAGGGGTCAGCAGCCAAAATAAGGGATTTTCCAGGCACAGGTATGTTCAACTTCTGAGCCCCTCCGAGCCAAAGGCAGAAAGCCCAGCCAGCAGCCAAACGAAGCCTCAAGTAGTGGTTCCCACAGCGCAGCAACCCGGCAAAGGGGATGCAGCAAGGAAAACCACCGTCACCTCTCCGCTGGGAAGTGCTGAGCAAAGGCGCGTCCCCAGGCAATGCGGCCGATTTGATCAGCACAAGGCATGCAAGCTCCACCCCCCCAGTCGTTCTTAGACTCCTTATTGGGTGAGCAATGCAGCCAAGCAACACAGTTGGAGCCTCCCTCCTCCCTGGCCGGCAGGGAGGGAGGGAGAGGAGCTGCTTCCTTTGAAACCCGGGAAATTTAAGGGACATCATCAGTAAGGGACAGCAGCGGGACACGGCGCTGGGATAAGGGACTTTCCCACCAAATAAGGGACAGTTGACAGCTATGTACAAGTTCCCTCCAAAGTTGGCCCGAGGCAGGGAACAGGTGCAGAGCAACGACGATTGCCATGCGCTTAGGATCCACTCCGGGATCAAATCTATGAGCCTCTCGATCCGGTTTGAACGTCACGACTTCCCAGGCTGCCTTCTTTCAACATGTTGCTACGCATCAGATCTTATTTGAATAAATAAACCTACCCGGACCCTGTGGTCATCTTCTGAGGCCCTCCTTCGTGTGCCCCCCCTCGAGAGGTCCAGAGGGTGGCGACACGAGAACGGGGCCTTCTCTGCAGTGGCTCCCCGTCTGTGGAATGCTCTCCCCAGGGAAGTTCACCTGGCGCCGTCATTATACACCTTTAGGCGTCAGGCAAAAACATGGTTGACAGCTATGCTTGGAGGCTGGAGTTCATCTAGTTCAGGCATGGAGAATCTTTGGCCTTCCAGATATGTTGCTGAACTACAACTCCCATGGCCAATGCAGGGCCAAGATCCAGTTCAACTCCTTTGCTGAGTGCAGGGTCAACATTCTCCCCCGCCCCCCTTTTAAAAGTTTTTATTTATACTTTTCAAGTTTATACGTTTAGCTAGTTTTACAATCAACATTTCAAAGTCTGACTTCCTCCCCCCTCTTTCTGCGGTTCCTTACAATTATTTTTTAATATCTTCTGCATATCCAAATTCATTTAATTTGCTCATTTAATTATCTACTTTAAATATCTACTCTTAGGAAACTGCAGGCTATTAACAAAAACCCTGCCAATGTTTTTATCTGTTTGCAATTTATCTGTAAATATTCAATAAAGCATTTCCATTCTTTTATAAAAAGTTTGTTATCTTGATTTCTTATCCTTCTGGTAAGTTTTCTCCATTTCTGCATATTCCATGAGTTTTTATATCCCTTCTTCCTTTGCTGGGACTTCTTCTTCTTTCCATTTTTTGGGCAAGAAACATGGTGGAACGCTCTGTCGCAAGAGACCAGGGACCTGCGGGATTTGACATCTTTCTTCAGGGCCTGCAAGATGGAGCTGTTCCAACAGGCCAAGTCTGACTCCCTCCCCTTTTTTTTGTTATAAGACCCTTCCGAAATGGATTACGTTCAAAAACCAAGTTTCCACTGTATTTTATATATTATATAGTTTAATTCTACTAATGTTTAATAGGTGTTTTTTTAAAAAAAATGTTTTTCCCTCTATGTTTTTTTTTTTCTATTCTCATTTTTATCTGTAAGCATCCTTGAGTCCCGCCAGGGGGGAAACAGTTTATTAGTAGTAGTAGTACCCTGCTAGTTTTCTTTTTCAAATAAAATTTTGCCGCTGATAATCGTATTGTTTCATTCTTTTCGTAGACTGCTTCGAGGTTTCTCTTTTATCACAATCAAGCGGTGTCATAAATAAATAAATAAATAACCCTGCCTGATGAAACCTGTCTGTGGAGAATGTCCAAAGCAGCTTTTGCAAACAATGTCTCACCGACCCAAGTTATGAAACTGCAAACCCCACACTGGGGATCTAACACTTTCGCCCCATGCGGCACCGTTTCCGTTAGGCTACAGTTCACTTTTCGACAAAAACGATATTAAACGTCACCCTGTCCACTATAGCAGAATGCCGTGCAGTTAATCGCATTATGGTTACATCCGTGGTTCCCAGATTAGGTTTATTCCCCCGCCCCCTGTGCATCACTTGCAGATTTCTGAGGCGGTCCCCCTTTGTGATTTCCCCGCCCCTTGTAGCAATTGCCATGCGCCATGCTAGATTCTGCATGATTTTCAACTGCGATTTTTGTGTGTGGCTGCTTTTCTTTCTTACATTGCTTTTGAATTCTGGTGCTGGAGGAGACTCTTCAGAGTCCCATGGACTGCAAGAAGATCAGACCTATCCATTCTGAGGGAGATCAGCCCTGAGTGCTTACTGGAAGGACAGATCCTGAAGCTGAGGCTCCAAGACTTTGGCTACCTCAGGAAAAGAGAAGACTCCCTGGAAAAGACCCTGATGTTGGGAAAGATGGAGGGAGCAAGAAGGGGACGACAGAGGACGAGATGGTGGGACAGTGTTCTCAAAGCTACGCACATGAGTTTGACCAAACTGCGGGAGGCAGTGGAAGACAGGAGTGCCTGGCATGCTCTGGTCCAGGGGGTCACGAAGAGTCGGACACGACTAAACGACTAAACAACAACATATTATTATTATACTAGGCCTGGCACTACCAAGCAGCCTGTTTCTTGTAATAAAGTGTTAACTTCGCTTACTCCCTGTGATTTATTGCAGACCTGCTCCTCCCACTTCCGCATAGTTCATCAGTTTTTCTTGCCACTGTTCTTTCATTGGGATTTCCTCATTCTTCCATCCTTGTGCTAATAAGACTCTTGCCATCGAAGCTGCCAACATGAGTTTGACCAAACTGCGGGAGGCAGTGGAAGACAGGAGGGCCTGGCGTGCTCTGGTCCAGGGGGTCATGAAGAGTCGGACGCGACTAAACGACTAAACAACAACAACAGTGTGGCTGCTTTTCTTTCTTACATTGTGCCACGCCGTGCAAAGGGAAATGCAATACAACTGGGGGTGGGGTGGGGGAAATATAATCAATTCAGGTTCCGTTTGTGGACTGAAATCAACAACCGTGAATACTGGGGCAGAAAACCCTACAGCGAATGCTGTCCATATTTGCTGGATCGATTTGCACTCCTGACACAGAACGAATAAGCGAGCATCAGCACGTTCTGTTCCCGTTTCCGTCAGAATTCTGTGACAGCCTCATCCTGTTCCTTGTGCGAGCAATGCAACAGCCCTGTGTTTGCTTCTGAAAGTCTCCTGTTGGAACACCTGCTTCTGCTTTCAAATTTCTCAAGATCTTTCCTCCAGGCCTGCTTGAAGGTCACCGAGTGCCACCCAGCGAAGTCCGGCGCTGCTTCTGCAGCCCGGAGGTAGCTCTAACAACCCCACTAATGAAAACTAATTGCTCATCATATCTGCTCATTGTTTACCCGGGAATGATTTAAGTGCGTTTCAGGCTAGACTGAGCATCTTAAAGCATGTTTTGGTGCTAGCTGCCCCACTCCCGACATGCGTCCTCTGTGCCGTAATGATATTGTTCGCTGTCATGCTGGCATTGCAGAAAGGGAGAGAGAGGGAGAGAGAGGGGGGAGCAGGAACAGGGGAGAAGGATGTTAACTTAATAGGGCTCATCCATAAAAGACGCACAGTCTATGCGATTTGCCAGGGAGATTGCAAAGGAGCAAAGGAGATCTCTGCAAAGCTACTGTCGCTGCGCTCCCCTTTAGGAAAGAAAACAAACAACATCCAAGACAGCTCATTATGTGTGAGGCGCAATGCTATGGGAATGCAAAGGCACTTCCACATTTGCCTGAGCTACCTGGCAGGGTTAGGTGGAGGGTCTTGGAACCTGCCTTTCATGTTTGCCTCTCTCCATCTTCATTACAAATACCGTATTTTTCACTCCATAAGACACACTTTTTTCCTCCTAAAAAGTAAGGGGAAATGTCTGTGCATCTTATGGAGCTAATGTGTGGTCCCTGGAGCCGAATTGCCCAGGGGCAAAAAGGAGATCATTATTTTCTTTTAAAGAAAGAGGGAAGGGGGTGTTGAAACAAACCCGCTGAGCAGCTGATCGGCAAGCAATCGGGGAGGGAGATAAGGGACTCTAGAGATAAAGGAGGCTGCCTGGGAGTTGGGAGGTAAAAGCACATGGATCCTCAGGATTTTTGCACTGGGCTACCCAAACTCACCGTCAAATCACATGTCATGTCTGTGGCCACAGCATGAACCACAAAAATCATACACCCACTGTTTCATTCAGAATTTTTTTTTCTTGTTTTCCTCCTCTAAAAACTAGGTGCGTCTTATGGTCGGGTGTGTCTTATGGAGCGAAAGATATATGCACAACCAATAGACATTAGTGGCGCAGGGTGCCAGGGCGCCAGATTTTGGAGGGTGCCACAGGCTGAGTGTCTGGGAAGGAGAGTCAGGGCACGCTCCCTTCTCCGCTCTGGGTCAGCCCGCTCCTCTCCTCTCAGCCACCCATCGGAGCGTGCCACGTCTGGCTCAGGGAGGCCCCTGTTAGAATTCCTGCTCCATGACTGCAGTCATGGGATTGTTGTCTTTCACATGACGGTGTATGTTTTGATTCCACAGAGTGGGAAGTGACGGAGACAGGATGTTTGTGTTACTGTGTTCCATGAAGTGGGATTATTGTCCTTTGTTCTTTTTCTCTTTGCTGTCTGATGCTAGAGAAAGAGGGAGCCATGTTGCAGCTCCCAAGACTACTGCAATGTGCGCTATGTGGGGCTACCTTTGAAGGTGACCTGGAAACTACAACTAATCCAGAATGCGGCAGCTAGACTGGTGACTGGGAGCAGCTGCCAAGACCATATAACACCAGTCCTGAAAGACCTACATTGGCTCCCAGTATGTTTCCGAGCACAATCCAAAGGCTTGGTGCTGACCTTGAAAGCCCTAAATGGCCTCAGCCCAGTATCTCTGAAGGAGCGTCTCCACCCCCATCATTCATCTCGGACACTAAGGTCCAGCTCCAAAGGCCTTCTGGCCATTCCCTCACTGCGAGAAGCCAAGTTACAGGGAACCAGGCAGAGGGCCTTCTCGGTGGTGGCACCCGCCCTGTGGAACGCTCTCCCGTTAGATGTCAAGGAAACAAACAACTATCTGACTTTTAGAAGACATCTGAAGACAGCCCTGTTTAGGGAAGTTTTTAATGTTTGATGCTTTGCTGTGCTTTTATTATGTTGGAAGCTGCCCAGAGTGGCTGGGGGGGACCTAGTCAGATGGGTAGGGTATAAGTAATAAATTGTTGTTGTTGTTGTTGTTGTTGTTGTTGTTGTTGTTACTATGATGACGATGACTATGACTACTACACAAAATTTACTTGCTCTGTTCATTTGCCATTGCCTACATTAATCACTTCCCCTTGCATTGATCTTGGTTAATCTGGCAGATGTTCAGCGCTAACTAGCTAAAGATCACACAACATTTTATTTAACATGCATAGAAAGAGTAAAATGGCGAGCCTTCCTTCAGATCCATTCTCAATTATCTGATGGTATTTCAGATGACATTTCTAAATTCCCACTTTACTGAATGCCGGTTGCAGACAGATCTAGACTGGCAATTATTTCAGAATTAACGGACCACGTGGTTGGTTAACAATTGAAATTAACAACTCAGAACTTGTACAGTCCCTTAATGAACCATGAAAAGTTAATAGCCCGTTTATGGTGTTTCTGATTTGGAGATATTGAAAAAGAGGTTCGACCCATTTCCTTTTTAACCTGAGTGAAGTTTTGGCTCAGCCCTCCTTCGTTATAGTCTTTGGGTCATATCCAACCAATTCTGCTCAGAGTTGCCCTGTGGAAATCCATGCCCATTAATTTCAATGGGTCTACTCTAAGTGAAATGTAGAAACCTGCCAAAGACCAAATAAGGCCATTGGTCCATTTAGCTCAGTATCATCTTCACGGACTGGTAGCATCTTTCCTTAGTTTCAGACAGAGGTCTCTCTCAACCTCCCAGTGTTGGGGATTTGTTTGTATATAATTTTTATCAAATTTTCTAATTTACATTTCAAAATATTCATTTAAACAATCTTAAATCAATGACTTCCCTTCTTCTCTTTCCGAGGTTCATTTTACATACCATACATCCCTGCATATTTTACATGAACTAAACCATTAGGGAATCCATTGTTACATCCATCAAAACTCATTTACACTGTTTAATTTATCTTAATGCTACCAGTGTTTTTAAATAAACACAGCTTTCACTCATATATTCAGTAAACATTTTCCAGTCTTCTTTAAACGTACATTCTTCTTGTTCTCTTATTCTATATGTTAAATCTGCAAGATGCGCGTATCCCATCAGTTTAAGTCAGGGGTCAGCAAACTTTTTCAGCAGGGGGCCAGTCCACTGTCCCTCAGACCTTGTGGGGGCCGGACTATATTCTGGGGGGAAAATATGAATGAATTCTTTTGCCCCACAAATAACCCAGAGATGCATTTTAAATAAAAGCACACATTCTACTCATGTAAAAACATGCTGATTCCCAGACCATCCCCTGGCCGGATTGAGAAGGCAATTGGGCCGGATCCGGCCCCTGGGCCTTAAGTTGCCTAACCCTAGTTTAAGCTGCCATTCTTCTTTAACTGGGACCTCGCTCGTTTTTCATTTGGTGGCTAACAAAACATGGGCCGCAGGAGTAGCATACATAAATAATCTTTTTTGACACCCTGTGGATAATCCCCAACAGAAAGGACTCTGTTGATGTTTTTTTGGAAAGTTACTTTTAAACTTCTTTTCTCGAATTCATTATATATCATTTCCGGTGTTGGGGTCAGTCCCCAGGACCACTGAGCCACAGCCCAATGGGTCTACTCCAAGAATAACTACAATTGGATGCAAGCCCTAAATTCAGTCGTTCCATAGAAACATGCCTTTTGAGAGAGCAGAGATTTAAAAACATGAACAAGTTGAGGGACTTGGATATCTTCAGCCTACAGAAGAGCAGACTGACAGGTGATGTGATAGCCATCCTCAAATATCTGAAGGGCTGTCACTTGGAAGATGGAAAAAGCTTCTTTTCTGCTGCCCCAGAGGGCAGAACCCAAACCAGTGGATTCAAATAACAAAGAAAGGAGATTCTGACTGAACATTTAGGAAGAACTTTCTGGTGGTAAAAGCTGAAATGGACTCCCTTGGAAGGTGGTGGACTCTCCTTCCTTGAAGGTTTCTTCTTCTTCTTCTTCTTCTTCTTCTTCTTCTTCTTCTTCTTCTTCTTCTTCTTCTTCTTCTTCTTCTTCTTCTGTGATCCCTCGTAGCCGAGTAAGATTGTCTTCCATAATGTCTTCCACCATGAGTCTGTAAGTGACTATGGAGGCCAATTCTGGATCCACAAGTCGTTCCACAGTGCGGACATAGGTTTCCGGGCAGGAGTTGATCATGGTGTGAATTTGCCAAGCGTGCCTTCCTCTTAGCACGTTTCTCTCTTGCGTCCTGAGTTCATGTCTTCAAAGCCCATGACACCTTTGGTAAAGGCTGTTCTCCAACTGGAGCGCTCGCAAGCCAGTGTTTCCCACTTGTCAGTGTTTATACTACATTTTTAAAGATTTGCCTTGAGAGAGTCTTTAAACCTCTTTTGTTGACCACCAGCATTACGCTTTCCATTTTAAAGTTTGGAATAGAGTAGTTGCAGCCATCCACACAACATGACCAGTCCAACGAGGTTGATGTTGAAGAATCATTTCTTTGACACGGGTGATCTTTGCTTCTTCAAGTACACTGACATCTGTTTGCCTATCTTCCCAAGTGATGTGTAAATTTTTTCAGAGACACTGTTGATGGAATCTTCCGAGGAGCTGGAGATGGTGTTTATAAGTGGTCCATGTTTCACAAGCATTTGGAGGTTGGGTGGCCATCTGTCAGGGATTCTTGAGCTGTGATTCCTGCATTGCAGGGGGTTGGACTAGATGACCCTCAGCACTCCCTTCGGACTCTGAAATTCTATTATCCTATTAATTTAAATGTGTCTTTAAATGTGATTTAATCAGTGTATTAAGGTGGAAACAAAACAGAATGCACTGACTAAGGAACATGTGCAAAAATGGCATGGACCTGAAACAGATGGTTTCATCCAGCCCTAGCTTGGGCAAGATTCGCACCTGCAGAACTCTGTTGAAAATTCAGAAATAGAACGGCAGAACAATAGGCGGCTGCCTCCCCCAACACACATGGGGAACAAGACCAGCTAATTCAGGACTCCAGAATCTAGGGAGAATTCTCGAAGCTTCCTAAAACCCATTTAAAAACTCCGAGCCTGGGTAGTATCCAATCGAAGCCCTACTTAGAGTAGGCCTGTCGAAATCGACGGGCAAAAGTTAGCCATGTTCATTATTTCCAGTGGGTCTACACTGAGTAGGGCTGACATGGGATACGCATGCAGTCCTCTCCACGGGCCACTGGGTCCTGGAGGCTGCATAAGGGATACCTCCGCAGGTAGAGCGTGAGAATCTCAGGGTTCTGGGTTTGAACCCAGCGTTGTGATGCCTTGGAAAAGAAATCTCTTGCACAATATTTCCTCTTATGGAACAATGAGAGGGGTTTCATTTTCTGTAGGGTTCTTCTTCTTTTTTTGGAGTGGGGCACAGTAGCAAAGGGACGTGGGTGGCGCTGTGGGTTAAACCACAGAGCCTAGAGCTTGCCGATCAGAAGGTCGGCAGTTTGAATCTCCACAACGGGGTGAGCTCCCGTTGCTCGGTCCCTGCTCCTGCCAACCTAGCAGTTTGAAAGCACATCAAAGTGCAAGTAGATAAATAGGTACCACTCCGGCGGGAAGGTAAACGGCGTTTCCGTGCGCTGCTCTGGTTTGCCAGAAGCGGCTTAGTCTTGCTGGCCACATGACCCGGAAGCTGTCTGCGGACAAACGCCAGCTCCCTCAGCCAATAAAGCGAGATGAGCGCCGCAACCCCAGAGTTGGCCAGGACTGGACCTAATGGTCAGGGGTCCCTTTACCTTTACCTTACGGTTGCAAAAATTTCTTGGAGCGTGTGCAGAGGAGGGCAACCAAGGTGACCAAGGGTCTGGAAACCAAACCATATGAGGAATGGTTGAAGGAGCTGTGTATGTTTAGCCTGGAAAAGAGGAGACTAAGAGGAGATATGAGAGCCATCTTCAAATATATGAAGGGTTGCCACATGGAAAATGGAGCAAGCTTTTTTCTTTTTCTCCTGCTCTGAAGGGTAGGACTCAAATCAGTGGCTTCAAATTACAAGACAGGAGATTCAAACTAAACATCAGGAAGAACTTTCCGATGCTAAGAGCGTTTTGACAGTGGAACGGTCTCCCTCAGGAGGCTGTGGACTCTCCTTCCTTGGAGGTTTTTAAGCAGAGGTTGGACGGCTATATGTCATGGACCTACACTGGCTCCCAGTATGTTTCCGAGCACAATTCAAAGTGTTAGGGCTGACCTTTAAAGCCCTAAACGGCCCAGTAGACCTGAAGGAGCGTCTCCACCTCCATCGTTCTGCCCGGACACTGAGGTCCAGCTCTGAGGGCATTCTGGCGGTTCCCTCGCCACGAGAAGCCAAGTTACAGGGAACCAGGCAGAGGGCCTTCTCGGTAGTGGCGCCCGCCCTGTGGAACGCCCTCCCACCAGATGCCAAAGAGAAAAACAACTACCAGACTTTTAGAAGACATCTGAAGGCAGCCCTGTTTAGGGAAGCTTTTTAATGTTTAATAGGTTATTGTATCTTAGTGTTCTGTTGGAAGCTGCCCAGAGTGGCTGGGGAAACCCAGCCAGATGGGCGGGTAATAAATAATAAATTATTATTATGCTTCACTGAGATCCTTGCATTGCCAGGTTGGACTAGATGATCCTCCAAGACTCTTCCAGGTCTACTATTCCATGATAATGTGCGGTTTGGCCCCTTTACACTCAGCTTCTATGTTGGGAACTTACTGGCTGTGCTGGGCTTGGGGGTAATCCGTGAAACGTTGTCCAGATCCGGTCCAGAATCCAAAGGTTCCTCTAGGAGTCAGTCCAACAGGATCAAGGCAGGACACGAGGCAAGAAACCAGGCAAGGACAGGTACAGGATCTCAGGCAGGATCTCGCATACAGCAATGTTGCTCCCTCAACCTGGGGCGGGGTCCGACAGCCTTTTATCTTTGTCGCGGTAGCGGCTGGTCCTGATCCCCCAGCGACTCACCTCCCTGTTTCGTCTGAAGGCGAGCACTCCTCCTGCGGGTACTCAGGTCTCTCCTTCTCTCAGACCTCAGTCTCTGCAGCTCGGGAGACGTTGGTGGGTTACTAGACCCAGGGGCCACCTTAGCCTCTCCTGACCCAGCCGGTAGTGGAGCAGCTTTACTATACAGTGGTACCTTTCATACAGTGGTACCTCAGGTTAAGTACTTAATTCGTTCCGGAGGTCCGTACTTAACCTGAAACTGTTCTTAACCTGAAGCACCACTTTAGCTAATGGGACCTACTGCTGCTGCTGTGCCGCTGGAGCACGATTTCTGTTCTCATCCTGAAGCAAAGTTCTTAACCTGAAGCACTATTTCTGGGTTAGCGGAGTCTGTAACCTGAAGCGTCTGTAACCTGAAGCGTATGTAACCTGAGGTACCACTGTACATCTTTACCTTTATTATACATCTAAGACCTTAAAGTTCTCATTACACTATGTTCCTACTGAAACCAGCCCTTCACTCAGAATATTGAGAACTAGCGTCTCACTTTCTTCTTAAGGGATAGGCCATAGTTCAGTGGCAGAGCAGCTGGATTTGAGGTTTTACCACAAAAGAAGACCTCCTGCTCTTTGGTTTTAGAGAGGGAGGTAACAAGACGCAGCCTCGCTCAGGGGAATGGGGACGAGCAGAGAAGTCGCAAAATGGGAACACGGCTATTTTTGCTTCTTCTCGACTCATCCTCCACCCCCTTCCCCGGCCTCCTCTTCTTTAAAGCTTCCCTGGTAAATCTCTTTACAGTAAGGTGGGGGGGGGACTTTTGTGATTGAAGAGAGGCTGAGGGAGCCCAAATCTCGTTCAGAAATCAGAAGCAAAGAGTAATTTGTCTCTCAGGGTGCGGTGTGTCGGGGGGATTAGTGTGTGTGAGAGAGAGAGCGCTCAAGGAAAGGGGAGACAAAGCTTAATCTGAAAAGGGGTGCGTACTTTTCCCTGCAGCTTGTGAAGCAATGTTAGAACAACAAACCCCTGTGTTGCAAACTTAACACAACAAACAACACAAGCAACGCGAAGACCAGTATACTAGATAGCACTGCAGTTCTTATTGTATAATATACATAATTTAGTACAGTGGTACCTCAGGTTACATACGCTTCAGGTTACAGACTCCGCTAAGCCAGAAATAGTGCTTCAGGTTAAGAACTTTGCTTCAGGATGGGAACAGAAATCGGGCTCTGGCGGCGCAGCGGCAGCAGGAAGCCCCATTAGCTAAAGTGGTGCTTCAGGTTAAGAACAGTTTCAGGTTAAGTACGGACCTCCGGAACGAATTAAGTACTTAACCTGAGGTACCACTGTACTAGATAGCACTGCAATTCTTATTGCATAATATACATAATTTAGTACAACAAAAACAAAAACAAAATATGTGCACTTGTACATTCTCTAATATAGTAAAGGTAAAGGGACCCCTGACCATTAGGTCCAGCCACGGACGACTCTGGGGTTGCGGCGCTCATCTCGCTTTATTGGCCGAGGGAGCCGGCGTACAGCTTCCGGGTCATGTGGCCAGCAGGACTAAGCCGCTTCTGGCGAACCAGAGCAGCGCACAGAAACGCCGTTTACCTTCCTGCCGGAGCGGTACCTATTTATCTACTTGCACTTTGACGTGCTTTCAAACTGCTAGGTTGGCAGGAGCAGGGACTGAGCAACGGGAGCTCACCCCGTCATTGCGGGGATTCGAACCACCGACCTTCTGATCAATAAGTCCTAGGCTCTGTGGTTTAACCCACAGCGCCACCTGCATCCCTAATTCTCTAATATATTTGAAATCAAATGAACACACATCTGTCAATCTTTGAAAGTCCGTAGATGTATAATAAGTCTATAGTTGACACAAAGTAATAGATGCTATCCAGTGGGCTAAGCGGTAAAACTTTTTTAGGCGTTCATGGTGCCGAAGTAGTAAGTGAATAACAACGTAGGACAGTGATCCCAGATAATCTGACTGTTTCGCTGGAATCTTCTTCAGCACAACTACAAAATAATTCAAATATGAAATAATGCCCTGTGTACATGAAAAATATATAAACATCACGCATTACAACCCATATGCTGTCCTACGTTGTTATTCACTTACTCCATTTTGCTATGAAGCAATGATAGGCAGCAGGGCCTCTGAGCACATGCAGAGTGCCAAGCTCATTACTGGGTAATCTAGTTGCCACGCATTTTATCCAGGGAAGCAGAAGCAGGAATGCAGATTCTGTGTATGAGCGCACGCTTTGCCTTCCTGAATTTAACCAATGGTCCCTTGGGAGAAAAGCAATGACAAACCTAGACAGCGTCTTAAAAAGCAGAGACATCACCTTGCCAACAAAGGTCCGTATAGTAAAAGCTATGGTTTTCCCAGTAGTGATGTATGGAAGTGAGAGCTAGACCATAAAAAAGGCTGATCGCTGAAGAATGGATGCTTTTGAATTATGGTGCTGGAGGAAACTCTTGAGAGTCCCATGGACTGCAAGAAGATCAAACCTCTCCATTCTGAAGGAAATCAGCCCTGAGTGCTCACTGGAAGGACAGATCCTGAAGCTGAGGCTCCAAGACTTTGGCCACCTCAGGAGAAGACTCGACTCCCTGGAAAAGACCCTGATGTTGGGAAAGATGGAGGGCACAAGGAGAAGGGGACGACAGAGGACGAGATGGTTGGACAGTGTTCACGAAGCTACCAGCATGAGTTTGACCAAACTGCGGGAGGCAGTGGAAGACAGGAGTGCCTGGTGTGCTCTGGTCCAGGGGGTCACGAAGAGTCGGACACGACTAAACGACTAAACAACAACAACCCCTCAACAATGTATATTTGTAGAGCACGGTTTCTCCCCCCCCAAAAAAAAGACTTGTGGGAACTGTAGTTTGCTAAGGGTTTGCCTGGACCTTGGCGCCACTTCAGAAGCCTAAGAAAAGGGTTCGCATTAAAAGGGAGAGTCGAGATTGTCTTTCAAAAGTGCTTGGAAGTTGTCTAAAACTGGAAGGGGGAGAGGGTTATCAATTGATAGAAGAATAAATTGGGCTGGACTTTTACAACTCAACTCCCCCCTCAAGGGTCTAATAATAATAATAATAACAATAATCCCCTTCATGGATCACTGCCTTGCCGTGGCAAAGGGGCTTGAATAACTCAGAGAAGCTATGAGCTATGCCGTGCAGGGACACCCAAGATGGACAGGTCATAATGGAGAGTTTTGACCAAACGTGATCCACCTGGAGCAGGAACCGGCAAGCCACTCCGGTATCCCTGCCAAGAAAACTCCATGGACAAAGACAACAGGCATATGAGTGCCTGGCGTGCTCTAGTCCATGGGGTCACAAAGAGTCGGACACGACAAAACGACTAAACAACAACAACAACAAATAATAATAATAATAATAATAATAATAATAATAATAATAAGGAGGAGGAGGAGGAGGCACCCTGACCTCTGCAATGCAGGAAGCACAGTTGAAGTAACGCTGGCAGATGTCTGGCAAAAAGTAGATGCAGCAGATCCATGACCCTGGAGGCAGGTTCCTCTTCTTCATGGGTAGGCAAACTAAGGCCTGGGAGCCGGATCCAGCTCAATCGCCTTCTAAATGCGGCCTGTGGACAGTCCGGGAATTATTGTGTTTTTACATGAGTAGAATGTGTCCTTTTATTTAAAATGCATCTCTGGGTTATTTGTGGGGCACAGGAATGTGTTCATTTTCTCCCAGAAATTATAGTCCAGCCCCACACAAGGTTTGAGGGACAGTGGACAGGCCCCCTGCTGAAAAAGTTTGCTCACCCTGCGTCTTCTTCATAGTGTAAGGGTAATGGCACATGGGGACAGCCCCCAATGATGAGCTGTGATACCAGTGTCCCCCTCCTACAAAATAATAATAATAATAATAATAATAATAATAATAATAATAATACCCCGTCCATCTGGCTGGGTTTCCCCAGCCACTCTGGGCAGCTTGCAACAGAATATTGAAAACACGATAAAGCACCAAACATTAAAAACTTCCCTAAACAGGGCTGCCTTCAGATGTCTTCTAAAAGTCAGGTAGTTGTTTATCTCCTTGACATCTGGTGGGAGGGCGTTCCACAGGGCAGGCGCCACCACCGAGAAGGCCCTCTGCCTGGTTCCCTGTAACCTCAGCAGCCCTGCCCTCTCCTTCGTGCGCTGAGCAGGCCATCTGCAGGGGACGTCTTTGCGCATTTGGGCTGAATGTGCTTCATCACCTCCTCCATGCACGAAGGTTTCCAACTGTGCTCAGTGCAGAGACTCATGGATGCCTCGTGCAAAAACGGGGAGGGGGAGGTGGGGAATGAGGGCTGAGCTGGCACTCGTGAGTCTGCTGTTCTTCCTTTTGCACAGTCCGAGGGAACTCCTGGAGAGCCCTTTGCCAAATGAGTGAAATTAATTGCCCTGGAAGAAGGAGGCTCAAGAGACAAGTAATGGTGGAAAGGGCATATTTATTAATTGCAACAATGGATGATCTGCCAACAAATAAGCAAATTATGTAAGCACCGGCAGGAAGCTTCAGTTTAACATCTAGGAGGAGAGCATCGCTCCTAACCCCTGGCACATTCTGTGGCTCCTGAGCGGAGGGATGGAATAATACTCACCTTCCTTGCTGAATGAGCCTTGGGCACGTTCACCCAACACGGACACCACCATTTAGCATCCCCCAAAATGCAAATAGGGCGCGGGTGGCGCTGTGGGTTAAACCACAGAGCCTAGGACTTTCTGATCAGAAGGTCGGCGTTTCGAATCCCCACTACGGAGTGAGCTCCCGTTGCTCGGTCCCTGCTCCTGCCAACCTAGCAGTTCGAACGCACGTCAAAGTGCAAGTAGATAAATAGGTACCACTCCAGCAGGAAGGTAAATGGCATTTCCGTGCGCTGCTCTGGTTCACCAGAAGCGGCTTAGTCCTGCTGGCCACATGACCCAGAAGCTGTACGCCGGCTCCCTCGGCCAATAAAGCGAGATGAGCGCCGCAACCCCAGAGTCGGTCACGACTGGACCTAATGGTCAGGGGTCCCTTTACCTTTAGGTAAATTGTGAATTCCAGGCCTAAAGGGCACCCCCCAAAGACACCCAAGCCGAAGGCAGGAGAAGGGGACTCAAGTGAAATTATAGCTGGTATTTTTTGTTGTTGGTGTTTAGTCATGTCCGACTCTTCGTGACCCCATGGACCAGGCACTCCTGTCTTCCACTGCCTCCCACAGTTTGGTCAAACTCATGATTGTAGTTTCGAGAACACTGTCCATCCATCTCGTCCTCCGTCATCCCCTTCTCCTTGTGCCCGCCATCTTTCCCTGCATCAGGGTCTTTTCCAGAGAGTCTTCTCTTCTCATGAGGTGGCCAAAGTCTTGGAGCCTCAGCTTCACGATCTGTCCTTCCAGTGAGCACTCAGGGCTGATTTCCTTCAGAATGGAGAGGTTTGATCTTCTTGCAGTCCATGGGACTCTCAAGAGTCTCCTCCAGCACCATAATTCAAAAACATCAATTCTTTGGCGACCAGCCTTCTTTATGGTCCAGCTCTCACTTCCATACATCACTACTGGGAAAACCATAGCATCCTGGATTACTTAAAGGCTAAAACTAGCCTATCCAAGCTTCCCTGCTGAACTTACAAACATGAGGAAGGAAGGATGGTAAATTAAATGGACTTATAATATTCAGTTTAAAAAAGTTATTTAAAGAACCCACGGAGGGGAGGAGGGAAGTATTGATATTCGGAAGAATCCTGTGCAAATTTTAACATCTGTAATAAAATTACTTGTGTGAATGAATTTGTAAAGTCAAATAAAAATTATTTTAAAAAGAGGAAGGGGACTCCAGTGTGCCCTTAACCCAATAATGCTTCCAGGTGCCTGTCAACTCAGTTTTTAAACCCCCTTGCCTGCCCGAACTGTATGCCAAATGCCTACCTAACAGGTCAATTGAAGGATGGGAACCATACTGTGCGAAATAAGGGCATTGGCTTGGAAGAAGGAGCGGCAGGGAGGCCTGGCATGTTCCCCAGCACGATCGAATCCTCCACATTTCCTTGCTTGTTGATATTTTTCCTGAACTGTGGTGCTCAGAACTGAACATAAGACTCCAGGTGGTGCCCAACCGCAGCAGGAAACAAGACACACACACACGCAAATCAATTAATGAACAACAGAGCAGCTCAAAGCCTCAGACTAGCTCCAAGTTAAAGTTGGGGAAGAAATTCCACTTAGGGGTTTTGGCAATGGAGAGGTATATATGTTTCACACTGAATAAATACCGTATTTTTCGCTCTATAAGATGCACCAGACCATAAGACACACCTAGTTTTTGGAGGAGGAAAACAAGAAAAAAAAAATATTTTGAATCCCAGAAGCCAGAACAGCAAGAGGGAACGCTGCGCAGCGAAAGCAGCGATCCCTCTTGCTGTTCTGGCTTCTGGGATAGCTGTGCAGCCTGCATTCACTCCATAAGACGCACACAAATTCCCCCTTACTTTTTAGGAGAGAAAAAGTGAGTTATATAGAGCAAAAAATTCGGTAAATGGGCTCGTTTCATGTTTCCTGAAACAATAGGCGAACCAAAACAACAGCCATCCTTTGAAATCCACACTTCTCTGAATTTAGCAAATCCAGACAAATACAGTGGTACCTTGGTTCTCAAACACCTTGGTACTCAAATAACTTGGCACCCAAACACTGCAAACCTGGAAGTAAGTGTTCTGTTTTTCGAACTTTTTTTCGGAGTGTTGCGCTTCCGTTTAGAAGGCTATTGGGCTGGATCTGACCCCCCAGGCCATTGTTTGCCTACCCATGCCCTACACCAGTGGTTCTCAAGCTGTGGGTCCCCAGATGTTGTTGGACTACAACTCCCATCATCCCTGACCACTGGTCATGCTGGCTAGGAATGATGGGAGTTGTAGTCCAACAACATCTGGGGACCCACAGGTTGAAAACCACTGCCCTACCCAAATCCAACCTGAGATGGTTGGGTAGCGCCTTGTAGGCCTCCTTCAGGCAACTCCTGAAGCCAAGCTGGTGCCCAATGTCTAGCTCTGCTTTCCTTTGGACCCCATCAGTGAGGCTAGAGAGGGGGGCCTTGTTAACCATAAAAGAGTTTTCCTTCCTGTACTTCTGACCATAAAAGGGTATTCCTGTTCCTATACTCTTATCTTGGAGCAAGAGGTCACCAACTCCAAGAACACACTCTGGCGATGTTCCCGAACTAGGTCTGTGCGTCAGAGTGTGGTAAGATAAGACTCAGACATGTCATCCCTACTCCACTGGAACAGCCAAGGTCGTTCATTGTCTTGACTGATAAAGGAGAGAGCTTTGTTTATTCAGCTGTGTTCTTGTTATGCATTTGCTCAACAGCTCAAGTTAATGCATTTTAGAAATGCTCTTGGAGAAAGAAGAAAACGGGGGGGGGGGGGTTGGGTCCCGTTTCAAACTGACTGCACAGAAACCCATTGCATGGACAGGCGGAGTCCCCAGATCCCGAGCGGTCCCCCCATCATGTGGAATAACGACTCAAGACAACGTGCTATGGGATTAAATTGGCCACAACTTTATTAAATTTCAAATGTGAGTAGACCTTGGCTCAGGCATTGGGCGTTCTCCCTCCCCAGTCCCCAGCCGGGGACCTAGGGAGCATCAGGGTTATCCAGTGTTTGTGTGGGGGATGGGCCGGCTCTGGAGAACATATGTTCAAGCAGAGATAGCCGCCCCTGTTACGCCGCCGCCAGAGGGGAGAGCAATGACGACCTTTCAGTGTACGGTCAAAGCCTCCCTTCAGAAACCCCTTTAACGGGGAACCCTGGTATCGCCGCTGCAAAGAGGAAGATGGACAAAAGGATTCCGCCCAAGGCCTGATACCGCCAAAGTTGTGATGTTTTGCTACGGGAAAGGCGAAACCTGCCAATGCAGGGAAATTCCTTTCTGGCCCTTTGACAGTGACCTTAACATAGCAGCGCCCGCATACCTGTGAAGAAAAGTTAACCTGCAAAATAAGACATTAACTGAGGGTGGGTAGGGTGGGAGAAGCTCTGAAGCCAAGTGAGGATTCCCAGGTAAGATCCTCCCTCTATTGTGTGGGCAGGTAATCCCTCCCCTACCTGGCCTGGTCTCCTTGGCAACACTTCCCCCAGGTGGGATTAGACAGCTGAGTGGGGTAGGTGGAGACCTCCAGGTATCCCACCTGAGGGAAGGCGAAGCCAAGCCTATGCTGATGGAGCCGCTCCAGATCCAGGGGCTGCGCGCGTCCACGCAAAGGTCGCCCACCGTTTTATGCGGGGAGCGGTCATTCCTTCACATTGTCTCTCAAGAGAGATGGACGCCAGCAACAACTCACAGGGCAGCCCAGTGCTTGCCTACTTAGAAGTAAGCCTCATTGAGTCCTAACTCCTAGAAGAGCAACAGAGTCTCAGAAGATTAAGGAGTCTTCACTTGGAACTGGAAAGACATCAATGTATTCTCTTCAAAGAAAGCAATTGAAAGGTTCAAAACCGAAAACGTATCCCCTTGTCTCGCCCACCACACTTGAGATGGAAGGTTCGCCCAAAGGAGATCCTCTGATTATGGTCTTACTCACTGGGTGGCCTGGAGGGTGAGAGAAAGGAATCCAGGAGTTGTAAGGATTATTTCAATGCTTTGAACTCTTGAAGGCACCATGTAAGTCTGTTTCCCTTACATCTAGATCCACGGCAAAAGTAAAACTTCCTCCTTCTTTTTAAAGGAAATAGGAATTCTGAATATCAATTGGCGAATGCGTTCTCGCTTCTGAAGCCAAGCTGTTGAAAACCGGACCTACAGAATATTCACAAGTTTGCAACAGGGAGCAAGGCTTAGTCCGTGCCCCTTGGTGCAACAATAATGTTCTAAGCTTATCCTTTTTCAGATTCCCCTAATTGTGTGTTTAATTTGAGCTCCCGCTAAAAGCACACAGGGGTATATTAGACCCCCATTAAATCAATTGGGAGCAAAATGGTTTGTTAAAGGTGTGACAGTCTAATGACCCGAGTAGAGGAGAAGCTTTTGCTCTAAAACCACAATATCTGCTTTATTTGAATGCATCAGATAAGAGGAGGGGCTTTCTCGCTCACTTCTTCCTTGTTTCCATTCACCTCCCCTGGTAGTTCTGAATGGAAAGATGGGGGGGTGCACAATTAAGAACTGGGGGTGGGGGTGAAGTGTAGGTTGGTTCCCATGAGGCAAGACACAGTGATAACAGCAAGAACCTTTATTGAACTACATAACTGGGAAACTAGGGCAAAGCAGCTGCTTATATACATTCCTGGAAGCCTGGGCCGCTCCCACTCCCAACGTGATTGGCTGTCTAAACTTCCAAGCTGTGAATCACGACTCAAGGGCCAATGGCAGAGGCCCAAATCCCGAAATGTTCTGTGATTGGACATCACGTATCGAACCAGAACACAGGAGCTCAGAATCCTTAGTCCAGACTCAAGCTCAGGCAAACACAGACCACTGAATACATAACAGGTGACTCTGTTAATTTTGGTCTGTCTCTCTCCCTCTTTTAAAAGGTAAAGGGACCCCTGACCGTTAAGTCCAGTCGCGGACGGCTCTGGGGACTGTTAACAACTGCAATTGGTCTTACAGGAAAAAGCAAGGGGTGATATGGCTAAAAATAGCTTTATCATGTATAATGAGATAAGAATCCAATGTCTCTATTCAGACCAGGTCTCGCCATGGTTTTAAATTTGGTAATAAGTTGCAATTCAGCAACTTCTCTTTCCAGTCTATTTCTGAAATTCTTTTCTAATAAGACAGCTACTTTGAGATCTTGCACAGGTACAGACTGACATCTTGCTAGAACTATGGAAGGAAAAAAGGAAAGGGGACCCCTGACCGTTAGGTCCAGTCGTGGCCGACTCTGGGGTTAAGGCACTCATCTCGCTTTACTGGCCGAGGGAGCCGGCGTACAGCTTCCGGGTCATGTGGCCAGCATGACTAAGCCGCTTCTGGCGAACCAGAGCAGCGCACGGAAATGCCGTTTACCTTCCCGCCGGAGCGGTACCTATTTATCTACTTGCACTGGCGTGCTTCCGAACTGCTAGGTTGGCAGGAGCAGGGACCGAGCAATGGGAGCTCACCTCGTCACGGGGATTCGAACCGCCGACCTTCCGATCGGCAAGTCCTAGGCTCTGTGGTTTAACCCACAGCGCCACCCGCATCCCTAGAACTATGGAAAGGTGGTACACAAATAAAATGATGGTGATGGTTTTGTTGTGTTAAAGGCTGTTTTTCCTTTTATTCTGCTGTTGCGCATAGGCAAGGGCCTCCTCACAGAGACCAACACCCTGGTGCTCAGGCAAGAAGCCTGTGTCCACCTTCTCTCTCTGCAGAGCTTGTCAAACAGCTTCAGCCAAGATGGGAACCAAGAAGTTGGAGTCATCTGATTCAGCAGCAAGCCTCTCCTTTTGTCCTTATGTTCATTGTCATGTAGATCTGTCTTCTTTTAAAAAAAGAAGTGGCTTAATTTTTATAATATCAGGTTAATAATAAAGTGTTTTTCCCATGTGTAGGAGGGTTCAAAATAAAGACTAGGCTGCTCTGTCAGATCCAAATTCCCCAGCTGCTCAAATCAGTCTTGTGGCACCTCAGAAGAAGACCTTCTTCCTTGTTGTTGTTGTTGTTTAGTCGTTTAGTCGTGTCTTTGTGACCCCCTGGACCAGAGCACGCCAGGCACTCCTTTTTAAAAAAAATATATATATATTTATTAGAGTTTCAAAGAAGTTACAAAAAAGAGAAAAGGAAAAGGAAAAAGAAAAGGAAAAAAAAAAGAGAGCAAAAAATACAAAATACAAGAAAATATAAACAATTAAAAACATTTCCATCTTTCCATGTCTTATCTTTCATTTACTTGTTTCCCTGACCTCCTCACACCTCCCTTTTTTGTATTCTAGTTCAGTTAAATATTTCAGCAAATCCTTTCCGCTTGGATTTTATCCTAATAATTTATCTTAGTGTACTATAATTTTACATTCTCGTTTCACCACTTAAAAAATCAATTTTTACCTAATCTTTTATATCATTTCTGCTAAAACCACATTGCTTCATTCCAACATCCTTCTAGCATTCCTGGATCTTGCAATGTTTCTGTAAATAAATTTTAAATTTTTTCCAATCTTCTTCCACCAACTCTTCACCTTGGTCTCGGGTTCTGCCAGTCATCTCCGCCAGTTCCATATAGTCCATTGCTTTCATCTGCCATTCTTCCAGAGTGGGTAAATCTTGTGTCTTCCAGTATTTTGCGATGAGTATTCTTGCTGCTGTTGTTGCATACATAAAAAAAGTTCTATCCTTCTTTGGCACCAATTGGCCGACCATGCCCAGGAGAAAGGCCTCTGGTTTCTTCTGGAAGGTACAGAGCACGCCAGGCACTCCTGTCTTCCACTGCCTCCCGCAGTTTGGTCAAACTCATGTTCATAGCTTCGAGAACACTGTCCCACCATCTCATCCTCTGTCATCCCCTTCTCCTTGTGCCCTCCATCTTTCCCAACATCAGGGTCTTTTCCAGGGAGTCTTCTCTTCTCCTGAGGTGGCCAAAGTCTTGGAGCCTCAGCTTCAGGATCTGTCCTTCCAGTGAGCACTCAGGGCTGATTTCCTTCAGAATGGAGAGGTTTGATCTTCTTGCAGTCCTTCTTCCTTAGTTTTCTTAATTTGCTTTGGATTCATGGTCGCCTTCGCTTGCCCAGCCCTGTTCCCAGTGGACGCCCTCCAAACTCAACAGAGCGCAAATCGCTAGCCGTGCTCCCAAAGCTTTCTCTCCCTGCCTGTGTTGCCTAAGATACATTTGGGGGCAAAAATGTGATCCTCTCGGCTTCCCCCTTTCTTCTGCTTTCCAGCAAGGCTCCAGAGTTAGCCACGCTTGAGGTGGCTGCCACAATCGATGTCCCTTTCGCAAGCAGGCTCTCTTCAAGCTGTCTCTCTGGGTCTCGTGCCATCCCAGCCACCACTGCTTTGAGGGCCTGGGAACTTGGGCTCCAAAAGAGCCTTACCAGGGGAGAGGGTTGCTTATGTGCCAAGGGGTGTGCATGTGTGTGTGTGTGTGTGTGTGAGAGAGAGAGAGAGAGAGAGAGAGAGAGACGGGATGGTTCGAAAGGCCACAAAACCAAGCAAAATACAGAAGTAGGCCATTGGACAAGATACATAATAATATAATGTTTTATACATAAACAGAGCCTAGGACTTGCCAATCAGAAGGTCGGCGGTTCGAATCCCCGCGACGGGGTGAGCTCCCATTGCTCGGTCCCAGCTCCTGCCCACCTAGCAGTTCGAAAGCACGCCAGTGCAAGTAGATAAATAGGTACAGCTCCGGCGGGAAGGTAAACGGCGTTTCCGTGTGCTACTCTGGTTTGCCAGAAGTGGCTTAGTCATGCTGGCCACATGACCCGGAAGCTGTACACCGGCTCCCTCAGCCAGTAAAATGAGATAAGCGCCACAACCCCAGAGTCGGTAACGACTGGACCTAATGATCAGGGGTCCCTTTACCTTTACCTAATATAATCAGATGGCACTTTGCTCCGTCTTCCTGACATTTCCTTTCCTGTCAATTCTTGCATTTTGTGTGATCTTTCAGACAATGCAAAAGGCACTTCTGGAAATCTAGTGTTAATTGTTTCGTCAGGGGGAGCAATCAGTTAACTCAGAAAAACAGGGGAGCTTTGCGTTGTAATTTTCACGATCGCATGTTGCCCCTCGGAGGATGAAATTTGCCCTGGCATCCTGGTGTACAGTTAAAATTGGGCAATGCATGGCAGCATATTCACCCCAAAGCCATGACCCATACGTGAAAGAGGTGGATCTCAGTAGTTAACCACATAAAGATCGGCTTTATTGGGCAAATAATAATAATAAATTTATACCCCACCCATCTGGCTGGGTTTCCCCAGCCACTCTGGGCAGCTCCCAACAGAATAAAAAAGGGATAAACTATCAAACATTAGAAACTTCCCTAAACAGGGTTGCCTTCAGATATCATCTAAAACTCAGGTAGTTGTTTATTTCCTTGACATCTGATGGGAGGGTGTTCCACAGGGTGGGCGCCACCACTGAGAAGGCCCTCTGGCTGGTTCCCTGTAGCTTTGCTTCTTACAGTGAGGGAACCACCAGAAGGCCCTCGGTGCTGGACCTCAGTGTCTGGGCAGAATGATGGGGGTGGAGATGCTCCTTCAGGTATACTGGACCGAGGCTGTTTAGGGCTTTAAAGGTCAGCACCAACAATCTGAATTGTGCTTGGAAACATACTGGGAGCCAATGTAGGTCTTTCAGGACCGGTGTTATGTGGTCCTGGCGGCCGCTCCCAGTCACCAGTCTAGCTGCTGCAATCTGGATTAGTTGTCGTTCCCAGGTCACCTTCAAAGGTAGCCCCAAGTAGAGCGCATGGGAGTAGTCCAAGCGGGAGACAACCAGAGCATGCACCACTCTGACGAGTGCACTTGACTTAAGGGTAAGAAAAGCACAGTGGTCATTTTCAGCAACCAAGCATCAACCCCACTGCCAACCTGTACCCTCCTCACCCACCCAGTATCCATGTACTCCACTGGAATGTTCAGGGTCCCAATCCATTTGTTTATGCAAGGATGTGTGCGTCAGTGGGCACACATGAAGTTCCTTCACATATTGCCGAAGCATTTAGGCCGTGGGGAGCACGACTGTAGCAGACGTTGGCTGTGGGGACCCTATTTTGCATGCTCTTAGGGCGTGGTGGGGGTCTCCAAGCCCCACTTGCTTTCTCCTTTAGGCAGTCACTTGACCTCAAAAGTTGTATCCAGCATCTATCTATCTATCTATCTATCTATCTATCTATCTATACAGTGGTACCTCAGTTTACATACGCTTCAGGTTACATATGCTTCAGGTTACAGACTCCGCTAACCCAGAAATAGTACCTCGGGTTAAGAACTTTGCTTCAGGATGAGAACAGAAATTGTGCTCCGGCGGCAGCAAGAGGCCCCATTAGCTAAAGTGGTGCTTCAGGTTAAGAACAGTTTCAGGTTACGAACGGCCCTCCGGAACGAATTAAGTACTTAACCTGAGGTACCACTGTATATCTAGCTAGCTAGCTAGCTGTCTGTCTATCTATCCTCTATCTATCTATCTATCTATCTATCTATCTATCTATCGCTATCTAGCTATCTAGCTATCCTCTATCTAGCTATCATCTATCTAGCTATCTATCATCTATCATCTATCATCTATCATCTATCATCTATCTATATCTATCTGTATCTATCTCAGGCTAACGCTGGGTTTTGTTTGCTGCTAATTGCAAGCTTTTAAAAGTATTTCTTGCAACCCAGAACTGCATAGAAACACGTCTCTCTCACATACAGAGGTGATGCCAGAACGCTCCCCCCTGCCCCTCCCCCGGTTGCTTAACGAAGGAATATTTATCAGCGAGGTTCAAAAAGGATTCAAAGGAGCTTTGCTTTTGAAGTTAATATTTCTCCCACCCCGCCTCCCCACCCCCCACTCAAAAATTATAATAAAATCTCCAAAGAGCATTTTCCAGCAAGACAAATATGAAGCAAGGATGGGTTACTTTCTTGAAAATTAATTATGTATTCAGATGCAAATATTGGGGGGGGGGGGAGAGGTATGCTAATACTGTCGCCTTTGATTATAGAAGACAGAAAAAAAGACTCTAGATCTTTGGCTGGTTTCCCTGAGTTTAAAAAGAGTTTCCTTACAACAGACACTTTTGTCCCCGGGTTTCGCCCTGTCAGAATGGCGCCCCTCCCCACGGCACCCCAACCCCAAGTTGGCACACTAGCTGCCGCCACTGTGAAGGAGGGTCTTTAGACTCCGTTGTCGGGTTCAAGTGGAAAGGAAGCCATTGGCTGCAAGGGAAACTGAGCTGCGTCGAGCCAAACCCTTGAGAAAGGCATAGGGAACAATGGCGGCTGCTCAGAACAGTGGCTACTGGGTGACTTGCCAGACTGAGGTGGTTGGTTTTTTGGGGGTAGTTTAAAGCCTTTGCCTCCCTCCTCAATGCTAGGTATACACTGAATGGGAAGAAGCAACAGAACCACTCTGTTCTGCCTTGGTCAGACCCCACCTGGAATACTGTGTCCAATTCTGGGCACCACAATTTAAGAAGGATGTTGACCAGCTGGAAGATGGGCAGAGGAGGGAGACCAAGATGATCAAGGGTCTGGAAAGCAAGCCATATGAGGGACAGTGAAGCAGCTGGGCATGTTTAGCCTGGAAAACAGTAGTCTGAGAGGAGATATGATAGCCATCTTCAATTATCTTAAGGGCTGTTCTTTTGCCTTGGTCAAGCCACACCTGGAATACTGTGTCCAATTCTGGGCACCACCATTTAAGAAGGATGTTGACCAGCTGGAAGGTGGGCAGAGGAGGGAGACCAAGATGATCAAGGGTCTGGAAAGCAAGCCATATGAGGGACAGTTGAAGCAGCTGGGCATGTTTAGCCTGGAAAACAGTAGTCTGAGAGGAGATATGATAGCCATCTTCAATTATCTTAAGGGCTGTTCTTTTGCCTTGGTCAAGCCACACCTGGAATACTGTGCCCAATTCTGGGCACCACAATTTAAGAAGGATGTTGACCAGCTGGAAGGTGTGCAGAGGAGGGCGACCAAGATGATCAAGGGTCTGGAAAGCAAGCCTGATGAGGAACGGTTGAAGGAGCTGGGTATGTTTAGCCTCGATAAGAGGAGACTGAGAGGAGATATGAGAGCCATCTTCAAATATCTTAAGGCCTGTTCTTTTGCCTTGGTCAAACCACATCCAGTGGCTGTGGACCTTTTAAGATCTGAAGCCTACACGTGCCTTGGTTTTTGTTGGTCTCATTTCTCCTTTTATCGAGTTACTGATTTATAGTACCGCCTCAGGCCTCAGACCAGTTCTGGGCACCACAATTTAAGATGGATGTTGACAAGCTGGAAGGTGTGCAGAGGAGGGAAACCGAGATGATCCAGCGTCTGGAAACCAAGCCTGATGAGGAATGGTTGAAGGATCTGGGTATGCTTAGCCTGGAAAAGAGGAGACAGAGAGGAGATACGATAGCCATCTTCAAATATTTTAAGGGCTGTCACGTGGAGGAGGGAACAAGCTTGTTTAGTATTGCTCTGAAATGTAGGACCCGAACCAATGGCTTCAAGTTACAATAAAGGAGATTCTGACTCCACATAATAATAATAATAATAATAATAATAATAATAATAATAATACAGTGGTACCTTGGGTTACAGACCTTCAGTTTCAGATGCTTCAGGTTACAGACTCCTCTAACAGAGAAATAGTACCTTGGGTTAAGAGCTTTGCTTCAGGATGAGAACAGAAATTGCACAGCGGCAGCAGCGGGAGGCCCCATTAGCTACAGTGGTACCTCAGGTTAAGAACAGTTTCAGGTTAAGAACGGACCTCCAGAACGAATTAAGTTCTTAACCTGAGGTACCACAATAATAATAATAATAATAATAATAATAATAATAATAATATAAAATAAAAATACCCCACCCATCTGGCTAGGTTTCCCCAGCCACTCTGGGCAGCTTCCAACAAAACACTAAAATACAATAACCTCTTAAACATTAAAAGCTTCCCTAAACAGGGCTGCCTTCAGATGTCTTCTAAAAGTTTGGTAGTTATTTTTCTCTTTGACATCTGGTGGGAGGGCGTTCCACAGGGCGGGTGCCACTACCAAGAAGGCCCTACTTCACTACCGAGAATCGGGGGGGGGGGCAGAACCTGGAGCAGGAATAGGGAGGAGCAACTGGGCTTTCAAGTGGCTTCAGGGGGTGACAAGAGTCCCCCTACTGGGGTGCAATGAGTCTCTGATGAGACCAAGCATAGTAGCAACAGCTATCTTTAGGAAGAAAGGTCCTGTCGGACGGTTTCCTGTTAGGATTCAGCCGGCCGTCCATTTCCAGCTGCCTTTTCTGCTTAGACACAGCATGGATGTTCAGAGGCACCTTTGATCACCGCCGTCCACCGCACCCGGTGACAATCGATTCCCCCCACCCCACTTCCTTTGTGTCTCCACCCCACCCTTGGCAGGCGAGCGTTTTCGCAGAAGCTCTGAAAGATTAATGGGGAAGGTGTGGGTGACTGGCTGGCGTGGCGCTGGGGGTGGTGAGTGAGAGCTTTTCCTTCTGATGGGAAAATTAATTATTCACCACCCAAAGGAGAAGGAAGGCGAGGGGAGTCGGGCGGCAGGAGGAGTCCAGGCTGAGGAGTCTTCAAAACGAGCCTGACAGGACGTCCTTGGAGAAGGTTGGTTGTTGGAAGGAGAGGAACAAGGGAGCCTTCGGAGGATGGACCAGGAAGACAGGAGAGGGAATAGCGGGAGATAGACTAGGCAGAATTGGAGCCCCAGGGAGTGTTTTCAAGGCCAGCCGCCAGTGAGGGACACAACAAGTCACTTTCTGTTTCTCGTTCTCCAGATTTCCACAACATTCTACAGAGGAGTGGACAGATAGATAATTTATTATGGTGAAAGACCAGCTCACGTAACATAACACAATAAAAGCAACAATAAAAACACACACACAAAAATTTATCATAAAAATAAAATATACAATCGGAGCAGATCGCAGCAATAGCTCAAGAGTTAAAATTGAGATATATACATACACCCGTACAACTGAGATTTGTGTTTTTTGAGGAGTGTTTTTTGGGAGGGGTGGAACCCCTCGTGCAAATCCATCAGCCTTTTAGTGCAGAATTATCCAGATATACGCATGTTTTGCATACCAATACCATCCCCCCCCCTTTGGACGCGGGTGGCGCTGTGGTCTAAACCACTGAGCCTCTTGGGCTTGCCAATTGGAAGGGTGGCAGTTCGAATCACTGCGACAGAGTGAGCCCCCGTTGCTCTGTCCCAGCTCCTGCCAACATAGCAGTTCGAAAGCACGCCAGTGCAAGTAGATAAATAGGTACCACTGCGGTGGGAGGGTAAACAGCAATTCATGCGCTCTGGCAAGACCGACTGGGACAACTTGACGTGCACACAAGGCCTGAATAAAGAGTTAATTTCCCGGACACCTTGTGAGTCTTTGCTGACCACTGCCTTGACACCACAGAACCATGGGGAAGGTGGATTTTGGGGTCCCTGGTGACAATTTGGGAACAGTCTTGTGATCTTCGGGTGAAGGGCAGCGTGCAGATTTAGTAAATAAAATAAATACAGTGGTACCTCTGGTTGCGAACGGGATCCATTCCGAAGCCCCATTCGCAACATGAGCAGAATGCAACCCGCGTGCAAGGGTCACGATTCGCCATTTCTGCGCATGATGTCATTTTGAGCGTCTGCGCATGCACGAGCGGTGAAACCCGGAAGTAACCCTTTCCGGTACTTCCGGGTTGCCGCGGGACGCAACCTGAAAAGATTTATCCTGAAGCAAGCGTAACAAAAGGTATGACTGTAAGTACCGTATTTTTCACTCTATAAGACGCACCAGACCACAAGACGCACCTAGTTTTTGGAGGAGGAAAACAAGAAAAAAAATATTCTGAATCTCAGAAGCCAGAACAACAAGAGGGATCGCTGCGCAGTGAAAGCAGCAATCCCTCTTGCTGTTCTGGCTTCTGGGATAGCTGCGCAGCCTGCATTCGCTCCATAAGACGCACACACATTCCCCCTTACTTTTTAGGAGGGGAAAAGTGAGTCTTATAGAGCAAAAAATACGGTAAATTTGGGGTTTGGCCCGTGGCGCATCTGTTGCAACACTTTTCATTAGGAACTGAATGGGGGTGGGGGTGGAGATTATCACCCGGAGTCTATGAAAACAGCCCTACGCACGAGGCAGCCATATGCTCCAACAGCCACCAGAATTAAGTGTCTCTACTTAGAAAGGGTTGGGAGTCCCCCGAGGTTAATTAGCAAATGCAGCTCAGCTGCGGAAAACCTTGTAAGAACGCATCGGCATCTTCGAGAAGCCCAGCATAGGATTACTACAAAATAGGCAGGAACCCTTTTGAATTAGCAGCGTGTAGCGCACGGCCTGTTTCATCCACACTCGGAGCTTGGAAGATTTCAGCCTTAGCTGGTCTAGTTGCCCATTGCAAACCTCACCGTTTCTTTAAAAAGAAGAAGAAGAAGAGTTTGGATTTGATATCCCGCTTTATCACTACCCAAAGGAGTCTCAAAGCGGCTAACATTCTCCTTTCCCTTCCTCCCCGACAACAAACACTCTGTGAGGTGAGTGGGGCTGAGAGACTTCAGAGAAGTGTGACTGGCCCAAGATCACCCAGCAGCTGCAGGTGGAGGAGCGGAGACTCAAACCCGATTCACCAGATTACGAGTCCACCACTCTAAACCACTACAACCACACTGGTCTCGGGTGCGGGAGGTGATTCGATAACCTTTTCTACGTAGCGATAACAACACAGTCCCTCGTAACGCGGGGTGCAGTTTTTTAAAGCACAGCGTGTAAATCAGCACACGAAACTCATGGAATCGTAGAGTTGGAAGGGACACCCCCACCCCTGAGTAATTTTTATCATTGTATTATTTATTGAATTTATATACCGCCCTATAACCAGGGGAAGGGGCGCGGGTGGCGCTGTGGGTTAAACCACAGAGCCTAGGACTTGCCGATCAGAAGGTCGGCGGTTCAAATCCCTGCGACGGGGTGAGCTCCCGTTGCTCGGTCCCTGCTCCTGCCCACCTAGCAGTTTGAAAGCACGTCAAAGTGCAAGTAGATAAATAAGTACCACTCCGGCGGGAAGGTAAATGGCGTTTCCGTGCGCTGCTCTGGTTCGCCAGAAGCGGCTTAGTCATGCTGGCCACATGACCCGGAAGCTGTACGCCGGCTCCCTCGGCCAATAAAGCGAGATGAGCATCGCAACCCCAGATTCGGTCACGACTGGACCTAATGGTTAGGGGTTCCTTTACCTTTACCTTTAATACCCGGGGGGGCCTCAGGGTGGTTCACAGAATAAAATCAAGATGTGTAACCACAAAATACATAATAAAAATAAAAACAACAACCCAATAGCCAACACCCCCCCAAAAAAATAACATTTTACAAGGGCGTAGGGATGTAAATCAGATCTGCAGGGGGTCTTCGCCGCGGGATCACATTCACCCGGTGCTATACCAGCTGCACTGGCTCCCGGTGGAGTACAGGGTCAGGTTTAAGGTGCTGGTTTTAACCTTTAAAGCCCTATATGGCCTAGGACCCTCATACCTACGGGACCGTCTCTCCTGGTATGCCCCACGAAGGACCTTAAGGTCTGCAAATAATAACACCCTAAGATCCCAGGCCCCAGGGAGATTAGACTGGCCTCGACCAGAGTCAGGGCCTTTTCGGCCATGGCCCCTGCCTGGTGGAACGCTCTCTCAGAAGAGACCATGGCCCTGCGGGATTTGACATCTTTCCGCAGGGCCTGCAAGATGGAGCTGTTCTGCCAGGCCTTTGGTCAGGGTTCAGTCTGAATCTTTTCTTTCCTAGCCCACTCACAGGTCCTTTATAAGACCAGTGGTAACAGTTGGCCCTGGAGAATATTAACCACTCTCTATTTTACCCGTGGACTGCCATCTGTCCAGATTTTAATTTGCTCTGAACTAATTTTAAGATATATTTTAATTAATTGATTGCCTGTTTTTATGTTCTTTGTATACTGTGCTAGTTTTATGATGTTAGCTGCCCTGAGCCCAGCTCTGGCCGGGGAGGGCGGGGTGCAAATAAATTATTATTATCATCATCATCAACCAAAGGCCTGGTTAAAAAGGAACATTTTTGCCTGGCGCCTAAAGGTGTATAATGAAGGCGCCAGGTGAACTTCACTGGGGAGAGCGTTCCACAAACAAGGAGCCACTGCAAAGAAGGCCCCGTTCTCGTGTTGCCACCCTCCGGACCTCTTGGAAATGTCGTCCAACCCCCTGCAATGCAGGAATGAGAGCAGAACCCACCCACCCCCCTGAAATATGGCTATCCGACCTGTGAAAAAATATTCCAAGGAAGGAGAGTCCACAACCTCCCGAGGGAGTCTGTTCCACTGCCCAACGTCTCCTACCATCAGAAGGTTCTTCCTGATTTTGGGTCGGAATCTCCTTCCTCCCTTCCCATCCTTTGAATTTCTTAGTTCAAGTCTGACCCTCTTGAACAGCAGAAAATAAGCTTGCTCCACCTCACCCTCAAGGTATGTAAGAAGTTGGAATAATCTGTTGTGTTCAACCAAAGGAAAGTCATTGTTAACATTTACTAAAGATTGGAAAACCCTTATAGATTTTTTGCACAAAGAAAAGTGAACCGACTTCAGGCTGGAGATAATGTTGGTTTACATAAAGCGGTTTTGTTAGGTGTAATAGCGGAGTGGGTGGGTTTAATAACGTTTATAAATAGCTGATAGACCAGGAATCAGAAGTTGTTTATTTTCCTTTATTTAATCCCCCCCCCCCTTATTTCTTCTCTATTTTCCTCTTTCCTCTCTACAATGGTTGGTTCTCGAACTTACCGTATTTTTTGCTCTGCAAGACTCACTTTTTCCCTCCTAAAAAGTAAGGGGAAATGTGTGTGCGTCTTATGGAGCGAATGCAGGCTGCGCAGCTATCCAGAAGCCAGAACAGCAAGAGGGATTGCTGCTTTCACTGCACAGTGATCCCTCTTGCTGTTCTGGCTTCTGAGATTCAGAATATTTTTTTTCTTGTTTTCCTCCTCCAAAAACTAGGTGCATCTTGTGGTCTGGTGTGTCTTATGGAGCGAAAAATACGGTAATCTATTCCAGGAGTCCGTTCGACTCCCTAAACCATTCGAAAACCAAGGCGCGGCTTCCAATTGGCTGCAGGAACTTCCTGAACTCAAACGGAAGCCGTGTCGGAAATTCGGCTTCTGAAAAGCATTCGAAAACTGGAACACATCCATCCGGATTTGCGGAGGTCAGGAGCCGATTTGTCCAGGAGCCAAGCCATTTGACAACCTCTATATCTTTATTTCATTTTCTTTATCTCTCTCTCTCTCTCTGGCTTGTGCTTTGATCTAGATTAACGTTCTGCTTTTGATATATAAAAAATATATTTGATCATTTCTTTATAGCTTTTTCTAAATCCCAATTTATTAAAGGGGGAAAAAATCTGGTGTGGTGGGAGGTATAATGAAGGCTTGCTTGGGTATACGTGCAAAAGACTTCAACAATATAAGCAATCGGAGCCAGTGTAGCGTAGTGGTTAGAGTGTTGGACTAGGACCTGCGAGGTTGAGGGTTCAAATCCCCACTCAACCACTAAGCTCCACCTTGGACCAGTCACTGCCTCTCAGCCTAACTTACTTCACAGGGTGTAGGGTAAAGGGATGCGGGTGGCGCTGTGGTCTAAACCACTGAGCTTGCCGATCGGAAGGTCAGTGGTTCGAATCCCCACAACCGAGTGAGCTCCCATTGCTCTGTCCCAGCTCTGGCCAACCTAGCAGTTCGAAAGCACACCAGTGCTAGTAGATAAATAGGTACTGCTGCGGCAGGAAGGTAAACAGCATTTCTGTGCGCTCTGGTTTCCGTCACGGTATCCCGTTGCGCCAGAAGTGGTTTAGTGCTGCTGGTCACATGACCCGGAAAGCTGTCTGCGGACAAACGCTGACTTCCTCGGCCTGAAAGCAAGATGAGCGCCGCAACCCCGTAGTCGCCTTGGACTGGACTTAACCGTCCTGGGGTCCTTTACCTTACCTTTACCTACCTCGCAAGGTAGGATAAAATGGAGCCGGAAAACTATGTACGCGCCTTGAAGGAAAATTGGGATGTAAATAAAATATAACAAAATAAAACCTGCAGCAAAGCTTCACGGGGCCTTCTGGCTCCCGATCAGAGACCTGACTTGGTGGGTCCTGCTGAGAGGAGAACGGGCATCATGAATACAGATTTAGCTAGAATTCAGATTTAGCCCTCTGGTGGGAGGGTGTTCCACAGGGCGGGTGCCACTACCAAGAAGGCCCTCTGCTTGGTTCCCTGTAACTTGGCTTCTCACAGGGAGGGAACCACCAGAAGGCCCTCGGCGCTGGACCTCAGTGTCAGGGCAGAACAATGGGGATGGAGACGCTCCTTCAGATATATTGGACCTAGGCCGTTTAGGGCTTTAAAGGTCAGCACCAACACTTTGAACTGTGCTCAGAAACATACTGGGAGCCAATGTAGGTCTTTCAAGACCAATGTTATGTGGTCTCGGCAGCCGCTTCCAGTCACCAGTCTTGCTGCCGCATTCTGGATTAGTTGTAGTTTCTGGGTCACCTTCAAAGGTAGCCCCACAAAGTTACAAAAGTATAAAAACAGGTTTACCCCATATGTGGGTTTACCTAATGACTGCACTTAGCAGTCCGGGAAGTTCGCAGGATGAAAGGAAGATGGAAAAGAGGGAGAGTGGCAGCATGCCTTGTCCTTTTACCAGGTCTGGAAAGGTCACGCGCAACCACTAGTCACATGCAAGGAAAGATGCTCCAGGCCAGGAGGAACAGGAAGTTTCGACTGGCTGGACCAAACATTCCCTTGCATGTCCACTCTAGGAAAACAAGGAATGTTGTACTTGACTGCTCTCAGTGGATTAAATCCAACACTCATCTCTCCTATAATTCCACTTCATGTGGGGTTTATAAAGGTCCTCTTCCCTGTGCAGTCTTCTTCAGATTTCAAGAAACAACTGAAATTTCAAGAAGCGACCGAAAAGCCATCAATTTCTAATTTATAACAAACACGGGAAGAAATAGAGAAGGGTCATAAAACAATGAAATGAGCGTTCCGTGTGATGGAGGATACATGGAACTTTTTATCCCCGGCAATAAAGCAAGCAACTTGCCAGGAGATCTTAGGGCCGTCAATCACGGGGTTTTAGGTGCTATTTAAAAATAAAATCTCTCCCGCACAGTCTTCCCACAGACTGCTGCTGATGGTGTGGAGAGGGCAGTTGTCCGAATTAAAGAGGGAGACACTGTTGAGAACCTTTCCTATTAAAAGCAAGCCACTGTTTGATAAATACAGTAAACCTTTTGGGTTCTGTAGGGTTTTACAGGTGCTCAGAGCACACTGAAAAGATTATTTCCATAAACTCCAGGTAAATCTATTAGCTGCTGTTGCACAGGGGGGCAGGATGGCTGTTGAGCTGAGCTTAGGGATGGGGGAGCAATTCAGTTTGCATTTAAAGGCAAACCTGTTTAATTTGCACTTTCCAGAACAAAATGGAGCACCATTCGTTTCAGCCGTTCTTTTCAAATTTGCACTTCTCTGAATTTCGCAATGTAGTCCTCGAGCAGAGTAATGTGTAAGAAAATGCATATACATGGGTAAAGTGTCCACAAAAACATGCCTCGGTCCAGTATACCTGAAGGAGCTTCTCCACCCTCATAGTTCAGCCCAGACACTGAGGTCCAGCGCCGAGGGCCTTCTGGCGGTTCCCTCGCTGCGAGAAGTGAGGTTACAGGGAACCAGGCAGAGGGCCTTCTCGGTGGTGGCGCCCTGCCTGTAGAACGCCCTCCCACCAGATGTCAAAAAGAAAAACAACTACCAGACTTTTAGAAGACATCTTAAGGCAGCCCTGTTTAGGGAAGCTTTTAATGTTTGATGGATTACTGTATTTTACTATTTTGTCGGAAGCCGCCCAGAGTGGCTGGGGAAGCCCAGCCAGATGGGCGGGGTATAAATAAATTAATATTATTATTATTATTATTATTATTATTATTATTATTATTATTGGCAAAAATAATTTACAGCAGTGCATTATATTTGGGGAAAGTGTTTTGCAATACATATATATATATGTTTGTTAGGAAAAGTTCGCATGCAAAAATTGAAGGGTTCTCACGACGAAATGTGGATAATTTAAGACTTGGAAAGTAAGAAACTTGGAAAACTGAAAATTGGCCTGTTTGTTCATCTGTGGCTGAGACCGACAATAGAATTGTAGAGTTGGAAGGGACCCCAAGGGTCATCTAGCCCAACCCCCTGAAACAGCCAGTTATTTATTTGGTTCCCCTTTCCCCAAGGAGCTTAGGGAAGCCTATAGGGTGTCTCCTGCACATTTTGGTTTTATTATATATTTTCCATACTCATTTTGCATTTTTATGTTGTGAACCGCACTGTGATCTTTGGAGGAAGGGCAGTAGATAAATTTAATAAATAATAAAAATAAAACAATAATTACAGCAAACTTGTGAGTTGACTGAGGAAGAGTGACTGGGTTGGGGACACCCGAGGAGTTTTATGGTTGTGTGCATCATGTCACGAGCTGCTAGGCTGGCATGAGACTCCTCCATGTGGTGAACCACTGAACTACAGGCAATAGCCTTCCCAGTAAAGGTAAAGGTAAAGGACCCCTGGACGGTTAAGTCCAGTCAAAGGCGACTCTGGCGTTGCAGAGCTCATCTCGCTTTCAGGCCAAGGGAGCCAGCATTTGTCCGCAGACAGCTTTCCGGGTCATGGGGCCAGCAGGACTAAACTGCTTCTGGTGCAACGGGACACCGTGATGGAAACCAGAGCACACGGAAACATCGTTTACCTTCCCGCCACAGCAGTACCTATTTATCTACTTGCGCTGGCGTGCTTTCGAACTGCTAGGTTGGCAGGACACCGTGACGGAAACCAGAGAGCACAAAAATGCCGTTTACCTTCCCGCTACCCATTTATCTAATTGCAGAAGAAGAAGAAGGTGTGTCACACGAATGCTCCCCGTGTTCCGCCCCAGCTGGAAAGGGGTTGGTTTAAACTCTGGTTTGCTAGCAAAACTGAATTACCATGTCACGAAATGCCTCTTGTCCAAAAAGTGTGTCATGAACATGAGAAGTTTGGAAAGCTCTGCCCTAAGCCATGATTTTGCTAGCTGGAAGTGCCCTCTATGTATTTGAACACTTTCCCCAAAAGACTTTTTCCCAAAGTCTGGATCCTTGCAGGGACATCTGACACTGCCGTCTCAGCTGTCATTTGATGGGCCTTGATCTTCAGAGGCATTCAATCCAAGCTGGTAGTGGAGCCTCTCTCGGGGGCGGGGGGCGGACTGGCGTCTCCTTCCCTTTGCGATTCCATCCATCTATCTCCCACGTTGCGCTGACGCCTCCTTTTGTCAAAGCAATTTCCATTTGCTCCGTCGGAAGGCAAAGAACTGCCATCGAATCATGGGAGGTTTGTCACTGCGGGTCTAATTAACAAGCGCGCAGAGTGTTTCTCTGCCTTGACATAAGAGCAAGAGAAATGAGGGTGTGCCGATTTGTTTCCACACACAGAACTGAGCAACCTCTAGGATCTTGTGAAAATGTTTGCAAACCGTTTCAGACGCTGCGGAAGTGAGTGTGGCGGGTTGGCTCTTTTGGGAAACGAGAGAGGCACTTCAAGGCCAGGGGAGGGATGTTTGCCGGCACTTCCCTTTATAGTTGGCCTTTGACTGGACTTAACCATCCAGGGGTCCTTTGTTGTTGTCGTCGTTTAGTCGTTTAGTCGTGTCCGACTCTCCGTGACCCCCTGGACCAGAGCACGCCAGGCACTCCTGTCTTCCACTGCCTCCCGCAGTTTGGTCAAACTCATGTTGGTAGCTTCGAGAACACTGTCCCACCATCTCGTCCTCTGTCGTCCCCTTCTCCTTCTGCCCTCCATCTTTCCCAGCATCAGGGTCTTTTCCAGGGAGTCTTGTCTTCTCATGAGGTGGCCAAAGTCTTGGAGCCTCAGCTTCAGGATCTGTCCTTCCCGTGAGCACTCGGGGCTGATTTCCTTCAGAATGGAGAGGTTTGATCTTCTTGCAGTCCATGGGACTCTCAAGAGTCTCCTCCAGCACCAGAATTCAAAAGCATCCATTCCTTGGCGATCAGCCTTCTTGATGGTCCAGCTCTCACTTCCATACATCACTACTGGGAAAACCATAGCTTGAATTATACGGACCTTTGTGGGCAAGGTGATGTCTCTGCTATGCTTTTTAAGATGCTGTCTAGGTTTGTCATTGGGGTCCTTTACCTTCACCTATATGTGATTGCAGCCTAAGATGGTGGCCTTCTAGCTATTCCTGGACTTCACCTCCTGCCAGTCCTAGCCAGGAATTATGGGAGTTGGAGTCCAGGAACATCCAGAGGGCTTCAGTTTCCCCATCCGTCCCTGGCCTAAGCTTTAGCTTTCAACTCAGCACAGCCCCTAGGGAATCCCTGACCCGCTAGGATCCTTAATTCACACTGGAAGCTGCTCTGTATCCATCAGACTCATTATTGTCTATCCTGATTGATGCTAACTTTTTTTAAAAAAAAAATCCTTTATTATTTTATTCACATAATATACATTCTTTACAACAAACAACTCCAAAATAAACAGACAACTCCAAAATAGCTTATTGGGGTCTCAGTTGCTAATACAACCCATCTGATCCTTTAGTCTTTGCGTGAGCTAAAAGTCCCCCACACCAAGTCCATTTCCCCTGCGTTCCAACCCACTATCTGGTCCAGATCTCTTTCCTTAGTCTCCAGGGACGTGGGTGGCGCTGTGTTCTAAACCACCGAGCCTCCTAGGCTTGTCAATTGGAAAGTCGGCGGTTTGAATCCCTGCGACGGGGTGAGCTCCTGTTGCTCAGTCCCAGCTCCTGCCAACCTAGCAGTTCGAAAGCACACCAGTGCAAGTAGATCAATAGGTACCACTGTGGCAGGAAGATAAATGGTGTTTCATGCACTCTGGCTTCCATCACGGTGTCCCGTTGCACCAGAAGCAGTTTCGTCCTGCTGGCCACATGACCTGGAAAGCTGTCTGTGGATAAACGCTGGTTCCCTCGGCCTGAAAGTGAGATGAGCGCTGCAACCCCATAGTCTCCTCTAACTGGACTTAACCATCCAGGGGTCCTTTGTTGTTGTTGTTTAGTCGTTTAGTCGTGTCCGACTCTTTGTGACCCCATGGACCAGAGCATGCCAGGCCCTCCTGTCTTCCACTGCCTCCCGCAGTTTGGTCAAACTCATGCTGGCAGCTTTGAGAACACTATCCAACCATCTCGTCCTCTGTCATCCCCTTCTCCTTGTGCCCTCCATCTTTCCCAGCATCAGGGTCTTTTCCAGGGAGTCTTCTCTTCTCATGGCCAAAGTATTGGAGCCTCAGCTTCAGGATCTGTCCTTCCCATGAGCACTCAGGGCTGATTTCCTTCAGAATGGAGAGGTTTGATCTTCTTGCAGTCCATGGGACTCTCAAGAGTCTCCTCCAGCACCAGAATTCAAAAGGATCCATTCTTCGGCGATCAGCCTTCTTTATGGTCCAGCTTTCACTTCCATACATACCAGGGATCCTTTACCTTATACCTTTACCTTAGCCTCCATCACTTCTGGAATCTCTTCCCCTCTACCTTCCTGCACTACTAACATTTCCTGCCACCAACATGTACAGTAGCTCCTCTCATGTCTAGGTGTGCGAGGTTTACCAGCCAAACTGACCATTTCCTTCCCTCACAGGAGCTAAACTACAATCAGGAGCTGCCTGAGCTAGGAACATAGAACCCACCAATCTATGTGCTGCTGCCCCAAGTGGTGAGACAGTAACACTACAGATTAGAACATTCCCACCGCCCAGAGCAGTGAATAGATTATATATCGTTTTAATTCCACATCCCTTTTTCCTTGTTTCTTAGGGACTCTTGTTTTAATTGATTGTAGATATACAGCCCTGCAAGTTCTTTTTAGCTGAGGAGTAATGGAAAGGGGGAGCTCCAGTTCAATAAATAAAATATCAGCACGATCTGCCTCTAGGGACAGAGGAGGAATGTGATTCGGTGTATCTGCCGTATTTGAATCTACCTTTCCAAACACACGCAAAAACTGAAACACAGTCATCCTTCACACTTCTCCACATTTTGAAATGTGGCTCTCCGGCTAAGTAAAGTGTGCATAAAAATGCATTGATTGGTGACAAAAGAGCATAAAGTACATTATTGTTATTTTGTATATTTTTTCTTTCTTTTCAAGTATAATATCTAGGTAAAGAATAATAAAGACGTCTTCAGCAGTACAGATATGTGTCATTTTTGAATCCGTAACAGTTATTTCAAAGGTTGATGTATATACAGTGGTACCTAGGGTTAAGAACTTAATTTGTTCTGGAGGCCCGTTCTTAACCTCAAACTGTTCTTAACCTGAGGTACCACTTTAGCTAATGGGGTCTCCTGCTGCCGCCGTGCGATTTCTGTTCTCATCCTGAGGTAAAGTTCTTAACCTGAGGTACTATTTCTGGGTTAGCGGAGTCTGTAACCGGAAGCGTCTGTAAACCAAGGTACCACCGTACAATGCATCCAGGAACAATAGAACAAATTACTATTTACCCTCCTCCCAAAAGAAGACATAAAATGTATTATATTAGGGGAAACTGCTCGGGACGGGGGGAGAATGTGTACATTGGGCAAATTTTCATACAAAGGTGTATACCAAGATAAATTTTCACTAAAATACAGGTGAATTTTCATGAAGTTTTATTTAAAAACACACCAAAACACCCCAAAACTGATGTGAACTGAACTTACAATTGGGAAAATGAGAAACAGGGAGAAAACTTGCACATTCACCAATCCCTATACAGTGGTACCTCTGGATACATACGCTTCAGGTTACAGACGCTTCAGGTTACAGACTCCGCTAACCCAGAAATATTGCTTCAGGTTAAGAACTTTGTTTCAGGATGAGAACAGAAATCGTGCAGTGGTGGCAGCAGCGGGGGGCCCCATTAGCTAAAGTGGTGCTTCAGGTTAAGAACAGTTTCAGATTAAGTACGGACCTCCGGAACGAATTAAGTACTTAACCTGAGGTACCACTGTACCAGAAATCTCTCCCTATCTGAGGAGCTCGGTCATACTGTTGTGAGGAATTCTTCGCCCAAAAAACTCTTCCCACAAGTCTCACTTTACGTTGTTGTCGCTCCTGCATTTTTCTCTCCATTCAGTCCCTTTTCTCTTTCCGTTCCTCTCTTTCCTGACTCGTTTCCTTTTAAAAAATTGCATAATTAATCAGTCGTAAAGAGACATCTCTTGAGGGGAGAGGTTATGGGGTGGGGGTTAAAACTGCCACATTCTCCAGCGAGCGCAGGAGACAAGATTTAACAGAGTGTGCCAAAATTGGCTAAACAGCGCCAGAAAGGATTAGCTAAAATAACAAAATAAAACAGAAAAAATCCACCTCTTTGGAATATATAACTTCTTTACAAGAGAGCTGCTGTTACATAGCTCAGAGTTTGCCAGAAAGCCTTGGAGACATGCCAGGAAACAGATTAGGGGTGGAATGAGATTCTACGCTGAATGTTTTACCTCTGCTTTGTCCAGAGCTGTGCTGTTGTCGCTCCCTGCCCTTGCCCCTTGTTAACAGAAAAATCCGAGGGCTCCCTTGGACAAAAACAAAGACACCAACCAGGATAATTTGGAGCAAAACAGCAGCCTGTAGGCTTGGCCTTTATTGAACTGTTGCAACAGGGTGCTCCCCTCACTTGCAGGAGAGAGGAGGGACCCACAAAAATGGTGTGCAAGACCTTATAAAGACTTTTGAAATTGCCACCCTGTAGATCAAGACCACCCCCAGAAACATCATACATACATCACAGAAGGCGTGTAACCTAAGACCACCCCTCAGATACACCACACCTGCATCACAGAAAAGGCGGTCTAAAACAGAAATTTTAATACTGTTTTTCTCCTGTTGTTGTTTATCTCCTGTCTGGCAGGTTACTTGATTGGATTGCCTGGGGAGCCTGGCCAGTCTTTTGTAATGATAAATACTTAGTTCCTGGGCCAGGTCACAGGCTCACACCCTATTCAAACACAGACATACCCTTAAGACAGGATTTGTGAAGGAAAAGACAATCGGGAAGCTTTTCCAGTTTGACCTTGCAGAGAAAACATTGGCTCAGTTTAGGAATCAAAATGGTTCCAGGTTGGCCTTCCTGTGCTGATCTATGTATGTGCTTGATTGGTATAGTTATGAACATTACCATATATCTAATGGACTCAAGGGCATCCTGATCAAATTTGCAGATGACACCAAACTGGGAGGGGTGGCTAACACCCCAGAGGACAGGATCACACTTCAAAACGACCTTGACAGATTAGAGAACTGGGCAAAAACAAACAAGATGAATTTTAACAGGGAGAAATGTAAAGTATTGCACTTGGGCAAAAAAAATGAGAGGCACAAATACAAGATGGGGGACACCTGGCTTGAGAGCAGTACATGTGAAAAGGATCTAGGAGTCTTGGTTGACCACAAACTTGACATGAGCCAACAGTGTGACGCGGCAGCTAAAAAAGCCAATGCAATTCTGGGCTGCATCAATAGGAGTATAGCATCTAGATCAAGGGAAGTAATAGTGCCACTGTATTCTGATCTGGTCAGACCTCACCTGGAGTACTGTGTCCAGTTCTGGGCACCACAGTTCAAGAAGGACACTGACAAACTGGAACGTGTCCAGAGGAGGGCAACCAAAATGGTCAAAGGCCTGGAAACGATGCCTTATGAGGAACGGCTAAGGGAGCTGGGCATGTTTAGCCTGGAGAAGAGGAGGTTAAGGGGTGATATGATAGCCATGTTCAAATATAGAAAAGGATGTCACATAGAGGAGGGAGAAAGGTTGTTTTCTGCTGCTCCAGAGAAGCGGACACGGAGCAATGGATCCAAACTACAAGAAAGAAGATTCCACCTAAACATTAGGAAGAACTTCCTGACAGTAAGAGCTGTTCGACAGTGGAATTTGCTGCCAAGGAGTGTGGTGGAGTCTCCTTCTTTGGAGGTCTTTAAGCAGAGGCTTGACAACTATATGTCAGGAGTGCTCTGATGGTGTTTCCTGCTTGGCAGGGGGTTGGACTCGATGGCCCTTGTGGTCTCTTCCAACTCTAGGATTCTATGATTCTATGATTCTATGATTCTAAGACCATAAAATTCCTATCACACCCTCATGATCGAACATCTCCATTTGCAGAAGAGAAATCAAGAGTGGGGGGAACTTCAGAGGCTGGGGAAAACAACCAGTTGCGCTGCTGATTCAGCCTCTATTTGGCAAGCAGCGGCCATTTCTCTCCCAGAATGCTTCTTGGAATAACAAGGCAGCGAAAACGGATCCCTGAAACCGGGGGCTGATTTGGTGAATGGACATGAAAATTTGCTGAGATTTTGGAGCGCGGCTGTAGTCCTTGTTGCACTCAAAGGGATGCCCTCAGATTCCTGGGTGTACTCTTTAGTGAAAAAGGGCAGAGGGACTTTTCGGTGGTGGCGCCCGCCCTGTGGAATGCCCTCCCATCAGATATCAAGGAAATAAACAACTATCTGACTTTTAGAAGACCTCTGAAGGCAGCCCTGTTTAGGGAAGTTTTTAATGTTTGATATTTTATCACCTCTTCTTCTTCTTCTTCTTCTTCTTCTTCTGCTGCTGCTGCTGCTGCTGTTGGGAACTGCCTGGAGTCCAGGCTGGGGAAACCCAGCCAGATGGGTGGGGTATAAATAAATTATTATTATTATTATTATTATTATTATTATTATTATTATCCGTCTCTTAGAAGTGTCATATGGAGGCACTGAAAGTCAGGGAACAGAAAACCATAGGGACATTGTTGAAGTGCCATTATTAATTAATTAATTAAATTTGCATACCGCCCTATACCCTTGGGTCTTAGGGCAGTTCACAAAACAAAGTTACAATATGAAAATACCAAAATACATAATAAAAATAATTAGAATGGTTAACAATACCAAAGAATACAAACCCATAAAAACACACACACACCCAACAAAAGCCCCTACGCAAATACAACCCCCCCAGCCCACAAGTACAAAAACAAGAATCCAAATTAACATGCAGTTGTACCTTGGATCCCAAACGCGTTGCGAGTTGAACATTTTGGCTGCCGAACGCTGCAAACCTGGAAGTGAGTGTTCCGGTTTGCGAACGTTCTTTGGAACCTGAACGTCCGATGGAAGCCGTGCCTTGGTTGTCGTACCTTGGAAGTCAAATGGAATCCATTCCAGAAGTCCATTCGACTTCCTAAACGTTTGGAAACCAAAGCACGGCTTCTGATTGGCTGCAGGAAGTTCCTGCAGCCAATTGGAAGCCAAGCCGGACGTTCGGCTTCCAAAAGAACGTTCATGAACCAGAGCACTCACTTCCAGGGTTTAATCGTTTGGGAGCCAAGGCATTCGAGATCCAAGGTATGACTGTATGCCTTTTAAGCGTTCCCCCGCTCGATACTATATGGAATTGAGTGATAACCAACCCTGGAAAGCCTTGTCAAGATCTTATCAACTATGATAACCATATTTTTCGCATCATAAGACACACCTGACCATAAGACGCATCTAGTTTTTAGAGGAGGAAAGGGGAAAAGCCCCCTTTTTTGAGGATCAGCTCAAACTTGTTGAGCTTACTTTGCAAAGGGAAAAAATCCTGTTTTTATGGGGTTCAACTCACAGTTTTGCAGCTTCTTTAGGAAAGGAAAGGGAGCCGTTTCTACAGTTTCCAGACAGATAATCTAATCAGCCAGTCATATGTCGCTGGGGAAACAAACAGCCTCTGTCTGCAGAACATTCAACAATGGAGGCCTGGGCAAGGGGCCGGGGCTGGAAAGGGAGCCAGCGATTGACCACACATTCGCTCCATAAGACGCACAAACATGTCCCCTTACTTTTTAGGAGGAAAAAGGTGCGTCTTATGGAGCGAAAAATATGGTATTTTCCAGAACTGAGCTCTGCTTTGACCTTGAGTAAGTGACAACTAAAGGATTGACTTTGAAGGGACCCACAACTAATTAGAAACACCAGATTTCCCCCTAGGTATCCGCTCTTGAGGGCATTTTAGACCTAGTTATCTGACCAAACTCCCACCAAACTTCCTTAAGGAATACCTTTACTGAGCTGTTTTTCCATGTGACGCTAACCGCAGTCTTAGACGACAACTACAACAAAATCCCGTACACAGACAGACGTCATATTTGCGGTCAACCTGAGGTGGAAGAAATCACTCAGTAACTGTTTGTTGTTGTTTAGTCGTGTCCAACTCTTCATGACCCCATGGACCAGAGCACGCCAGGCACTCCTGTCTTCCACTGCCTCCCGCAGTTTGGTCAAACTCATGCTGGTCGCTTCGCGAACACTATCCAACCATCTCGTCCTCTGTCGTCCCCTTCTCCTTGTGCCCTCCATCTTTCCCAACATCAGGGTCTTTCCCAGGGTGTCTTCTCTTCTCATGAGGTGGCCAAAGTATTGGAGCCTCAGCTTCACTGTTAGTTTGCCCCTTATATAGAGAGACCTAGGAGATCGCTTTCTGAAACCTTTGTACACAAAAGGAAGCAGGTTGCGTCGCAGCAGAAATGGTCCAGTTTCTTTTGAGTGACAATAATCGCTTTGTAACACAGCAAATGCCCTTCTGTGCACTGGTTGCAAACAAACAAGCAAACGAAGAACAGGAAAAAGGAGTTAGATAAAATCAATGTAAATAGTTGTGGCGATTCGGAGATTTAATCTGAAAAGAAGCTGGATTTCAGTTTGTTGGTTTCTCTGATAACTTTCCCCTTACATCCTGGAAATTGGCTCATATTATGGATGTGTGATCTGTATTGTTTTATTGGCACTGCTGTAGCTGCGGGTTTGTCGCAGCCTTTGGCTAGAACGATAAACTTGTATTGAACTAGTTACAGGTAGGTAGCCATGTTGGTCTGCCGTAGTCGAAACAAAATGAAAAGATTCCTTCCAGTAGCACCTTAGAGACCAACTAAGTTTGTTATTGGTATGAGCTTTCGTGTGCATGCACACTTCTTCAGATACACTGAATATACTTCTTCAGACACACTGTGTATCTGTAGATATGCTGGAACGAGGCTGTTTAGGGCTTTAAAGGTCAGCACCAACATTTTGAATTGTGCTTGGAAACGTACTGGGAGCCAATGTAGGTCTTTCAGGACCAGTGTTATGTGGTCTCGACGGCTACTCCCAGTCCCCAGCCTAGCTGCTGCATTCTGGATTAGTTGTAGTTTCCAGGTCACCTTCAAAGGTAGCCCCACGTAGAGCGCATGGCAGTAGTCCAAGCAGGAGATAACTAGAGCATGCACCACTCTGGCGAGACAGTCCATGGGCAGGGAGGGTCTCAGTCTGAATACCAGGTGGATCTGGTAGACAGCTGCCCTGGACACAGAACTGACCTGCGCTTCCATGGACAGCTGTGAGTCCAAAATGACTCCTAAATGACATGTGTCTTCATCGGCCTTATCCTGGAGCATGTTCAGCTCTTCTCTGGTCGGTTTTCAATAGCTCAAACACCTTGTAAGCTCCTTCTTGAGGAAGCCACAGGCAACTTGTAAGAGGCCAAGAGGCATAACACTCTAAATGAGATCCAAGGGGAAAGAGAGAACGCTTTTGGCAAACCCCAGAAGTGACAGCAACATGTTTCCTCCTTCCTCCCATCCCAGATTCCGAGATGCTTCCAGTTTGCTCATAGCAGATATTCTGATGAGGATTTGCCTGCCATCTACCTACAGCAGGGCCATTTAAATCAGGGAATTCCTGAGCGCCAAACGAAGGGGAAATCTGGGTACGTATTATCCCTAAGGATTAGGAATTAGCAATGTCTGCTTGAAAATTATCTTTCTCTGACTTTTATCATGTGTGGTGGACTTGTGATAAAGTTAAAGCATTTGGGGAATTGATCTACAATGAATTAAAGAAGATGTTCAGATATACTTTCCCCAAAAATCCGGAAGCGTTTTTGCTAGGCTTGATGGGAAATGATATATCAAAGACTATTTATGTACGCCACAGTTGCAGCAAGAACTTTGTTGGCCCAAAAATGGAAATTACAATAAATACCTACCATTGCGGAGTGGCAGGTGAAGATGGTGGACTTTGCTGAATTGGCCGAACTGACCTGCAGGATCCAAGACCAGGACAATCAGAAATTCCAAAGAGACTGGAGTAAATCTATTGTATATTTGAATGATAATGGTAAAAATTTGAAGACACTAGCAGGATTGAAGTAAATCCTACAATGTAGACATTGTAAAGAGTTAGATTGCACGAGGAAGGAGGGAAGTTGTAAGCTCGGCAGAGCAAAAAAGGGTTTTTATGTGGATCAATGTATTGTTGAGAAAGCTGTTTAAAGGAAAATAATTTTTTTTATAAAAAAAAAGGAAGAAAATTATCTTTCTCTGCTATTGCCCCACTGTTCCCCTCCAACCGCACCAAAGATGTATCCATTGCTCAAAGGAGATTGACTGCTCTCTGCTGACTCCAGTGAAGTCAAGGCACTCATGCTTTCATCAAGCTAGGCTGGGACAAGCCATGTGAGGAACAAGTGAGGAAGGTCCAGGCAAGATGGGCAAAGTCAGGGCCAAAACCCTTACGTAGGAAGGCAAGCAAAAGCAGCACCTTGAACAGCACCCAGCCATCAAGGTCTGGATAGGGAACAAGATCCACACTGGGCAAGGGATTTGGGGTGGCGCTGTGGGTTAAACCACAGAGCCTAGGACTTGCTGATCAGAAGGTCGGCGGTTCGAATCCCCGCGACGGGGTGAGCTCCCGTTGCTCAGTCCCTGCCCCTGCCAACCTAGCAGTTCAAAAGCACGTCAAAATGCAAGTAGATAAATAGGTCCCGCTCCAGTGGGAAGGTAAACGGCTTTTCTGTGCGCTGCTTTGGTTCGCCAGAAGCGGCTTAATCCTGCTGGCCACATGACCCGGAAGCTGTTCGCCGGCTCCCTCGGCCAGTAAAGCGAGGTGAGCGCCGCAACCCCAGAGTCGGTCACGACTGGACCTAATGGTCAGGGGTCCCTTTACCTTTACTATTCAGATTTCCGATTGGGAAAGGTTATGGAAAATGGATTTGAAATTCACGGCACACACCTCTGGATGCCGGTATCTGTCACCCAGCGAGAATCAGCCCTACGCCTGAGCCGGCCAGCGAGGAAACTCGAAGCCACCTTGCAGCAGCGCGGAACCCGGGCCATCAAATGTTAGCGAGCTTTTTGCTCTACCTGCAATGTAATTATACGTGAGATTAAGTGGGGGGATATACCTTTCATTTAATCAACAGCTCAGCTCCGTTCGAAGCCTGTGGCGCACTCCTTTGCTGAAGGCAGGAGCCCCCCCCCCAAAAAAAACAGGCATCTGTGTCACCACTCAGAGCTCTTAATTACTAGCCGTCTCCTGCAGGGTGGGCACAAAGAGGAACAGCCAAGTTTCCTCCCTCTGAGCAATCCTTTCTTACCTTCTATGGAGGAGAAGCTAGTAATGTCAGCCTTAAAAGCATAATTCTCCCATTAGCTTCTAAAACCCAGGGCCCCTGGAACTGTGACAATTAGAACCAGCGGGCTTTGATCTCCCATCAAAGAGCACGCCCCACACCCCGTGCGGCGCTCAGTCAGCCCCTTCCAGTGAAAGATACCCCTCCTGCTTCCTCCACGATGATTTACTATTTCTTCTGCACTTCCTACTTTTGAAGTTCACTGTACTTTGGTCTGTTTCCAATGCCAGACCAACTCAGGGACGACTGCTACTGAAGGCAAATGAGCAGAATTGTGATGGCCTGGGAATCGGATTCAGAGGCTGAACCTAAGGAATCCCAGCCTGCACAGGAGTCCCCGCCTCCAGGACCAGCTGAGCCGGGGCTGGGGCATGAGCCTGAAGGGTCCTCACCTGTGCTGGATCCTCAGGTGCAGGCACCAGCTAAGTCTGCTCTGGCTCCTGAGGTGATGGAGGACCCATTGCCTGCAGGTGCTCCACTCTCAGCCCCGTCAGGGGAAGCTGAGGTTGCCTCTGGGTCCGGTAACCCTCCAGCCTTTCCTGAGCTGCAGAGGCTCAGGGCAGAGAGGCGGAGGGAACTAAGTTCCTGCAGGAGGAGTGCTCGCCTCCAGGCCAGAAGAGGCGAGTCACCTGTGGACCGGGGCCGCCCTATGCCTCGGGGCAGATAAAAGCCAGCCAGCCCAGGCCCAGGTTGCAGTAACCTGTTCCTGCCGGCACCCTGTTCTGCTCTTCTGCCAGAGCTCCTGACCACACCCGACTCCTTGCCTTGGACCCTGCTTCAGCATTGACGGACAGCCTCTATACCACACCCTCAACCTCAGACTGGACTTGGACCACGCCGCAAGGTAACCCCCTGGGACCAGCACAATAATGGTCACAAATCCAATACATAATAATAATAATTAATAATTGCTCCTCCGCTTTCCTTTCAAGATGGCTGCGCTGAGCAAAATTATCCCATTTCTGAAAAATGCATGGGGAAAGGATCTAGTTGTCGTTCTCTCTTTCGGCATTGGTTTCATGGCTTTGGTGGCACTGTGGGTCAGTCCCTTAACAAAATACAGCGCCGTGATGACCCAGGCTGTACCATATACCGTATTTTTCGCTCTATGACGCACCAGACTATAAGACACACCTAGTTTTTGGAGGAGGAAAACAAGAAAAAAATATTCTGAATCTCAGAAGCCAGAACAGCAAGAGGGATCGCTGCGCAGTGAAAGCAGCAATCCCTCTTGCTGTTCTGGCTTCTGGGATAGCTGTGCAGCCTGCATTCGCTCCATAAGACGCACACACATTTCCCCTTACTTTTTAGGAGGGGAAAAGTGAGTCTTATAGAGCAAAAAATACAGTACATATCCAGTTCCAGTTTGGGATGATGGCAATATGCCAGGTATTCCCTCCCACATTTGTGACAAGGAAGGACCAAGTCTTGAACGGCTAAAGAACTTCTGAGACGGACCCTTGTGATGAAGAGGCCTAGAGAACCAACACTGAAGGGGCAACCCGGGCCTGCACTGCTCTCTGCTCTTTTGTGTACATGTGTAACATTTTCAGGATATAATAAACTTGCTAACTTAAAAAAAAAAATAATTTATTATTTGTACCCTGCCCATCTGGCTGGGTTTCCCTAGCCATTCTGGGAGGCTTCCAACAAAGATTAAATATACCTTAAAATGTCACACATTAAAAACTTCCCTGAACAGGGCTGCCTTCAGATGTCTTCTAAATGTCAGGTAGTTGTTTATTTCCTTGACATCTAGTGGGAGGGCATTCCACAGGGCGGGCGCCACCACCAAGAAGGCCCCCTGCCTGGTTCCCTGTAGCTTTGCTTCTCGCAGTGAGGGAACCACCAGAAGGCCCTCGGCGCTGGACCTCAGCATCCGAGCAGAACGAGGGGGGTGGAGACTCTCCTCATTCATGATTGCCACTATCTATAAGAGATCCAGTTGCAGCAGACTTAACTTAACTTACAAGAACTTATAATAAGTCTAAACCTTGACACTATAGCACACCATGTACAAAACACCACACCAGAAGGAAAAGGGATAGAAAGAGAAAGTGAAACCCAGTCTCCTTCTGGCCTTACTTTTATAGTCAGTGTGACCTTGACAGAAGAGATAACAGAACCAGTTTAAACCAGCTGTACTCAGCTTCTCGGAAGGAATAACCCAAACATCATGAACTTTCTTCTTGTTTCTTTCACACAGAGGAGCTTCCAGAACCCTCTTGAATTAAGTAGGAAAGATCTCTACACATCACATCAATACTTTCTGCACTAAAAATGCAAACGAACACGGTGATGGGCATGGGGGCGGATCTCAGATTTCAGTGGTGGTTGGTGCAATGCTAAAATTTGGCACATCCTGTCTCTCACACTCTATTTTAAATAATACTTGGGGTGTCCCCAGCAGCACCCCTGAGGCTCTGCGCCAGTGCGACTGAACCAGTCACGCTCCCCTAAATCCACCTCTGATTAGAAAAATTCACGGAGGAGAGGGTTATCGAAGGCTGCTGGCCCTTCACAGTGTTGTAAACAAAATCTGCCCCTTTTCCCTTATAGGGTATCCAAGAGCCCATATAGAGTCCTTACGTGGGTTCCCTATTGGTAGGAGAAAATAACAGAGGCCAACCAGAGAATATTGAGAAGCAAAGCAGCTCGTAAGCCTGATCGTTATTGATCTGTTGCAACAGGGTGCTCCCCTCACATGCAGGAGAGAGGAGGACCCCGAAGAAAGGTGTTCCCACCCTTATGTAGACATTTTAAATTCTCTGCCTTGGAACGCAAGACCACCCCTCCATACATCACACCTACATCACAGAAGGGGTATAGCTCAAGACCACCACCCCCAGATACATCTTACCTACATCACAGAAAAGGCAGTCTACAACAGAAATCTGAGTGTGTTGTTTAACTCTTGTCTGGCAGGTTCTCTGATAATGCCTTATCGGATTGCCTGGTTATTACCCGCTTCCTGAGACAATGGGAAAGTTTCCTTACCCCCTCCTTGCAGAGAAAACATTTGGTCAGTTTGGGAGTCAATATGGTTTCAGGAATGTCTTCCTGTGCTGCTCCAGACATTGGTACATTTATGAACATTTATTATATATATATATATATATATGACCTTAAAATTCTGGCAGATGAAAGTGATGGACTATATGACACTGGCTGAGATGACTGGCAGAATCCGTGATCAGAGGAAAGAGACGGCGGAAGAGGACTGGAAGAAATTTAAAACTTATCTTAAGAGCTATTATAAAATTGATGAATGCTAAAATGCCGAGGTGCTGAGAGAAAAGGGGAAACAGTGACATAAGATTAAGTTAGAGAAAGGACTAAGAGGACATATATTTGATAAAATTGCTCAAAAGCTGCTGAAATAATTTTGCAAACAGGGATGCAGAAAGGGGAGGTATGGGGGAGTCCGAGAAACGAAGGTTATGGAAAAAAGGTTGTGAAATTATACATGTTTGTTTGTCTTTTTATTTGTTTGTATTGTTTAAAAAATGCTGTAAAACCAATAAAAATCTATATTAAAAAAAAAATTAAAATTCTTATAACAATTGCAAGAGGAAGCAATTCTTCTGACTCCCAGTTGCTGGAAACCACAGGAAGGGAGAAAGCAAAGCTCCCTTTCCTCTCTCATCAGAGAAGAGGGGGCGTGACTTAGCTGAGTCTAGGAATTCAGCCCTATGACCTTAACTCTTCCGTGCACTTACTAACCCTGTGCTTGCTAGTTGTATTTGACTGCAATTTCCTGCACAAATAGTGTTTAATGGGGATTCACAGGTGGATCAAATGACGTGCACAGGGGACCTGCTTTTTCACTCCCCACAGGGATCTGGTTGGCCCCTGGGCTAGATGTGCCACCGGCCTGATCCAGCAACTGCTCTTACATTGCCAGCCACCATTCTCAGTCTGCCGGCAATGCTGGAGCCTCTGTTCTGGGCCTCTCTGTTATGCTCTGTTATTTATTTAAAAGATTTATAAGCTGCCCTTCCTCGGGACAGATACCAGAACATTTGCACAACATACAGATAAGCAGCAATCGCACACAGAACCAAGAACAAACAAACAGAGGAAATCGTCGGGAACGGTTGGAGTTTGCAAAGCAGTAGAAGCTTGAAATGCTCGTGCCCGGAATTATTTTTTCAGCCCCCTAATTTATCGGGGGACGCGGGTGGTGCTGTGGGTTAAACCACAGAGCTTAGGACTTGCCAATCAGAAGGTTGGCGGTTTGACTCCCCGCGACGGGGTGAGCCCCTGTTGCTCAGTCCCTGCTCCTGCCCACCTAGCAGCTCGAAAGCACGTCAAAGTGCAAGTAGATAAATAGGCACCCCTCCGGCGGGAAGGTAAACGGTGTTTCCGTGCGCTGCTCTGGTTTGCCAGAAGCAGCTTAGTCATGCTGGCCCCATGACCCGGAAGCTGTACGCCAGCTCCCTCGGCCAATAAAGTGAGATGAGCGCCGCAACCCCAGAGTCGGCCACGACTGGACCTAATGGTCAGGGGTCCCTTTACCTTTACCTAATTTATGGGGAAAGTTGTGGTTTGCTGTTGCTGCTGTTAACTTTTGAGAGTCAGAAGCTCTCACCAATCTGCCCCAAAAACAGTGGCTGAGCACCGCTCCCGCCACAAGCAGGATATCGCCTGCGGTGTGTCAGAAGCCCCCAGGACAGGGAGTGCTGTGGCAGGTCAGGATTGCACCCTGCAATTAGTAATGAAAGCACCTCGCAGAAATTGCTCCCGGAAACGCCGAATTTATTTTCTCCCCTTTGGTGTTGCAGAGCAGCTATTTCTAAAATATAAATTCAGAGAGAGAGAGATCTGTATCTCTATATCTGTGCGCGCAGATAATTATATCTAGTCCGCGATGATGAAAAGGTATTTAGATGCTTTGAGGAAGGAGGATTTGAAGTTCTAAATCTTCAGAAGATAGCATCACTGCCGGGGCTTGCCAGGGGAGTCGACTTCTGTCACATGCGCCGAGAGATAAACAGGTTACCTAGCGCCAAAGATTAAAGGCTCTTTGCAGGGGGCTTCGCACTCAGTCATGAACTTACCTCGGACTCAAAGGGCAGTGACCAGTGCAAACCCCAGTCTGCTCCCTTCCCTCATCCTCCCTGCATCTGCTTGCTCCTTCTTCCTGCATAGGTAGCTGTGTCCTCCAGCAGAGCCAACCCATTGCTCCTTGTCTTTTTAATATCTATATGAAGCTGCTGGGAGAGATCATCAGAGGGTTTGGGCTGGGTGTTCATCAGTATGCAGATGACACCCAGCTCTACCTCTCCTTTAAATCAGAACCAGTGAAGGTGGTGAAGGTCCTGTGTGAGTGCCTGGAGGCGGTTGGAGGATGGATGGCGGCTAACAGATTGAGGTTGAATCCTGACAAGACAAAAGTACTGTTTTTGGGGAATAGGAAGCAGGCGGGTGGGGGGGGATGCCCTGGTCCTGAATGGGGTAACTGTGCCCCTGAAGGACCAGGTGTGCAGCCTGGGAGTCATTGTGGACTCACAGCTGTCCATGGAGGCACAGGTTAATTCTGTGTCCAGGGCAGCTGTCTACCAGCTCCATCTGGTACGCAGGCTGAGACCCTACCTGCCCGCAGACTGTCTGGCCAGAGTGGTCCATGCTCTGGTTATCTCCCGCTTAGACTACTGCAACGCGCTTTACGTGGGGCTACCTTTGAAGGTGACCCGGAAACTGCAATTAATCCAGAATGCGGCAGCTAGACTGGTGACTGGGGGCGGCCGCCGAGACCATGTAACACCGGTCTTGAAAGACCTACATTGGCTCCCAGTATGTTTCCAAGCACAATTCAAAGTGTTGGTGCTGACCTTTAAAGCCCTAAACAGCCTCGGTCCAGTATACCTGAAGGAGCGTCTCCACCCCCATCGTTCAGCCCGGACACTGAGATCCAGCGACAAGGGCCTTCTGGTGATTCCCTCATTGCGAGAAGTGAGGTTACAGGGAATCAGACAGAGAGCCTTCTCGGTAGTGGCACCCGCCCTGTGGAACGCCCTCCCTTCAGATGTGAAGGAAATAAGCAGCTATCCTATCTTTAAAAGATTTCTGAAGGCAGCCCTGTTTAGGGAAGTTTTTAATATTTAACACTGTACTGTTTTTAACATTTGATTGGGAGCCGCCCAGAGTGGCTGGGGAAACTCAGCCAGATGGGTGGGGTATAAATAATAAATTATTATAATATTATTATTATTATTATTATTATTGTCTTGCTTTGCGGGACAAGAACACCGGTAGTCTGAGCCGACGAGCTCAGTGGGTAGACCATGAGAATCTTGATCTCCGGGTTGTGGGTTCGAGCCCCAAGCTGGGTAAAAGATTCCTGCGTCTCAGGGGGTTGGGTTAGGTGACTCTCGTGTGCTGTAAAGAATTCTAAGGTCTCAAATACAAAATCAAATGTTCATAAATGTACCAGGCAAACACATACATAAGTATATAAACCATGTGTCTGAAACAGTACAGTGGTACCTCGGGTTAAGTACTTAATTCGTTCCAGAGGTTCGTTCTTAGCCTGAAACTGTTCTTAACCTGAAGCACCACTTTAGCCAATGGGGCTTCCTGTTGCCGCCGTGCCGCCGTTGTGCGATTTCTGTTCTCAGCCTGAAGCAAAGTTCTTAACCTGAGGTAATATTTCTGGGTTAGCGGAGTCTGTAACCTGAAGCATCTGTAACCTGAGGCATATGTAACCTGAGATACCACTGTAAAGGTAAAGGTAAAGGGATCCCTGACCATTAGGTCCAGTCATGGCCGACTCTGGGATTGCGGCGCTCATCTCGCTTTACTGACCGAGGGAGCCGGCGTTTGTCCGCAGACAGTTTTTCCGGGTCATGTGGCCAGCATGACTAAGCCACTTCTGGCGAACCAGAGAAGTGCAAGGAAATGCCATTTACCTTCCCGCCGAAGCGGTACCTATTTATCTACTTGCACTTTGACGTGCTTTCAAACTCCTAGGTTGGCAGGAGCAGGGACCGAGCAACGGGAGCTCACTCTATCGCAGGGATTCGAACCACCGACCCTCTGATTGGCAAGCCCTAGGCTCTGGGGTTTAACCCACAGCGCCACCCGCGTCCCATGTCTGAAATAGTACAGGAGAGCCATTTTGACTCTCCCAAATTGACCTCAAATATTTCTCTGCAAGGAGGAAGGAAATGAGAAAGCCTCTCCATTGTCTTTTGCTTACAAATCCTTTCATGATAATAATAATAATAGTAATAGTAATAATAATAATAAATTTTATTTATACCCTGCCCTCCCCGGCCAAAACCCGGCTCAGAGTGGCTAACATCAGCTATATAACATATCAACATAAAATCAAGCAATCAATTAAAATACATCAAATCAGGATCAAAGTGAAATCCAATCACATGGCAACCCGCAGATTAGGGTTGGGGACATTAAATGCTCAGCAGGCCTAGCTGTTTATGAGCCTGTGAGAAAAATTAGGGGGCCATTTTCATGTAAGTTTTTATAAGGAGAGAGGGTGGAGTCAGGCGTATTTGTGGGCGTATTTGTGTATGAATAGGGTGAGCCTGTGACCTGGATTCAGGAAATAAAAGTATTTACCATCACAAAAGAACGGCCAGGCTGCCCAGGTAAAGCAATCAGTGACCGTTATCAGGTATCCTGGCAAACAGGATTTCTGCTGCAGACCGCCTCCTTCTGTGATGTATGTATGATGTTTAGGGGGTTGGTCTTGGGCTACAGAGTGGGCAATCTCAAAAGTCTATATAAGGGTTTGTGCACCGTTGCTCAGAGTTCTCCGAGCACAATTCAAAGTGTCGGTGTTGACATTTAAAGCCCTAAACGGCCTCGGCCCAATATACCTGAAGGAGCGCCTCCACCCCCATCGTTCTGCCCGGACACTGAGGTCCAGCGCTGAGGACCTTCTGGCGGTTCCCTCACTGTGAGAAGCAAAGCTACAGGGAACCAGGCAGAGGGCCTTCTTGGTAGTGGCGCCCGTCCTGTGGAACGCCCTCCCATCAGATGTCAAAAAGATAAAGAACTACCTGTCATTTTAGAAGACATCTGAAGGCAGCCCTGTTCAGGGAAGTTTTTAATGTGTGGCATTTTAATGTATTTTTAATCTTTGTTGGAAGCCGCCCAGAGTGGCTGGGGAGACCCAGCCAGATGGGTGGGGTACAAATAATAAGTTGTTGTTGTTGTTGTTGTTGTTGTTGTTGTTGTTGTTGTTGTTCTCTCCCTCCTGCATATGGTGAATGGTGACCCTGTTGCAACAGTTTATTTCCTTTAATAAATATCAGGCTTACTAGCCACTTTGCTTCTCAATATTATCTGGTTGGCCTCTGTTATTTTCTCCTACTTAAGGACTCTATACGGGCTCCTGGATACCCCATAAGAGAAAGAGAGAAGTTTTTCCCCCTTATAACACATGGCCATTTCCAGCTTTCTATGGTTCTATGTCCATGCCGCATATTTAAAATGCATAGGTTCCCCCGGGGAAGCCCAGGAAATGCAGATTCGTAGAATCATGACCCCTGACCATTAGGTCCAGTCGTGACCGACTCTGGGGTTGCGGCGCTCATCTCGCTTTACTGGCCAAGGGAACCGGGGTACAGCTTCCGGGTCATGTGGCCAGCATGACAAAGCCGCTTCTGGCGAACCAGAGCAGCGCACGGAAACACCTTTTACATTCACGCCGGAGCGGTACCTATTTATCTACTTGCACTTTGACGTGCTTTCGAACTGCTAGGTTGGCAGGAGCAGGGACTGAGCAACGGGAGCTCACCCCGTCACAGGGATTCGAACCACCAGCCTTCTGATCGGCAAGTCCAAGGCTCTGTGGTTTAACCCACAGCACCACCTGCATCCCTTGTTCGTAGAATCATAGAATTGTAGAATTGGAAGGGACCACAAGCCCCACTTCCTGCAATGCAGAAATCTTTTGCCCCATGTGGGACTTGAACCCGAGACCCAGAGATTAAGAGTCTCATGCTTTGCTGACTAATGTAGTTGCCCCCCCTTCACAGAGCTGCAGCCCCCAGCACCATTAGCACACTATAGTTCCCAGGATTCACGAGGACATTTTTTTCCCCTTTTTCTTTTTAAAAGAAAAATCAATTGCAAACTGATGTGAAGATTGTAAGGAGGAAAGCGAGACGGGGGATGTTATTTTAAGACCGTAAAAATGAGAAACTGAAATTGACAGATACACCCGTCTCTAATTGTGACTGAGTAGCGAAAGGGGTGACCGAGACTGCTTCACAACCAATTATCTTTTTCCCAGGGCCTGCCCAAGAAGGCCTAATTTTTGCATAGAGTCAGTGAACAGGCATCAGATCACTTTTTCAATTATATAAGGTGACTTCTGTTTCAGTGTATCTGAAGAAGAAGTGTACATGCGCACAAAAGCTTATACCAAGAACAAACTTAGTTGGTCTCTAAGGTGCTACTGGACAATTTTTTTATTTTTTTAATGTATTTTGACTGCGTCAGACCAACGCGGCTACCTACCTGAATCTAGAACGTGCAAAAAAAATAAAAATACTTTGTGTGATGGCCTGGGATTCGGACTCGGAGGCTGAACCCGCGGGATCCCAGCCTGCACAGGAGTCCCCGCCTCCAGAACCAGCTGAGCCGGGGCTGGGGCTTGAGCCTGAAGGGTCCTCACCTGTGCTGGGTCCCCAGGTGCAGGCACCAGCTGAGTCTACTCTGGCTCCTGAGGTGATGGAGGACCCATTACCTGCAGGTGCTCCTCTCCCAGCCCCGTCAGAGGAAGAGGAGGTTGCCTCTGGGTCCGGTAACCCTCCAGCCTCTCCTGAGCTGCAGAGGCTCAGGGCAGAGGCGGAGGGAACTAAGTTCCTGCAGGAGGAGTGCTGGCCTCCAGGCCAGGAGAGGCAAGTCACCTGTGGACCAGGGCCACCCTATGCCTCGGGGCAGATAAAAGCCAGCCAGCCCCAGTGCCAAGCTGCGGCAGCAACGTTGTTGGTGGCCAGTGCCTGCCTGCATCCTGTCCTGCAGGAGCTCCTGACCTCGCCCGACTCCCTGCTTTGGACCCAGCCTCAGCTTTGACGGACGGCCTCAATACTGCACCCTCGACCTCGGACTGGACTTGGACTACGCCTCACGGAAACCTACGGGACCAGCACACTTTGTTTCACTCCTTGTGCCGCTGCTTCTCTGCTTGTCTATTTTGCGAATCCACCATAAATGAAGTTATGAATTTGTTGTGTCCAATGCCTTTAGCAATCAGCATTTTCTACCTTCCCTGCCTTCGGACTAGGACCCCTCTGGACTGCTGCTGCTCTAGATGCCTTCCATGCCTAGGCAGCATCTCCTACCTAATTTCTGTGGGATGTGAAACACAGAGCAGTCAAGTACAACATCCCTAGAGTGGACATAAAAAGAGGATGTCTGGACCAGCCTGTCAGAACTTCCTGTTTCCTCCTAGGCTGGGACAGACTTCCTCTACATGTGACCAGAGGTGGCCGTGACCTTACCTATGCAGGTAACAAAATACCTCAGTGGAGGTCGCTATCTCTCTCTGACTACATTTGTCAAAGAAGCAACATCTTCCAGCCAAGAGGACAAAGGGGCTATCGCCTTATGGGATAGTTTCCAGGTATCTTACTTTTGCAACTTGAGTCTGCCTTCTGGGATCCATTTGTGAACAGAATGTGTGAGTAAACTCTGGTGACAGCAGTCACAAAATTAAAAGACGCCTGCTTCTTGGGAGAAAAGCAATGACAAACCTAGACAGCATCTTACAAAAGCAGAGACATCACCTTGCCAACAAAGGTCCATACAGTTAAAGCTAAGGTTTTCCCAGTAGTGATGTATGGAGGTGAGAGCTGGACCATAAAGAAGGCTGATCGCCAAAGTATTGACGCTTTTGAATTATGGTCTGGAGGAGACTCTTGAGAGTCCCATGGACTGCAAGAGGATCAAACCTCTCCATTCTGAAGGAAATCAGCCCTGAGTGCTCACTGGAAGGACAGATCCTGAAGCTGAGGATCCAATACTTTGGCCACCTCAGGATAAGAGAAGACTCCCTGGAAAAGACCCCGATGTTGCAAAAGATGGAGGGCACAAGGAGAAGGGGGCAACAGAGGACGAGATGGTGGGACAGTGTTCTCGAAGCTACCAAACTGCAGGAGGCAGTGGAAGACAGGACTGCCTGGCATGCTCTGGTCCATGGGGTCACGAAGAGTCGGACACGACTAAACGACTAAACAACAACAACAACATACTTTTATAGAAGACTGTGATGTGTCTATCTTTTTATGAGGGGCTAAAGGGGAAATTACCAAGGAAACTTATTTTAGAGGCTTTAGCGAGCCTGAGCAAACGCATCCGCTGTGCAGGTTTAAAAGGGGGAATGTTACTCTGCTAAATTGTAGAACTTGTTAACACATGTTGGAAAGGATGTAATCAAACAATATATCCTCTCCTGCATCCCTGAACATTCCCACAATTTCTCCCCTTGTCACAGCCTCGTTCCCCCTAATCAGCTTGACTGGGAGATGATGGCTCTTTTCTGGCCACTGAATTTCCGAAACGCCAACAGCTACCCCTTCGGCCATTCAGTTTGCAATGCTTCAGATTGTTTTCGAGAAAGCAGGTCAGAGTCCAGTCTGTTCACGACCTCCTCCTGCATGCTAAAATAAAATCACAGAATCATATGGTCTGGAGGGTTCTTGAAGGTCATCTTGTCCTGCCTCTGATCAATTCCTTCAGTCTGACTCTGCCCAAATATGCCCACTGGAGGAGATTAATTGCTCCAGTGGGTAGGACCCAAACCAATTGCTTCAAGTTACAAGAAAGGAGATCAGGACTAAACATTGGGAATAACTTTATGACGGGAAGAGCTGTCGACAATGGAACGGACTCCCTCAGGAGGTCTTCCAGAGAGTCTTTAGCGGTGATTGCTGTACAGTGGTACCTCGGGTTAAGTACTTAATTCGTTCCGGAGCTCCGTACTTAACCTGAAACTGTTCTTAACCTGAAGCACCACTTTAGCTAATGGGGCCTCCTGCTGCTGCCGCGCCGCAGGAGCACAATTTCTGTTCTCATCCTGAAGCAAAGTTCTTAACCTGAAGCACTATTTCTGGGTTAGCGGAGTCTGTAACCTGAATCGTATGTGTCAGGGGTTCAGGAGCAGAGGCAAGGGCAAGGGAGGAAACAGAGAGCGAGGGAGAGGAGGCAGAAGAAAAGATGAGTGATGACGACGACCCGAGATCTCCGAGTCTTTCCAGTGAATCAGAAGATTCACAGAAAGGAGCACCAGTGGCCAGGGCAAGGGGGGAGCCTAGGGGGACACCCCAGGAAGATAGAGCCAGAGGGGACTCAGAGGGGAGCAGTTGGAAATCAGGACCAGCGTCACCGCCAGAGAGCAGGGAAGAGGAAGGGCGCCAGGGATCAAGCGCTGGCAGCTCACAACAGGGGGGAGGGCACGAGTCAGGAGTGGCCACACCTCCATCGGGGAGCGAAGAAACGGTCAGACGGAAGGTGGAAGGTTGGGCGCGCGCGCCAAGTTCAAATGCACAGGAAGGTGGCGCAGTAGGCAGCCCGGAAAGGGAGCCAGGTCCTAAAGCCCGCCGAAAGGAGGGAGAAGAGTCAGGGGGGTCAGCGTCAGAGGAATCCCGGAAGGAAGAGACCCCGGGGGGGAGAGGGACCCAGAGAAGAACAGTCAGGCGGAAAAGGTGGAGCAAGGATAGGATATTAAGTTGGTGTACAAGGGGCGGAGACTCAGATGGAGCTTCGCCGATCTAACCATTAGACGTAGGGTTGCACGCAGCAGCTTGAGAATGGAAACTGTAACTCAATAAAGACTTTTATTTAATGATCGCTGGCTAGCGTGATCCTCTGTGAGCTAGGATCTGGAAGCAACTCTGACAGTATGTAACCTGAGGTACCACTGTATTTGCAAGGAGTTGGCCTGGATAACCAAACTTGACTCAACAATTCTATGATTCTATGATCTATCTATTCCTTTTTGCTCTATCCCATCTCTCTCTCTCTCTCTCTCTCTCTCTCTCTCTCTCTCTCTCTCTCTCCTCTGAGATTCCCCACTACTCATTATACACCAGTGTTCTGATCTCAAAAGTGCTTGAAGGGACCAGGCTTCACAATGCAAACCACCGTGCTGGCTAAATTTCAGAATTAGAAAAGAGTAAAATCATGAGCACAGGGCTCTGAGTGAAAGCAGGATTGACCAATTGAAAGATACGAAATAGAAGAACGTTAATTGCAGGCACATTCTAGTATGTTCAGGTATAAGTGTCAGAAAACCAGGATAAGGCCGTAGATGTCCAACAAGAATGAAGAACTGAAATTGCCACGCAAGGAGGAAAGCGAACACGAGGTCTGTGTGTGGAGGAAATTGTGTTCAGCTATGACGCAGGTGGCGCTGTGGGTTAAACCACTGAGCCTCTTGGGCTTGCCGATCAGAAGGTCGGCGGTTCAAATACCCGCGACGGGGTGAGCTCCCGTTGTTTGGTCCCTGCTCCTGCCAACCTAGCAGTTCGAAAGCACATCAAAGTGCAAGTAGATAAATAGGTACCGCTCCAGCGGGAAGGTAAACGGCGTTTCCGTGCACTGCTCTGGTTCGCCAGAAGTGGCTTAATCATGCTGGCCACATGACCCAGAAGCTGTACGCTGGCTCCCTCGGCCAATAAAGTGAGATGAGAGCCACAACCCCAGAGTCGGTCACGACTGGACCTAATGGTCAGGGGTCCCTTTACCCTTTATGCCTATTTAGGCTGGGGAAAAACAGGAGCTGGGTTAAGAAGTCAGGATGGAAGTGTAAGAGGAACAGCCCGTTTCAATGATATCTTGAAGAAACTATCAAATCAGAAATAGGTATGTCTCTTACAAGGGGAGGTGGTCATCCATTTAGGGATAAGTAGCCAATTAAATACGGGACGCGGGTGGCGCTGTGGGTTAAACCACAGAGCCTAGGACTTGCCGATCAGAAGGTCGGCGGTTCAAATCCCCGCGACGGGGTGAGCTCCCGTTGCCCAGTCCCTGCTCCTGCCAACCTAGCAGTTTCAAAGCACGTCAAAGTACAAGTAGATAAATAGGTACCACTCCAGCGGGAAGGTAAACAGTGTTTCCGTGCGCTGCTCTGGTTCACCAGAAGCGGCTTAATCATGCTGGCCACATGACCCGGAAGCTGTACGCCGGCTCCCTTGGCCAATAAAGCAAGATGAGCGCTGCAACCCCAGAGTCGGCCACGACTGGACCTAATGGTCAGGGGTCCCTTTACCCTTTATGCCTATTTTGGCTGGGGAAAAACAGGAGCTGGGTTAAGAAGTCAGGATGGAAGAGTAAGAGGAACAGCCCTTTTCAATGATATCTTGAAGAAACTATCAAATCAGAAATAGGTGTGTCCCTTATGGGGGAAGTGGTCATCCATTTAGGGATAAGTAGCCAATTAAATACCAGGGGGCAGTGTCGTGATTTGCATAGGTCCAAAAAGCTGGGCATTGACATAATTTTAAGGCTATAAGGATGAGGACCCCAAATTAGTCTCCAAGCTTCAGAAGGGAGGGGTAACTCTGTCATTCTGGAAGACACAGCTGCTTGCTGGAATAGGTATTGATCTGCTGGTTTAATCTTTACCCTCACTTCTGCATAAGAGAACAACCTTTCTCGCAAATAAAATTCTGCCCTATTAATCTGTTTCTGGTGTCTTCCGGTCCGGTCTGAATATCTGGCATGCCCCAGCGAACCTAGACTGCGTGGTGGCCAAAGGACTATCTGCAATCAGGTGTTGCAATTGAATTAGGATCACGCCTTCAGAAAAATTAGATCTCGCTTAATTTAATTTTCTTTGCACCTCATCCCCCTCCCGTCTCTTTTTCTGCGACACTCCATCGCTCTCTGACCATCCTCGTCTCAGGAAGTCACATGAAATTAAAATAAGGCCACTGGGCTGCAGAATCCTCACACCAGAAATGTGTGACAAGGCCTAGGACCCCCGTGGCTGAGTTAGGATTTGAACCCAGCACCCATTCCTCCTGTGGGGACAGAGAACATACAGTGGAACCTCGGGTTACAGACACTTCAGGTTACATATGCTTCAGGTTACAGATTCCGCTAACCCAGAAATAGTACCTCGGGTTAACAACTTTGCTTCAGGATGAGAACAGAAATCGTGCGGTGGCGGCGCAGCGGGAGGCCCCGTTAGCTAAAGTGGTGCTTCAGGTTAAGAACAGTTTCAGGTTAAGAACGGACCTCTGGAACGAATTAAGTACGTAACCCGAGGTACCACTGTATATCCACTTTTTTCCCCGCAAGCAGAATTCTTCCGGACTGCTGTTTACCCAAACACCTAATCTTTCTGTTGTCTCTTTTCTCTCCCCTCCCATATTGCTCTCTCCGGTGGGACTTAATCCCCTCTACTTCAAAATATTTAGGATCAGATGCAGCAATCCCCCCGCCCCCCCCCCGCCCCCCGCTGAGGCAACAAAATGTTTTGCATGAGAAAACGAGCTGCCAAACTCCATCCTCTTTTGGCACTGGGCGCCAGCGCTTAAGTTGGCCGGTCCTTAAACATTCAATGCATTCCCTGCCATTACCTCCCCTCCTTCCATCCCCATGACAAAAAGCAGCTTGATCCTGTCTCTCCCCCCACCCCACCCCACCCCATTCCATTCCGCCACAGAATACAGTATTTAAAAAATGACCCCAAGTCAGGCTGAACTGGGGTTTTTTCCCTAATGCAGAGTCTTTTTGGGGGAGAAAAGATAAAGAAAGGAGAGAAGGACTGGAAAGAAGACTGGTCGACACCCCCCTGCCCCCCCCCCCGGGCGCTCACAGCTTTGTATATATTTGACAGTCAAGGAGTCAGAGTTTTCCGCTGAGGCAGGTGGGGGGGGGGGATTTCGTCGTCACTCCGCACGTGCCGTTGTTCCTAAGCTCAGCAGTATTTGGAAAATACTGTGTTTAAAGCTTCCTTCTTGGGTTTTGACCGTGCCAAAATCTCAAGGCTTTAAACAGAGGGAACAGGATGCAGCGCTTGCAAGCACTCTTTTGCATTAGATTTTCTGCCTCTCTTCTTTGAAAGAGGGATGCAGAGGGTCTGCCGTGAGCCAGGCGTTTTTAGCGGGTCTGAGCATTAAAACACACACACACACGTTCTTCTCAGGCAGTCTGAAGTGAGGCAGTCATAATAAATATATATAGGTAAAGGTAAAGGGGTAAAGGGACCCCTGACCATTAGGTCCAGTCGTGACCGACTCTGGGGTTGCGGCGCTCATCTCGCTTTATTGGCCGAGGGAGCCGGCGTACAGCTTCCGGGTCATGTGGCCAGCAGGACTAAGCCGCTTCTGGGGAACCAGAGCAGCACACGGAAACGCTGTTTACCTTCCCACCGGAGTGGTACCTATTTATCTACTTGCACTTTGACGTGCTTTTGAACTGCTAGGTTGGCAGGAGCAGGGACCGAGCAATGGGAGCTCACCCCGTCGCGGGGATTCGAACCGCCGACCTTCTGATCGGCAAGTCCTAGGCTCTGTGGTTTAACCCACAGCGCCACCCATGTCCCTAGATATAAATATAAATATAGATATAGATAGATGATAGATGATAGATGATAGATGATAGATGATAGATGATAGATGATAGATGATAGATGATAGATGATAGATAGATAGATAGATAGATAGATAGATAGATAGATAGATAGATGATAGATAGATAGATAGATAGAAGATAGATAGATAGATAGATAGATAGATAGATAGATAGATGATAGATAGATAGATGATAGATAGATAGATAGATATAGATGATAGATAGATAGATAGATAGATAGATAGATAGATAGATAGATAGATAAATAGATAGATAGATAGATATAGATAGATGTATATCAATATAATGTATATCGATATTGATATAGATATTATATAATTTGTTTGTTTGAATTTTTTTATTAAAAATTTAAACAAAACATATTATCCAAAAACATGTCATCCTAAATTTCCCCCCATTTTCCTCCCTCCCCCCACCCTCCCACACAAAACATCCCCGGCCTTCCCTCAGTTCCAGTCTTTGGTTTCTTTGTGAATGCTGTTCTCTGCATGTTACAAAGTTGTATATCTCCTTAAATTGTTTAACTGATTATTGTCAATCAAAAGTTTGTGAATGTTTATTCAAAACCTGCCAGGGAGTCCAATTCACTTTGGTGCATCTTCAAATACTTTGTAAAGGGTTCCCATTCATCTTTAATGAAGTGAGGCAGCCTAGGACAGCGGTAGACAACCAAAGGCCCGGGGGCCGGATGTGGCCCAATCACCTTCTCAATCCGGCCCGCGGACTGTCTGGGAATCAGCATGTTTTGACATGAGTAGAATGTGTCCTTTTATTTAAAATGCATCTCTGGGTTATTTGTGGGGCACAGGAATTCCCTCCAAAATACAGTACAGCCCACCACATGGTCTGAGGGACGGTGGACCGGCCTCCTGCTGATAAAGGTTGCTGAGCCCTGGTTTAGAATCTATAAAATCTAGATTTCACCAGGCTCCACCCATTGACCCATCAAGCTCCGCCCCAAACTGGCCCCAGGCATTCTAGATCAGGGGTCTGGAACCTTTAAGACAAAAAGAGCCACTTGGACCCGTTTCTGGAAAAAAAAAAACTGGGAGCCGCAAAACTCGTCATTATAAAAATAACTTTTTTGTCACTTTTTTATTATTTCTTTGTTTGACCCCTCAGAATTACTCCTCCTCATAGAAATAAACGTTAAATTAACAAGTTACCTTTTTTTGTGTGTGTGTGTTCTTCACTCCCCTTCAAAACAGTGACCAGCGTACATGCCCCCTTTCAATGTAGCGGGCGGGCGGGCGGGCGGGAAGGTGATGTTGGGCCGGTGCGTGACTAACGCACGCACCGCCCCCCTGCGACGTCACAGCCAGTACAGCGCCCGCCACAGTGGGGAGTGTCGGGGCGCACAATGCGCCTCCTCCCCTCGCTAGTATCTGCCCCGGAGCCGCGGCAAAGGTGTAAAAGAGCCACGTGCGGCTCCGGAGCCGCGGGTTGCAGACCCCTGTTCCAGATTCTTCCATGCCCCGCCCACATTTTGCTCCAGAGCCTCCACTCAACCTTCCACATTCCTCTAGGCTCCGCCCAGAATTTGAACTTCCTTTTGATCCGGCTCCACCTCATGGCTGTGTCTGGGGGTGGCAGTAGTAGTTCTGAAACTGAAGTCAGAAAAATCTGTTGGTTGCGCCCAGCAGCAAGCGTGAGTTTGCAAGGATCGGAACGAAGCAATATTTTTATTTCCTAGTTGCTGCGTCCCAAAAGGACACACACACACTTTTGTAGTGATCAGGTGGGATTGCTATGAGGAATTATAACAAATATAGAGTAAGCCATCTGTGTCAGCAATGAAAGCATTGCGTTGACTGGGTTTAAACTATTTTGATATGATTCTTGATCAATGAACACCTCTGCATCCCTGTTCCATTTCTCTTTCTTGACAAGTCACATACCCACTTAGAGAGGCAGGCGTCCTGGGTCATCAAAGACAGTGGGCAGTTTCTGATATGTTAATTTTAGGATGTTAATCTTAGGGCCAGGAAACAGGTTTCACATAAAGGTGATAATGATCGCTGTCCTCCTGGCCATCCTTCTTATCATGTGTAATGATCGTTTATGACCTCCGGGGTTGCTGAATTGTAGTTTTGTAGTTTTCCTTTGTAGTTTTCATTCATTTACCCAAAAGTATGCATGCCTAACTAGTGTTTGTAGTTTAACTTTGTTCCCGCGTGGGGTTTGTTGAAATGCTTAGAAGAAATCTGATTGGTTCTTACAAACACTCTGTAAAAAGTTCTTTTGTGAATAAAACGACCTGGGCCGAGGGGTGGAGGGACAGAGAGAGACACAGAGAGAGATTATTATACGCATCCTTCCCAGAGTCTTGCTGGTTCAAGCCTCTGTGTGTATTCTTATTAATCAGAGTTCAATCCTTCCTTTACTTTGAGAACGCCTCAACTTTCTTTTGCCCAGTTCTCCCCTTTCATCCACCCACGGAAAGTATACAAAAGCACATTCCATTAGGTGGAATTGCTTTGCGGAAACATGTAGATTAGGCAAAATTGCAGGCGGGCAGGTGCTGATTAGGGAAAATTTACACTAAAACGCTGGCGAATCCCCACGAGGACTTTAAAGGAAATCACAAATTGATGTGGGAAGGTAGAGAACGCAATTTAAGATTGCATGCCCTCCAACATCCCACTAATCAAAACGCAGGTGCTCATTTTTGGGGGGTCCTTAGCTCGCGCGAGAGCCAGATAACTCATGCGATGGGGAAAAAATAATCAGTATCTTTTGGTCCAGCGCTCTGGTGCGAGCCAGCTGATTCGTGACAAAGCACAAGCTAGGGTGGCTTCTGTAATTCCAGGAAGTCCCACTCAGATTGGGACGGTTGAGGATATGAGACTGGAAAAATGAGAAAGTGGGGGGAACCAAAATTCTCCGCTTTGCCCCCCCTCCCTCCTCATAGGATTTGGTCTCACAATCCTGGTCAGCCTTCTATGTTTCTCAGTGGCATTCTTAACATGTGGGATGCGGGTGGCGCTGTGGTCTAAACCACTGAGCCTCTTGGGCTTGCCAATCGGAAGGTCGGCAGTTCGAATCCCCAAGATGGGGTGAGCTCCCGTTGCTCTGCTCCAGCTCCTGCCAACCTAGCAGTTCAAAAGCACGTCAAGTGCAAGTAGATAAATAGGTACCACTCCGGCAGGAAGGTAAATGGCATTTCTGTGCGCTCTGGTTTCTGTCATGGTGTTCAGTTGCGCCAGAAGCGGTTTAGTCCTGATGGCCACATGACCCAGAAAGCTGTCTGCAGACAAATGCCGACTCCCTCAGCCTGAAAGCGAGATGAGCACCGCAACCCCACAGTCACCTTTGACTGGACTTAATCGTCTAGGGGTCCTTTGCCTTACCTTTCACCCAGAACTGGACATAGTGAGTTGCGTCCAAGGTTAACCATGCTCAGAGTAGACACGTCGAATTTAAAGGACATGACTTACATGAGCCTGTTAATTTCAGTGGTCCCACTTTGAGTAGAAGTTGGGACTTTAGATGCAGCCTGGCCAGTCCTGTTAGGGCCCAAAAGCCAGCTTTTGTTGTTGTTGTTTAGTCGCTTAGTTGTGTCCACCTCTTTGTGACCCCTTGGACCAGAGCACGCCAGGCACTCCTGTCTTCCACTGCCCCCGCAGTTTGGTCAAACTCATGCTGGTAGCTTCGAGAACACTGTCCCACCACCTCGTCCTCTGTCGTCCCCTTCTCCTTGTGCCCTCCATCTTTCCCAACATCAGGGTCTTTTCCAGGGAGTCTTCTCTTCTCATGAGGTGGCCAAAGTCTTGGATCCTCAGCTTCAGGATCTGTCCTTCCAGTGAGCACTCAGGGCTGATTTCCTTCAGAATGGAGAGGTTTGATCTTCTTGCAGTCCATGGGACTCTCAAGAGTCTCCTCCAGCACCATAATTCAAAAGCATCAATTCTTCGGCGATCAGCCTTTTATTGAGGACAATGCCACTACCTTAAACTTAACCCCATGCCCTGTGGATAGAGGGTCTTGCAAACCTTTCCTCGCACTCTTCCCTCGATGGCGGAGCGAGTAAGCAGATCCGAAGACTGCTGATAAAGACTGGTCTCGAGCCATGAATTGTAGTATCTGGAGATCTGCAGGGAAAGAGTAGTTTGATACCTTGTCTAAACAGATTGACTTTCAATCCATCAACTCCAGGCAGCTGCTGGCTAGCTGGCTTTTTAATTTTTGTTCTTTTTCATTTTTATTTTAAAGGAAGCAGCTGCAGAAGTGGGCCTTTGGGGAAAAGAAACCTCTAGCTTTCAGAGAAGGTGGGGAGGGGGAATTGGGGGGAAGCGGTGGTTCTGCGGCGCCCACCTGGTGCCGGTGAGGGGCCAGCGCTGAGACGTGGCTCTCAGTTTCAGCCTCCATCCAGAGGAATACAGGCAGCCCTGAGCGTGGAGTTGAGTCAGCGGCAAACATCCACAAAGCGATTTCTCTGGGGACCAAGGGAGGAAAAGGAGAATGCAGGAAAGTCAAGCGCTTCTGACGGCTCCTGGATTAACTAAAAGGGAACCATTTAAACCCAGGCAATAAATGAGTTAAGGAGGGTGTAAAAGTTGGCCCGGGGTGAGGTCCCAGCAGGGCTGCAAATCTGCCGAGCGGAAAGGAAAGGCTTCTGCAAATGGGTTGCAAAAGTGGCACCTCACTTGGCTTTCCCACCAAGCTCACAGCTCCGCTGCCACCCTCAAAGCAGACGTCCTTTCCCTGAGCTGGGATGCAGGCAACAAAGGCTTTCGAGTCAGGTTGTTGTTGTTGTTTAGTCGTTTAGTTGTGTCCGACTCTTCATGACCCCCTGGACCAGAGCATGCCAGGCACTCCTGTCTTCCACTGCCTCCCGCAGTTTGGTCAGACTCATGTTTGTAGCTTCAAGAACACTATCCAACCATCTCATCCTCCGTCGTCCCCTTCTCCTTGTGCCCTCCATCTTTCCCAACATCAGGGTCTTTTCCAGGAAGTCTTCTCTTCTCCTGAGGTAGCCAAAGTCTTGGAGCCTCAGCTTCAGGATCTGTCCTTCCAGTGAGCACTCAGGGCTGATTTCCTTCAGAATGGATCAGTTTGATCTTCTTGCAGTCCATGGGACTCTCAAGAGTCTCCTCCAGCACCAGAATTCAAAAGCATCCATTCTTCGGCGATCAGCCTTCTTTATAGTCCAGCTCTCACTTCCATACATCACTACTGGGAAAACCATAGCTTTAACTATACGGACCTTTGTCGGCAAGGTGATGTCTCCGCTTTTTAAGATGCTGTCTAGGTTTGTCATTGCTTTTCTCCCAAGAAGCAGGCGTCTTTTAATTTTGTGGCTGCTGTCACCACGAGTCACTTTGAGTCAGGGCTGCGGTGCAATTCAGGGTGAACAGGAGAGAAGAACTGCTGTGGTGGGCCGCTCTTGGCAATGGTCGAAGCCTACACTCGAGTAGGACCCTGGCAGAGACACATGCCCGACTGCCATGTTCTCTCCCTCCTGGTAGATCGTTCGGGAGCGTCAAAAGCTTTCTTCTGCCAGAACATCACAGCGACCGATGCCAACCGACACCGGCACACACAGGGATCCGCAGAGTCTTCGCAGCTTGCATAACAGACCTCAGCAACTCAGCATTTTGGCTAATCTACTGTTACGGAAATTACCGGGGGGGGGCACATCTTTAAAGTTAAATATTACAAATATTATGCCTGAATGTATCCTTTTAACTTGACAGCTCAAGGAAGTTACCTAGCTTTAAAAATAATATAAAATCATCTCCTTTCCCAGTTTCCTCCATTCCAAAGCTATTTTCCCCTTGAAAAAGGACTCCAGGAAGTCCTCAGAGGTGACAATTGCTGGGCTCATTGTTAGCCAAAGGAAGCCAAATCTCATCACCTGACTCGCCTCAGGCTCCAGACATGCAAAGGAACTTCTATTGTTTTTTGGGTGGTGGGTAATTAAGACATATTTGTCTATGCTAATCTTATACCTGAGTCTTGCCCCGCCATGTCTGCTTATGCTAATCTTGTACCAAGGACTTGTCTGGACATGTTTGCCAAGGTTAACCCCTCCCCTTTTGTGACATGTCAGTGATGTAGCAATGATGCTGTACGAACTGTATTCTGGGATATGGTGGGAAAGTTTTGAAAGTCTTTGTCACCCCATCCTCAGGGTTCAAATTTGCTCTTTGAACCTATTGTGCAATAAACTTTGGTCTACAGCTGTTTGCTCCGGTTGGCTGGAATCCTTCCTTTATTCCGCAGGGACCCGCGGGCTCTGCCCGACGAGCTAGGTGACTGAGCAGCCTCGCGCCTAGATTTTTTTCCTTAACACTACTTTAGGTAAAGGTAAAGGTACCCCTGCCCGTACGGGCCAGTCTTGACAGACTCTAGGGTTGTGCGCCCATCTCACTCAAGAGGCTGGGGGCCAGCGCTGTCCAGAGACACTTCCGGGTCACGTGGCCAGCGTGACAAAGCCGCATCTGGCGAGCCAGCGCAGCACACGGAAACGCTGTTTACCTTCCCGCTAGTAAGCGGTCCCTATTTATCTACTTGCACCCGAGGGTGCTTTCGAACTGCTAGGTTGGCAGGCGCTGGGACCGAACGACGGGAGCTCACCCCGCCGCGGGGATTTGAACCGCTGACCTTTCAATCGGCAAGCCCTAGGCGCTGAGGCTTTTACCCACAGCGCCACCCGCGTCCCGTTAACACTACTTTATTTACATATAAACACACATGGAGCATGGCTCCCTTTCACTCTAGCATGATTTTCTGAGGGAGTCCGCTCCACTGTCAAAGAGCTCTTACAGTCAGTTCTTGTCTCTCTCTCTCTTTGTGCAAATGCAGATCTGCTAGGCTCACCTTTAAATGGAAATATCTAAAAGTTGGATTCTCCCAAATGAAAAGCCCCCACCCCGTAGCCCCAAGAAGGCTGGCAGAGGAACCCAGGAGGACAGAATCCTGAAGGACAGGACCACCCAAAACCTGCCGTTCCACTCCCTCCCTCCCAAGGCACAGGTCCCAGTCTTGAACCCGTACAGGGCTTCCTCTCCACAATTTCTTCTCTCTGCGTTCCATTCACGCTCTCAGCCAATTCAGAGCTATTGTGACTTCTTTTGTGGTGCCTTTTTTTCTCTTTGGCCAAAGGCCGGCATCATTCAGAAACAAGCGTTCCGTTAGCCGCTTCCAGAAGCTGCCATTCAGCTTAGACGGAAAGAAGGAAAGGGGGCAGTGAGAGGGTGGGGGGCTGTGTGGGGAGTGGGGGTGCTCAGTCTCCATACAGCAACCAGTACGAACCACTCCCAAATTCTAGTGAGCCCATTGCACCCTTCAGTGACCCAAAAGGGTTTTGCAAAGGGAAGAAGAGAGTGCGATAGATTCACAGAATTGTATAGCTGGGAGGCAGCCCAAGGTCATCTAGTCCAACCCACTACAATGCAGGAATCACAAGCGTCCCTGACAGATGGCCATCCAACCTCTGCTTAGAAACCTCCAAGGAAAGAGAGTCCAACCCCTTCCGAGTGAGACCGTTCCACTGTCAAACAGCTCTTGCTGTCAGAAAGGTCTTCCTGATGTTTAGCCAGTGTGGTGTAGTGGTTAAGAGTGGTGGACTCGTAATCTGGTGAACTGGGTTCACTTCCCCGCTCTTCCACCTGCAGCTGCTGGGTGACCTTGGGCTAGTCACACTTCTCTGAAGTCTCTCAGCCCTCTTCTTTGTGCTGGTCCAGTGGGTTACCCGAGAGGTGAGGTCCAAGTCTGGTCCATGGTCAAAGGTGCAACATGGAGGCAGTCTGTAGTAGCTGAAGCTGGCTGCAGGGCAGGGAGTCGGGTGAAGTCAGCAACAGGCATGGAAGCAGAGAGCCAGGGCGGGTCAGGAGCTCAGGCAGGAAAGCAGGACAGGGTTCAGGCAGGAACTAGCAACCAACAATGTTGCTCCCGCTGCTTGGGACTGGGGCTGGCCGGCTTTTATCTGCCCCGAGGCACAGGGCAGCCCCGGTCCACAGGTGACTCACCTCTCCTGGCCTGGAGGCGAGCACTCCTCCTGCGGGAACTTAGTTCCCTCCGCCTCTCTGCCCTGAGCCTCTGCAGCTCAGGAGAGGCTGGAGGGTTACCGGACCCAGAGGCAACCTCAGCTTCCTCTGATGGGGCTGAGAGTGGAGCACCTGCAGGAAATGGGTCCTCCATCACCTCAGGAGCCGGAGCAGACTCAGCTGATGCCTGCACCTGGGGACCCAGCACAGGTGAGGACCCTTCAGGCTCAGGCCCCAGCCCCGGCTCAGCTGGTTCTGGAGGCGGGGAATCCTGTGCAGGCTGGGATCCCTCAGGTTCAGCATCCAAGTCCGAATCCCAGGCCATCACATTCTTCTTCATGTAACTTGAAGCCATTGGTTCGGGTCCTCCCTTCCAGAGCAGGACAAAGCAAGCTTGTTTCCTCTTCCATGTGACAGCCCTTGAGATATTTGAGGTTGGCTATCATCTCTCCTCTCAGTCTCCCCATTCCCAGGCAAAACATACCCAGCTCCTTCAACCATTCCTCATCAGGCTTGGTTTCCAAGGAGGAAGAAGCAGTTCCTCCCTGATCACTAAGCCCTGTTTCTCCTTCAGCTTCCAACACCGCCTCCTCCCAGGCTTCTCTTTCTTCTCTCCCTCTGACCACTCGTCGTCATCCCACCACCATTCCCAGGCTCTGCTCCTTCTCCTTCCCTTCCCTGCTGGTTCCTCCCACCATTCCTCTGGATCCAACCAGTCCATGACAGTCACCTTCTTCCTCCTTGCCCCTGACTGCCCCCTTTCAAAAGCCCCACACCTCTCTAGGTGCACCTGGCCTGGGGTGCTGGATCCAGAGGTTTACCCTGGTCCAGGTCCAGTCCCGAATCCAAGGGTTCTGTGAGGACTCAGTCCAACAGGGCCAAGGCAGGACACCAGGCAAGGTCAGGATCTCAGACAGGTTCTAGCAAACAGCAATGTTGCTCCCTCAACCTGGGGTGGGGTCCGACAGCCTTTTATCTTTGTCGGGGTAACGGCCAGTCCTGATCCCCCGGCGACTCACCTCCCTGTTTCGCCAGAAGGCGAGCACTCCTCCTGCGAGTCCTCAGGTGTCTCCTTCTCTCAGACCTCAGTCTCTGCAGCTCGGGAGACGTCAGTGGGTTACTAGACCCAGGGGCCACCTCAGCCTCCCCTGACCCAACCGGTAGTGGAGCAGCTGTAAGCGATGGCCCAGCTGGAGGCAACGAGGTCATCCCCACATCTGGAGCCAGGGCAGGCTCAGGCCCCTGACTCGGCCCAGCTGGTGCTTGTTGCAGGGGAAACTGTGCAGACTGGGACTCTTCAGGATCAGGCCCCAGACTAGGTTCAGATGCCACCTGAGGCAAAGGATCCGGGGTGGACTGAGACTCCTCTGGTTCCGAGTCCGAGCCCGAGTCCCAGGCCTCGGGGTGATCTGGAACTGCCTCAGCCTGCTCCAGTTTAATTCCAGATCAGCCTGATTCAGCAAAGTTTGGCTTGGGATCCAGGATCTGACTGGGGCAGTTGCACGGTCATCATTCTGACTGCACAGAGACCTACACTTGGAGGAACAAATTGCCTATTAGTACACAGGACAAACAGCCAAGGGGATTTTGGAGCGCTTGCTCCTCATTCCTTGCCGGAATCACAATCCCCACGAAACCACCCGCCTTCGTAACTGCTGGGGCTCCTTTGGGGATTGCAAAGGGGTGGCGGTGTTGGGTGCTAAACGCCGCCTTCCCCTCTGCTGCAGCATCAAACGGCGTCACGTTGGAAGTTCCCCCAGAAGGAGCGAAGTATTAAGCAGCCATGCACAGATGCAAGTGAGGAAGATCGGTAGAGGGAAGGTCCCCCGGGACGGCGGCAACGCAACTCTGTTGTGTTGCTGTTTTAAAAAACACACAGGCTGAACGCCGCCAAAGCCTGATTATGCAGCCTCCTTGCCCTCCAGAGGATACGCCACTGGGAAGCTGGCAACTTCAGTTCCTGTTGTCTTCCAGGCACAATTAAGAACCTTTCTGGGAGCTCGAGAGATACCAGCTCTGCCTTATCTTAAAGCATCGGGTGAGCCGGTTTAAGGAGTCCCAACAGGACGCTTCGGCTAAGCCCAAACAACTCTCCGTCTCTTCCCTGCTAAGATGATCCACCTTCCTCCCCATACAGAATTCGGAGAAGTGAAAATTTCAAAGGATAGCTGCGTTTTGGGTGTTTCTGAAAGTGCGAAATAATGGTTTGCAAACGAGAAGTTTGTCATCCCATGGCTGAAAGCTATGGCCAGAAAAGCCACCTCGATTGGAATGTCATCATCTTATATCATCTGGGTTACGACACTGCCCTTGAATCCCTGAGGCAAAGGTTTGGGGACAGCTCACATAGAGACCTGCGATCCTGATCTTATGTAATTTGTAGCCCGGTCGCAGCTGGAATCCAATACGGGTACGACTTTCAGATATTCTCATACCTTAGTTTTTATATATATACATATATATATTTATTAAGTACAAATTAGAAACATACCGTATTTTTCGCCCCATAGGACGCACCGGCCCATAGGACGCACCTAGTTTTTTGGGGGGGAAATAAAGGGGGGGGAATTTATTTTTTTTCCCCAGGTGCTCTGCGCTAAGCCCGAAGCTTGGGGCGTGCTGAGCTCAGCGCACCCCAAGCTTCTGGGAGCTGGTAAGGTCTCCGCTAGCCGTGGGAGAGCTGGGTCTCCCATGGCTAGCGGATAGCTTCCTGAAGCCTGGAGAGCGAGAGGGGTCGGTGCGCACCGACCCCCCTCGCTCTCCAGGCTTCAGCGAAAGCCTGCATTCGCCCCATAGGACGCACACACATTTCCCCTTCATTTTTGGAGGGGAAAAAGTGCGTCTTATAGGGCGAAAAATACGGTACATATTCACAACAAAAGAAAATACAAAAGAAAAAGAAAATACATCTAACCAAGGAGAAAAAAATAGAGAATATTTTGTCTCTTTTCATATTTACAGTTATTTATACCTCTATAAAATGCTATTCACAATAAAGCAGTGAAATGAAAGATAAGATATCAGAAAAAAGAAAAAAAAAGAACAAAGAAAGAATAAAGAAGTAAAAGATCATAGGTGAAAATTTTTAAAAGTAGGTAAGTACTCACAATACATAGCTGTTTCCCATCTATATTTATATTCAATTGTATAATTTCATCTTGTTCTTATCTACCTTAAATAAAGTGATTAAAAAAAAAAAAAGACTTCCTCTGTTTACCTCACGCGTTTTTAATAATCCGTTCCTCAGAACCTCTGTTCTTCATATTTTTCCTTTGGGGGGAAAAAAATCCTCATACCTTAGGAATTTGTCTGTACCTACCTATCGGTATTTATTTACCAAAACCAAACTAAGTGTATTTCCCTCGGAAGTTCTAAATGGCAGACTAAGAGGCATCCCCTATCAGAATAGGCTTTGTTTATGTTCCCAGGATGTCAATTGTATGAAGCATATCCTACTGCATTGTGGGCAATATGAGCAAGCGAGAGGTCAACTGATCAAACCCTTACTGGCAAATTTGCTGGGAAAATCTGCAGCCTCCCATATTAAATATCTTTGGGAAGACAGGTCATATTACACAGGTCATATTACATATTACACTGGCCATGGCAAAGTTTCTTTCAGAGGTTATAAGAAACAAAGATCATTATGCCCTAGATAAAACAAAATGACTGCCTTGGTTTATTCCATCTGTCTGTCTGGTCATTTTAACTGTATCTAGTTTTGAAATTTGTTTTGTGAGTCTTTGGACCGCAACAAAGTTTTTTGATATGGTTTACAAAGGATGATGAAGTCAGGATGTCAGGAATGAGCCAGCTCCTAGAGAAGGTTTGCAGTCAACTGCAGAAACAGCCAGGAACAGAGAGGCTTAGATGATAGTCAGGCAGAAGAAGAAGAGGAAGAGGAGGAGGAGGAGGAGGAGGAGGAAGAGTTTGGATTTTATATCCTGCTTTATCACTACCCAAAGGAGTCTCAAAGCGGCTAACATTCTCCTTTCCCTTCCTCCCCCACAACAAACACTCTGTGAGGTGAGTGAGGCTGAGAGACTTCAGAGAAGTGTGACTAGACCAAGGTCACCCAGCAGCTGCAGGTGGAGGAGCAGGGATGCGAACCCGGTTCACCAGATTACGAGTCTACTGCTCTTAACCACTACACCGCACTGGCTCTTCCTGATGTTGACAGAGAGGCTGATAAGGCAGTAGCTGAGAGCAGGCTCGAACACAGCCAAAGCTTGCTGGAAGCACAATCAAGCAGGAACAAACTCAGAGACAGCCTCTCAGAACCAGAAGAGGTTGGAGCTGATCCAATAAGTTTGAAGTCGGCCAATGGGAGGGTTGTTCGATGCAGCCCTGCTCTCTGTCCTGTGACTCAGCCTCATTCCAAGTAATAATAATAATAAAAATTATGTACATAAAATCACAATCAATTAATTGTAATACATTCTAAAATCAATTCATTCTAAAATCAATTCAGAGTCAAATTAATGGCAACCATTGGGCTAGAGTTCTATGAAGATTACAGGAGGAGAGAGGGAGTCAGGCTGTGCCTTGGCCAAAGGCCTGGTGGAACAGCTCCGTCTTGCAGGCCCTGCGGAAAGATGTCAAGTCCCGCAGGGCCCTAGTCTCTTGTGACAGAGCATTCCACCTGATCGGGGCCACAGCTGAAAAGGCCCTGGCTCTGGTTGAGGCCAGCCTAACCTCCCTGTGGCCTGGGATCTCCAAGATGTTTTTATTTGAAGACCGTAAGGTCCTTTGTGGGACATACCAGGAGAGGCGGTCCTAGGCCGTATAGGGCTTTAAAGGTTAAAACCAGCACCTTAAACCTGATCCTGTACTCCACCGGGAGCCAGTGCAGCTGGTGTAGCACTGGGTGAATGTGATCCCGCGGCAAGGACCCCGTAAGGAGTCTCGCCGCAGCATTCTGCACCCGCTGGAGTTTCTGGGTCAGTCTCAAGGACAGCCCCAGGTAGAGTGAGCTACAATAATCAAGTCTGGAGGTGACCATTGCGTGGATCACAGTGGCGAGGTCAGGGCGAGAGAGATAAGGAACCTTCTGGGGCTCTTCTGGTTAAACAACAACAACAGAATTTCCTCTCCCCAAACCCCTAAGCCCCGATTAATTGTTTTTAATTAAGTAAATGCCGCTTTCCCTCCAGACGGCTCTTTGCCTGCAGAAACGTCACTAATTACAGTAAGAGAAAGGCAGCGTGGCTTCTTAGAGCTGCTTGTGGGTGAAGAGAAATGAAATAAATTCTGGGCATGGTCTCAGCAAAATAGGTAGGAAGGCTCGACACAGTGTAGGTATTGGAAAATTAATAAATGATCTACCAAAGAAAAGAAAGAACGGACCTCCAGAAAGAATTAAGTTCATAACTAGAGGTAAAGGTAAAGGGACCCCTGACCAATAGGTCCAGTCGTGGCCGATTCTGGGGTTGCGGCACTCATCTCGCTTTACTGGCCGAGGGAGCCGGTGTACAGCTTCCGGGTCATGTGGCCAGCAGGACTAAGCCGCTTCTGGCAAACCAGAGCAGCGCACGGAAACGCCGTCTACCTTCCCGCCGGAGTGGTACCTATTTATCTACTTGCGCTGGTGTGCTTTCGAACTGCTAGGTTGGCAGGAGCTGGGACAGAGCAACGGGAGCTCACCCCGTTGCGGGGATTCGAACCGCCAACCATCCGAACAGCAAGCCCTAGGCTCTGTGGTTTAACCCACAGCACCACCCGCATCCCTCCTAACAAGAAGTACCACTGTATATAAAATTGAATACAGTGGTACCTCAGGTTAAGAACTTAATTCGTTCTGGAGGTCCGTTCTTAACCTGAAACTGTACTTGAGGTACCACTTTAGCTAATGGGGCCTCCCGTTGCTGCCGTGCCGCCGGAGCACGATTTCTGTTCTCATCCTGAAGCAAAGTTTTTAACCCAAGGTAATATTTCTGGGTTAGCGGAGTCTGTAACCTGAAGCATCTGCAACCTGAAGTGTCTGTAACCAGAGGTACCACTGTATGTGGAACAGAATGCAGTAAACTCCATTTTTGCACTTCTGCAAATTTTGCAATGCAGCACTTGCCTCAAAAAAAGGTATTTCAAGTTAAAACACATACAGAAACGCATATTGCTGGGATAAATTGCAAACAGCAAGCACATTCTAGGAGGAAATGCATGTGAAAAGACACATTTGAAGAGAGGGAAATGTACAAATGCAATTTTTGTCGATTGATGCAGAAATAGAGTGGACTTTTGAATGTCCACGTGGAAAATAAAAGTGACATGGAACAGAAAGAGACATATGTGTCCAAGCCTACAAATCTCTGGTGAATATAACAGCTCTCAGCAGCCCCCAGGATCAGAGACAGGATGCCTGTAATTACCGTATTTTTCGCTCTATAAGACGCACCAGACCACAAGACGCACCAAGTATTTGGAGGAGGAAAACAATAAAAAAATATTCTGAATCTCAGAAACCAGAACAGCAAGAGTGATCGCTGTGCAGTGAAAGCAGCAATCCCTCTTACTGTTCTGGCTTCTGGGATAGCTGCGCAGCGTGCATTCGCTCCATAAGACGCACACACATTTCCCCTTACTTTTTAGGAGGGGAAAAGTGAGTCTTATAGAGCAAAAAATACGGTAACCCATACCTGGGAATCCTGAGTAGAAAATTATTGCGCTCCCTGTACTCTGTTTGTGGGCTTCCCAGAGGCAATTTCACACCAGACACAGTGAAATTTGCTCCTGCAAGAGACAGGGCTGTCCCAGTGGCGTAGCAAGGTCAGGTGGTACCCAGTGCGGAAAATTTCTTGCCACCCCCCCCACACACACACATTGATTTTTTTTAATTGTTATTTCTCACCTGCAAAAATGGTTTGACTTTATTTCATATTTTCATATTTACAGTCATACCTCGGAATGAATTAAGTTCTTAACCCAAGGTACCCCTGTATAGATACAGATATAGATATACAGTGGTACCTCAGGTTAAGTACTTAATTCGTTCTGGAGGTCCGTACTTAACCTGAAACTGCTCTTAACCTGAAGCACCACTTTAGCTAATGGGGCCTCCTGCTGCTGCCGTGCCACCAGAGCCCAATTTCTGTTCTCATCCTGAAGCAAAGTTCTTAACCTGAAGCACTATTTCTGGGTTAGCAGAGTCTGTAACCTGAAGCGTATGTAACATGAAGCGTATGTAACCTGAGGTACCACTGTAATTAAATAGGGCATCCATATTTTCATCGGAGAAAAGTTGGAGGGTGTGCCACGTCCGGGGGAACCGCCAAGGTTTGACAAAGTTTTTAAAAAACAGTTTAAAAAACCCAGCCCCCAAACCAGCCCAGTCGACTCTGATAATGCAGAGTATCTTTTGCAATTGTGGTTAGTGAAAAACAGAAAGGCAGAGGAATAATGGGAAACGCAGAGCCGGCTCCGAGCCCAAATGTTCATCCTGGTTGTCTTTGAAATCTCAGATCAGCTGCCAGAACAATAAACAGACTAGAGTCTGACATGGGAAACTGGGCAGGGCACCCCTTTATATTTCTCTTTCTCATTCCCTTTTCCCTAACCATGTGAATTTATTTTTAAAATAAAAATAAAAATAAGGTAAAGGTAAAGGTAAAGGTAAAGGCACCCCTGCCCGTACGCGCCAGTTGTGTCCGACTGGGGTTGCGTGCCCATCTCACTCTATAGGCCGGGGGCCAGCGCTGTCTGAAGACACTTCCGGGTCATGTGGCCAGCGTGACAAGCTGCATCTGGCGAGCCAGCGCAGCACACGGAAACGCCGTTTACCTTCCCGCCGGAGCGGTCCCTATTTATCTACTTGCGCTTGACGTGCTTTTGAACTGCTAGGTTGGCAGGAGCTGGGACCGAGCAACGGGAGCTCACCCCGCCGCGGGGATTCGAACCGCCGACCTGACGATCGGCAAGTCCTAGGCGCTGAGGTTTTACCCACAGCACCACCCGCGTCCCAAATAAAAAATACCCTGCTTCTATTCCAGAGAACAGCCTATTAGTCCAAGCGCCGTGTGAAATTAGGCATGCGGTCTGGTTCTTAAGGTTGCCTAGCCCAGAATAATTGGGATGGGGGGGGTGCCTGGCAAGCCTCTGGACCGAGGGGGGTCAAACGAGGTAACTTCTGGAAACCAATTCAGTGTTATGAGGTGATTAGCATTCCTCCCATCTCCCTTTCCTGCTCTCCCTTCCTCTGGATTTTTCTTGACATTCAGTCGAAGATAGGAAGCTGGTTTGATTTTGATTTTTTTTTTGAGAGAGAGAGAGAAAGGCTGAACAGCTGACGGGTTGCTAAGCGAGTTGCTATGCAAACTGCCGGGGAAGGGAAGATGCCTGCAAAGTGGATTCCTCAGCAAGCGACAGCCACGCCCGGCAACCATCCAGGTCACTGGCACTGGCCAATCCCTCCCTGCGGAAGGAGCAGGAAGAGGCGGGTGTGCTTCTTCGACTGTCCTTCGGTCCCAGGGCAGAGAGCAGGGCAAAATAACACAGGGCTGACCGTCAAAAGGAATTTTGGAAAATAGGCTTCCAAATAATGCTTCAAAGAAAGGGAATGTGTTTAGGGAAGTTTTTAATATTTAATGCTGTATTGTTTTTAACACTTGATTGGAAGCCGCCCAGAGTGGCTGGGGAAACTCAGCCAGATGGGCAGGGTATAAATAATAAATTATTATTATTATTATTATTATTATTATTATTATTATTATTCCTCTTGTGTTTTCATAGAATTGTAGGATTGGAAGGAGATCCTGAGAGTCGTTCAAAGTGTTAGTGCTGACCTTGAAAGCCCTAAACGTCCTCGGCCCAGTATACCCAAAGGAGCGTCTCCATCCCCATCATCCAGCCCGGACACTGAGGTCCAAGAGCCTTCTGGCGGTTCGCTCCCTGTGAGGAGTGAGAATACAGGGAACCAGGCAGAGGGCCTTCTTGGTGGTGGCGCCCACCCTGTGGAACACCCTCCCATCAGATGTCAAGGAAATAAACAACGATCTGGCTTTTAGAAGACACCTTAAGGCAGCCCTGTTTAGGGAAGTTTTTAATGTTTGACATTTTATTGGGCTTTTAATATTCCGTTGGGGACTGCCCAGAGTGGCTGGGGAAACCCAGCCAGATGGGCGGGGAAACCCAGCCAGCATGGTGTAGTGGTTCAGAGTTGTAGACTCATAATCTGGTGAACGGGGTTCGCTTCCCCGCTCCTCCACCTGCAGCTGCTGGGTGACCTTGGGCAAGGCACACTTCTCTCAGCCCCACTCACCTCACAGAGTGTTTGTTGTCGGGGAGGAAGGGAAAGGAAATTGTGAGCCACTTTGAGACTCCTTCGGGTAGTGATAAAGTGGGATATCAAATCCAAACTCTTCTTCTTCTTCTTCAGCTCTTAGGTGATTGGAGAAATCATCTTCCACATCGTCATCATCCCAGTTGCCTTCCCACACTTGTTCATCTTCATCTTCACCAGCTAAGGTTTTTGACTGGGAACTCATTGAGCTTGCATTTATATCCCAGCTTCTTCTCCAAGGAGTTCTGGAGGGCTGCATCCGATTCCTGAGGCTACCCACCCCTCGTGTCCCTTTGAGACAGGGTGTGATGGCCTGGGAATCAGATTCAGAGGCTGAACCTGAGGAATCCCAGCCTGCACAGGAGTCTCCGCCTCCAGGGGCAGCTGAGCTGGGCCTGGGGCTTGAACCTGAAGGGCCCTCACCTGTGCCAGATCCTCAGGAGCAGACACCAGCTGAATCCGCTCTGGTTCCGGAGGTGATGGAGGACCCATTGCCTACAGGTGCTCCACTCTCAGCCCCGTCAGAGGCTGCTGAGGTTGCCTCTGGGTCCAGTAACCCTCCAGCCTCTCCTGAGCTGCAGAGGCTCAGGGCAGAGAGGCGGAGGGAACTAAGTTCCCACAGGAGAAGTGCTCGCCTTCAGGCCAGGGGAGGCGAGTCACCTGTGGACCGGGGCAGATAAAAGCCGGCCAGCCCAGTCCCAGGTTGTGGGAGCAACATTGTTGGTTGCTAGTTCCTGCTTACCTTGCCAGCAAAGGTCCATATAGTTACAGCCATGGTTTTCCCAGTAGTGATGTATGGAAGTGAGAACTGGACCATAAAGAAGGCTGATCGCCAAAGAATTGATGCTTTTGAATTCTGGTGCTGGAGGAGACTCTTGAGAGTTCCATGGACTGCAAGAAGATCAAACCTATTCATTCGGAAGGAAATCAGCCCTGAGTGCTCACTGGAAGGACAGATCGTGTAGCTGAGGCTCCAATACTTTGGCCACCTCATGAGAAGAGAAGACTCCCTGGAAAAGACCCTGATGTTGGGAAAGATTGAGGGCACAAGAAGAAGGGGACAACAGAGGACGAGATGGTTGGACAGTGTTCTCGAAGCTACAAACATGAGTTTGACCAAACTGTGGGAGGCAGTGGAAGACAGGAGGTCCTGGGGTGCTCTGGTCCAGGGGGTCACAAAGAGTCGGACACGACTAAACGACTCAACAACAACAGTTCCTGCCTGCACCCTGTCCTGCTCTTCTGCCAGAGTTCCTGACCACACCCGACTCCTTGCCTTGGACCCCGCTTCAGCCTTGACAGACAGGCTCCATACCACACCCTTGACCTCGGACTGGACTCAGGCCATGGCGCTCAGTAACCCCCGGGATCAGCACACAGGAGGAAAGAAGATTTGCAGTGGGCTTTGTGGCTGTACATGGATTTTGTGGCTGTACACGGACACCTGTTTTGCGGGTTTGCTATGCAGTCCTGAATAGGTTGGGATGGATCCTAGCAGTCTGGGCTCTCCTCTCCTTTGCAGGAAACCCAAGTTCTTAGAGATATAGCAGCTGCCTCGCTCCTCCTCCGCCCTCTGGCTCCGTTCGACATCTGCTCTTCCTTCCTGAATTAAAATTCACAAGCATCACTCACCCGGGGCTGCCCTATCAACGATTCTGAGCAGGATTTTCTTTCCCCCAATGGTGACTTTATCTGACAGTAAGATATGGATTTATACCCCTGTGGAAGGAGCAGCTAAGTTCGGTAACACAATGACCTTTTTGACCTGTAAGCAGCTGGCAGGGGGAGGTTATTCACACCAGGAAATGTCAAGGGGCTGGAGAGAGACCACGCTTGGGAGGGAGGGAGTTTGGGAAGGGGAAATGCAAAAGCCAGCAGCACCCCCTAAATTTTTGGGGAGAGAGATCTGGAAGAGAGATTCTTGCTTTCTCGTATCAAGAGTTAAGCACAATGGTGACTGCTCCAAGCACATTAAAACTTGGCTTGATTTGCATCTGTCCTCATCCACCTTTAAACAAGCATTGCCCCTGAAAATACCTAGGCTTGAAAAAATCCCAGACACTTAGCTTTGCAAATAAGTGAATGTTTTACTCACGGAGTTGACAGAAGTCACAGCAAACAAGTCTCCATCTGCTGGCAGTAAAACAAAGAGGGGAAAAGGTTCCAAAGAACTTTAAAAAGGAAAAGAACTTGGTTTCCTTACCAATAGGATCATGCAATGTTTGGGTTAGCAGGCTGCAGATGCAGGCTGTAAAAATCTCTATTCCTTCACTTGGGTTTTCTTGCAGATGGGTGCCATAGCTGTCTGGTGCCTTGATTGTTCCAGGAATCCGGGGGGTGTGGGGTGTGGGCAGGACAGAGGCTGCTGAGAGTCTTTGAAATCGACACTTTCCTGAATTTTGCAATGCAGTTCTCCAGGCAAGCACTGTGTGCAAAGATGCATTTAATAACATAAGGTAAAGGTAAAGGGACCCCTGACCATTAGGTCCAGTCATGGACGACTCTGGGGTTGCGGCGCTCATCTCGCTTTATTGGCCGAGGGAGCCGGCGTACAGCTTCCAAGTCATGTGGCCAGCATGACTAAGCCGCTTCTGGCGAACCAGAGCAGCGCATGGAAACACCATTTACCTTCCCGCTGGAGCGGTACCTATTTATCTACTTGCACTTTGACGTGCTTTCGAACTGCTAGGTTGGCAGGAGCAGGGGCCGAGCAACAGGAGCTCCCCCCGTCACAGGGATTCGAACCGTCTATCTTCTGATCGGCAAGTCCTAGGCTCTGTGGTTTAACCCACAGCGCCACCCGCATCCCACAGTGTGCCTAAAAATGCCTATACAGTGGTACCTCGAGTTACATACACTTCAGGTTACAGACTCCGCTAACCCAGAAAGAGTACCTCGGGTTAAGAACTTTGCTTCAGAATGAGAACAGAAATCAGGCTCCGGAGGTGCGGCGGCAGCAGGAGACCCATTAGCTAAAGTGGTGCTTCAGGTTAAGAACAGTTTCAGGTTAAGTACGGACCTCCGGAACGAATTAAGTACTTAACCTTAGGTACCACTGTATTAGTAAGAAAAAAACATACAAAAATGCATTAACTTAGGGAAAACGTGAATGCTGAGAAAACGCACTTTGTTGGGCTATATTACATACAAAAAAATGTGGATATTGAAGGGGAGGAAATGCATGAAAATGCTTGCGAGTTGCAAATGCAACAGAGTCCAAACCAAACAAGGTCAAGCAACAGAGAAGCCCAAATGGGATCCAGGGACAAAATCAGCAACAGGCAAAGGTCATTATTTGCCTGCTTGCTTTAAGGGTTTTTACTACTCCCTCCTGCTTTAGCAGCTCCTCGTGGTAACTTTGGAAGCAATTGAATTCTGACCTCCAGAGCCTTTGAAGCCCACCCTGAATTGGGTGTGGGTATGCTGGGGCTGTAGGGACGCGGGTGGCGCTGTGGGTTAAACCAGAGCCTAGGGCTTGCTGATCAGAAGGTCAGCGGTTCAAATCCCTGTGACAGGGTGAGCTCCTGTTGCTCGGTCCCAGCTCCTGCCAACCTACCAGTTTGAAAGCACGTCAAAGTGCAAGTAGATAAATAGGTACCGCTACGGCAGGAAGGTAAACGCCGTTTCCGTGCGCTGCTCTGGTTCGCCAGAAGCGGCTTAGTCATGCTGGCCACATGACCCGGAAACTGTACGCCGGCTCCCTTGGCCAGTAAAGCGAGATGAGCGCCGCAACCCCAGAGTCGGTCACGACTGGACCTAATGGTCAGGGGTCTCTTTACAGTGGTACCTTGGGTTAAGTACTTAATTTGTTCTGGAGGTCCATACTTAACCTGAAACTGTTCTTAACCTGAAGCCCCACTTTAGCTAATGGGGCCTCCTGCTGCCGCTGCGCCACCAGAGCAGAATTTCTGTTCTGATCCTGAAGCAAAGTTCTTAACCCGAGGTAATATTTCTGGGTTAACGGAGTCTGTAACCTGATTCATATGTAACCCGAGGTACCACTGTACCTTTATGCTGGGGCTGTGCAAATTTGAGGTCGACGCAGATCTGTGGGCATTCAAGGACTTTGCCATTGCTATATATAGAAGAGTGGGGCTCAGCCCCACATCTGCCTCCTCTCCCCTGGCATGCCTCCAACTCCCCCCCCCCCGTTCCCACCACAGCCCCATTTCCCCCTCCCCACCCGCAGTGCAGTGGCCCCCATTCGTGGCAGATAGCTCTCCCAGCCATTTCCAAAATGCGTAACAAGGGTTCCGGAGGAGAAGAAGGGAAGAGACCCATCTTCCGGCTTTTCTGAGTCCTTCATGCTCTTTTTTATCTCTGCCTCAGATCAAATAGCTTTTTTGCTCAGCCTTGTTCATCAAAGATTTATCTGTCTGACTTACATCTGGGGGGAACTGAGGTCTGAATCTCCCGGCTCGGTTTCCTTCGGTGCGATAAGGCGAGGTCTTTTTGCTTCCCAATCCCTGTAGGGTCTTAGCCGGCTACCAAGCTGGTCGGTTTTAGCACCACTTCTACTTAACACCCCCCCCCTCCTGATCCCATCACAGCTTCTCAGCTACGATAAATAAGCCTTGTGAGATCTACAGAGAGTCACACGTTCTTCCTCGATGGAAACGGCATGTGTTCTCGATCTCTGGGGATTCTCCTTCATTTCATAGCCATGTTCGCGTGAGTCTGCTTTGCTGCCTGAATTCACTGCCCCCGCTATGTACCTCACACCCTCTGAAGCGATCAAAGAGTTATCCTCTCAGACCATTTGCAAAGGTATTGCCTGTTCCTCTCCTTGGTTTCTGCACGTTTCAGGTGATTGTGAGAAACCCAGTATTAAACATTCCCTGCCATGTCCCAGAATGATGTTTTGGCATTGCAGGAAATCTAAGATGGAGTATATCACAGTTGGAATGTACAGTGGTACCTCGGGTTACAGACGCTTCAGGTTACAGATGCTTCAGGTTACAGATGCTTCAGGTTACAGACTCCGCTAACCCAGAAATAGTACCTCGGGTTAACAACTTTGCTTCAGGATAAGAACAGAAATCGTGCTCCGGCAGCATGGCGGCAGCAGGAGGCCCCATTAACTAAAGTGGTGCTTCAGGTTAAGAACACTTTCAGGTTAAGAATGGACCTCCAGAATGAATTAAGTTCTGGAAATGTCACAACGGTTTTCCACAATCAAGATGGCGACGTGAGCGGCAGCCTTGTCTTATGCTCGGTAAAGCTATATTTTTATTATCTGCTTTGACGGGTTCTAAGGGCTCTAAGATGCCTTAAGGCGTTTATTTTAGAAGTTTTATGGTTTAGATTATTTCTACTTCTCCCATAAATCTGCAAGAAAACGCGGCAGATAAAGACTGTTAAAGGGAGTAGGGCTCATTAACAGCACAACCTGCCCTGACCCTGCTATTTTGAGAAATTTTCTCCCTATTTTCTTGCCGACATGAGAGGGAAGAAACGCCGCAGGCAGCATTCCAATGAAGCTACGAGCACTGCCAAAAAACAGACAAATATCAGGGATTTCTTGCCTGACAATGACCTAAATGAGATCTGTAGAAACTTCCCCACAGCAAACAGCTATGAGGTCCTTGCTCCCAGTACTACTCATGAGGAGCCTGCCGGCATTGTGGATGGCCCACAACTAGCCTCGAGCCTGTGTATGAAGGAACAGATGGAACAGACTCTTGAGTCCCTGCAAAAAACTTCACCTGAATTATCCCAGTCACCAGCCCAGTTAAACAAGGACCGAGAGGCACTGGAACTGCTAATCTGCCAGACTGAGTTGATAACACATACCATCACCAACTTATATAAAAGGCTGGATGGGATCGAAAAGAAGCTTGAAAAAGTCTTTGGCTTGTTCAGTTGCCCCCCCTCACTTCCTCAGCTTAACAATATTGCAAACTCCGCTCACCCCTGCCCAAGTGTGCAGGCCAACCTTGCACAAAAACAAGTGAGATGCCTGCCCAACCAAGTACAAAACTCAAGTCTGCAACTCCAGAACAGCAAACTTGCAGTACTGGTGGGAAACCACCCCTTGAATTATAACAAATGGGCGGATAAACATTCGGTCACAAATTCCCTGACCCAACTGCTGGGGCAGACATTACGCCCCGTAGATATCGTGGACATCGCATGGCTGCCTTCTGGACCTTATATGAGACGTATGGTTATTAACTTTAGATCTGCCCATTTCGTTGCAAAGATTCTAAAATTAAGAAACCGCACAAGAAAATGGTACATCTATTTTACAAGGGTATTCACCAATCTGACCCGTACACCGCTATGCACCAGGATAGGTGCTGTCGGTGTTGATGCTGGGCCTGTGCGCCATAAAGAACAAATAGACGGGGGAATGGAGCCGGGATCTATTACCCCACAGGGAGTGGCAAGCCTGCCCGCAAATGACTTAATTGATTTCCTACACCCCCCGCTTGGTACCCTGGTCTCTACGTGCAACGAGCCTGGCATTGGACTACCCAAGCAAGACCAGTCTGAAATGCTCTCGTCCTCATATGCCTCGATGCCAGAATTGGAGGCTTCCATTATTCTAAGCCCAATACGCAATCAAGATCCACAGCTTTTGTCAAATTTTGACCCGCTAGCAGTACCGACGCAAGATGCAGCTGTCGACCTGCTACCTGTACAGCCTATACGGGTCGGCAAAACCCTTGCTCTGCGAAAACCAGCTGAACATCATGATACATCAGCTGAACAACATGATATTTGTAACGGTGTCATCGAAGATCCTCTGGGCCAAATCAACCTATTGGCCCCCCAGTTAAAGCTATCACACCTATCTAGGGACCAGCGACCTCAAACCTGGAACCACCAAGCAGGGCAGATAGAGGAGGAGCCCAGCTCAGGAGCCTCAAACCACCGGAAAAGAGATTGACTGCCACTATTTCCACCATCACCCTATTTCCACATTCTATCCTGGAATGTGGCGGGATGGCTATCTAAGCAGGGTGACGTCGACCTTCTGGATTTCCTTACAAAATTTCAGATTTTATGTCTACAGGAGACATGGTGTCTAGATCTCCATGTCCCCTCTTTACAGGGATACGAAGCCTTTGCTACCCCTGCGATAAAACCAAATTCCCGAGGCCGACCTAGTGGTGGTTTAGTCACTTTTGTTTCTACCAAGCTAAAGTGCAAGGCCCGGCAACAGCAGTGGGTGAAGAGTAACAATTTACAAATCTTACTTATTTCTAGCAGTGAAGGAGGAGATTTCCTTTGCTTTAATATATATATCCCTCCCATAGGCACCCCTCCCCAGTCGTCACAAATCTGGGAAGATTTAGAGCTATGTTTGGAGAAGGCTGAACTAGAACTCCCTGGCATGGATATCCTGCTGGCAGGTGATTTCAACGCCAGGATAGGAAATGACATTAATACGTACTGCTCTAAATCTCAGTTCCTGCCAGAGGCAGATTGGTTTATTCCCTGGTCCTCTGACGATAAGGTCTTGAATAAGGCAGGCATTACATTATTGGAGGCTGCCTTCAAACATAATTTGTATAATTTGCATGGTACCCATATGGACAGGTCAGGGGGTTTCTTTTCTTTTCTTGGACCTAGAGGTGCGAGCGTTATTGATTATATCCTGGTCTCCCCAAAACTCTTGGAGAGGTCACAGGGCTTCAGGACTTTCAATAGAATTGAGAGTGATCATCTTCCTATATCAATTTCACTAATTCCCCGTGGTTTGGTGGATCCGCAATACCGCAATCACTGTGCAGACCCACCTCCAACTCTGGCCCTTCGTAGGCGTAAATGGAACAGCGACCTGGAATCTAAAATCAAACTACACCTGCATTCATTAGACTTACTGGCCTTGAGAGACCAGTGTATCTCATCTATTTCTGACCCCTTTTCAACATTTCAGCAGGTCTCAGAGTCGCTCTTCCCACTACTCACGAATTCCAACCCTCCCAAAAAACAAAACAACTCGAGGGCCTGGTTCGACAAAGACTGTAGGAATCTAAGATCTTTGCTTAGGAAATTACAAAATAAGGTAAAACAGGAAGGGACCCTGTCCTCATTGGAAAACCTGCACAGGTGGCGTTCTCATTATAAAAATACTCTAAAATTTAAGAAATCCCTCTACAGAAAGGAACAATGGGAGGCACTTGACAAAGCGATCAAATTGCGGGACGACAAAAAGTTCTGGGAAATAATTGCTCAGGGAGTTTCACCCAAAGGGAAAATTGTAACCAACAGTATTTCATCTAACTTATGGTACCAACATTTTTCCCGGCTATATACAGCTCCAAACATTGCTAAACCGAGCCAGTTTCCTCCTCTTAAAAACGATCTATTAATGGGCTGGGATCCTGTTACCGAATCAGAATGTTTACAGCTAATTAAAACACTCAAGAATGGCAAAGCTCCCGGTGAGGATATGATTCCTCCTGAGGTGTTTAAACTAAATGCCCAGTGGTGGGCTGCTATTTTGGCCCAACTTTTTACGGTAATAAATGATATATGCAAAATCCCAGAAAACTGGAAACTGAGCCTGGTAGCCCCCATCTATAAGAAGGGAGACCCCCAAGACCCCTCAAACTATCGCCCCATAAGTCTCCTGGACATTGTGTATAAACTTTATACTCGCTACCTGCTAAATAAACTGGTTGACTGGACTGACCACTCTAACCTGCTTAATCCGGAGCAGGCAGGGTTTAGAAAGGGCCATAGTACAACAGGCCATTGTCTGGTACTACAGACAATGATAGATAAGTATACAAAGGTAAATAAGAGCAAACTTTTTGTGGCTTTTGTAGATCTTACATCCGCTTTTGATTCAATCTGTAGGGACAAATTATGGCAAAAACTATATGAAACAGATATTGATAGACGACTTCTCAAAATACTTAGAGAGTTACATTCAGACACCACAGTTAAAATCAGAACTGGGATGTCAGGCAACTATACTGACCCACTGCCACTGGGGAAAGGGGTTAAACAGGGCTGTTTGTTAGCGCCGTTCCTCTTTAATTTCTATATAAATGACATTGTTCAACATATGGCAAAGTATAAGTCATCAGCTCCTGCCCTGGAAGGCAAACACCTGAATATATTACTATATGCTGATGACATGGCTGTCATGGCACTTACTCGAAGGGGCCTACATAGCATGCTGGAGGGGCTCGCAGCTTATTGTTCCCAAAACTCTCTAAAGATAAATTATGACAAAACAAAAATTGTGGTATTTACTAGAGCTCGCCACACATTTAGATGGTCTTTAGATGAACACAAAATTGAACAGTGTCTTTTTTTTAAATATCTTGGTATCACTTTCCAAGCTACATCTAGCTGGCTTGCCCACTTCAAGACTGTAGCCCTTCTAACACGTAGGACAATCGGTGCTCTGCTCAGCTTTTTTTATTCGAGGGGAGGGCAACTGGTGATCCCGGCACTAAAAGCTTTTGTTGGAAAAGTGATTCCCCAGATGCTATATGGAGTAGAACTCTGGGGATGGAATCAGAAGCTGTTAGAACGGCTTGAAATCTTCCAAAATTTTTACCTCAGAAGAATTCTAGGCCTCCCTCAGAGTACTCCGGCAGCTCTCCTAAGAGTGGAAGTAGGATTACCTTCTGTGTCTGCCAGGGCCCACTTAAGATTCCTGCGTTTTTTCACCAACCTCACAGATGCCCCAAACACCTTATTGGCTAAACAAGCCTTTGTATCATTACAAAATAATACTACTTGGCATAAAAACCTACTAGATATCCTATCCAGATACAATCTACCTGAGTTTAATACCCTTAAATTGTGGAGCCCTGATAAAGTTCGGGAATGGATCTTTGAAAAAGACGCCTTTTTGGACTCCACAAAGATAAAAAACTCTGGGTTTTCCTACTGGTTTCCCCGAGTAAAAGCAGTCAAAATCTGTGCCAACTACTTGGTGGAGATCACTGATCCCACCCTTCGGAGAGCTTTCACTATGGCACGGTTCCAAACACTGCCAACTGCATATCTGACCGGTAGATTCACAAAAACCCCAGTAGAACATCGTTTATGCCCTTGCCTTATGAAAATTAAAGAGGATCTTACACATTACCTCCTCTATTGCCCCATCTACTCGGGCTTTAGAGACGCATTGCTGCAAATTATACCCAACTCTATAACCAATCCTGAAGATAGAGTAAAATTTTTGTTAGTTGATGCAAACCCACGTATTACCCATGTGGTAGCGGTTTTTGTGATGAAGGCCATGAAAGCCAGGGAAAGATTTATGGATGACAATGTAAAGACCCCTTCATCGTCTGTTTAACTCGTTGCTTGTTTTCCCTCTCTTTCTATTTTGTGGGATGAAGGTTTTGTTGGCGTAGTATGTAATGAATTTTAATATTTTTTAACTATTGTTGTGTTAATGTTTGTGTACAGGCATGGTCCTCACAATAAACGGATTTGATTTGATTTGAATTAAGTTCTTAAGGTAAAGGGACCCCTGACCGTTAGGTCCAGTTGCAAACAACTCGGGTTGCAGTGCTCATCTTGCTTTACTGGCCGAGGGAGCAGGCGTACAACTTCCGGGTCATGTGGCCAGCATGCTCTGGCGAACCAGAGCAGCGCACAGAAACGCCGTTCACCTTCCCGCCGGAGCGGTACCTATTTATCTACTTGCGCTTTGATGTGCTTTCGACCTGCTAGGTTGGCAGGAGCAGGGACCGAGCAACAGGAGCTCACCCCGTCGCGGGGATTCGAACTGCCAACCTTCTGATCGGCAAGCCCTAGGCTCTGTGGTTTAGACCACAGCACCACCCACATCCCTAACCCGAGGTACCAGTGTACAAATCTGCCAAATTTGCTTTCTCTCTGTTCTGTTCTCTGTTCTGTTTTGAATATGCTGAACTAGAACAAGAACTAGAACAAGAACTAGTTCCTTAAAAAAGTCATAGGCAAATTCGGCCCTCCAGATGTTTTTGGGACTGCAGTACCCATCATCCCTGTCCACTGGTCCTGTTAGCTAGGGATCATGGGAGTTGTAGTCCCAAAACATCTGGAGGGCCAAGTTTGGGGGTGCCTGCCTTAAAAGAAAAAAAGAACTTTCCAAGCTCTGGGCATTATGCAGGATCAGACTGGCTGCAGGGCTTCCGAATGCTACCTTTTACGAAGGGCTGGCATTGTAGCAACACAGACTGCTTTTCTATGCAAGGCCCCAGGAACGAATCAAATTGCCTCCTGCCCAGGGGTGAGCCAACCTGCCAACTTTGGTTTCTCGTTTTTGCAACCTCAAGTTTGGTTCTCTACATTCCAACATTAGATTGCCCCTTCTCATCATCCCCTTCTCCTTGTGCCCTCAGTCTTTCCCAACATCGGGGTCTTTTCCAGGGAGTCTTCTCTTCTCATGAGGTGGCCAAAGTCTTGGAGCCTCAGCTTCAGGATCTGTCCTTCCAGTGAGCACTCAGGGCTGATTCCCTTCAGAATGGAGAGGTTTGATCTTCTTGCAGTCCATGGGACTCTCAAGAGTCTCCTCCAGCACCAGAATTCAAAAGCGTCAATTCTTCGGTGATCAGCCTTCTTTATGGTCCAGCTCTCACTTCCATACATCACTACTGGGAAAACCATAGCTTTGACTATATGGACCTTGGTCGGCAAGGTGATGTCTCTGCTTTTTAAGATGCTGTAAGATGGAGCAGGAACTGGCAAGCCACTCCAGTATCCCTGCCTAGAAAACTCCATGAACAAAGACAACAGGCATATCGCTACCCTAAGGAGTCTCAAAGCGGCTAACAATCTCCTCTCCCTTCCTCCCCCACAACAAACACTCTGTGAGGTGAGTGGGGCTGAGAGACTTCAGAGAAGTGTGAGTAGCCCAAGGTCACCCAGCAGCTGCATGTGGAGGAGCAGGGAAGTGAACCCGGTTCCCCAGATTACGAGTCCACCGCTCTTAACCACTACACCACACTGGCTCTGGAGTTTGTCACCCGAAGCGTCTGTAACCCGAGGTACCACTGTATCTTTTTTGGAGGGGGAATCACAGGTTTCCTCTTGCTACTGTCCTTCTCCCTGCCCCCACCCCTCACTGGCTTGAGAGATGCCCATAAAGCAAGCTTTCTCATCAGGCTCTTCCTGTCGAGGCCACAAATATAATGTCCATTTCTGCAGAGTTACTTAGCTCGTTGGAGTGAGTAATAACATTATCCGCCATCAGCTCCTTTGCCAGCGCGGCGGCTCCAGCTCCCCCCCCTTCTCCTTACAGAGTGCCATTAATTAACGACCATGAACTTTTACGCGCCCTTTTTATGCTGCCAGGGACGACGTTCTGTCCGTAATGCTCTAGCTTCCTTGCTGCTTTTATGGAGCCATCGGTGGGTAAGGAGGAAGGGCGGGGAGAGGAGGAGCAGGGATGAGATGTGCGCAGGTGACACTTGACGCCACAGCGATGCTCCGGCGATCCTTAGAGAGTCTCTCCAGACTTTGGAGTTGTGGATTACGTGGGCTTCTCTCTGAAGTGGAACCGATGAGTTCGGTTACGCCGTTTTTTCATTTCCCAAGTTTCATACACGGGCAATTTGCCACGGCGCCGAATGCCTTCAATGCGTTTTATGCTACATTACTGATGTGGAGCTGCACGCTCGGGCACCTGCTTGGCATGTAGAAGAAGAAGAAGAAGAAGAGTTTGGATTTGATATCCCGCCTTTCACTCCCCTTCAGGAGTCTCAAAGCGGCTAACATTCTCCTTTCCCTTCCTCCCCCACAACAAACACTCTGTGAGGTGAGTGGGGCTGAGAGACTTCAAAGAAGTGTGACTGGCCCAAGGTCACCCAGCAGCTGCATGTGGAGGAGCGGAGACACAAACCCGGTTACCCAGATTACGTGACTACCGCTCTTAACCACTACACCACACTGGCTCTCTAGGCCTCAGGCTCATCCCCAACATCATCTCCAGGCAGGTCTGGGAAAAGCAGTGCAGGAGTGTTTCAACCAATGTGGGGCTGAAAGCCATGACCCTGGAAGAGGCATCCTGATTCCCCTCCCTCCACCAAGGAGGCCCCTTCCTTTGCTTCATGGCTTGGCCATCACTGGACACCTTGTTCATTCATTCATTCATTCAACCTATCTGAAACCATTAAAGGTAAAGGGACCCCTGACCATTAGATCCAGTCGTGGCCGACTCTGGGGTTGCGGCGCTCATCTCGCTTTATTGGCCGAGGGAGCCGGCGTACAGCTTCTGGGTCATGTGGCCAGCAGGACTAAGCCGCTTCTGGCGAACAAGAGCAGCGCACGGAAACGCCGTCTACCTTCCCGCCGGAGCGGTACCTATTTATCTACTTGCACTTTGATGTTCTTTCAAACTGCTAGGTTGGCAGGAGCAGGGACCGAGCAACGGGAGCTCACCCCGTCGCGGGGATTCGAACCACCGACCTTCTGATCGCAAGTCCTAGGCTCTGTGGTTTAACCCACAGCGCCACCCACGTCCCTATGGTAAAGGGACCCCTGACCATTAGATCCAGTCGTGACCGACTCTGGGGTTGCGGCGCTCATCTCGCTTTATTGGCCGAGGGAGCCGGCGTACAGCTTCCAGGTCATGTGGCCAGCATGACTAAGCCGCTTCTGGCAAACCAGAGTAGTGCACGGAAACGCCATCTACCTTCCTGCCGGAGCGGTACCTATTTATCTATTTGCACTTTGACGTGCTTTCGAACTGCTAGGTTGGCAGAAGCAGGGACCGAGCAACAGGCGCTCACCCCGTCGCGGGGATTCAAACCACCGACCTTCTGATCGACAAGTCCTAGGCTCTGTGGTTTAACCCACAGCGCCACCCGCATCCCTTGAGCAATGATGGAGAATGGTTAAATTGGCAAAAATGTATAAAAACAAAAAGAAAGTGTTGGAGATGTGAAACAGAAGGTACGTTTTATCATATGTGGTGGGACTGTAAGAAGGTAAAAGCCGACTGGGAAATGATATACAATGAATTGAAGAAAATGTTAAAAATAACTTTTGTAAAAAAAAAAAAAAAACCTTTTTATTAGGTATTTTAGGTCGAGACATACCAAAAGAAATGAGGACTTTATTTATTTATTTATTTATTTATTTATTTATGCCACTACAGCAGCAAGAATGTTGATTGCACAAAATTGGAAGACTGGAGAAATACCAACTAAAGGACAATGGCAAGAGAAGTTGATGAACGATGCAGAACTGGCAAAAATGACAAACTAAGAGAAAAAGACAACAGAGACTTTGAAAAAGATTGGGAACCATTCATATTATATTTGCAGAAACAAAGAAAGTCAATAGACTTGATGGCAGGATTTAAATAAACATTCACATTATCAGCATCAGAAAATGTTCAGAAGATAGTGAAATATGATGGTGTATTTACTTTTGTTTTTTAGGTTTGATGTTATGCTATTAATAACTTTTTCTGTTGAGAGATAGCAAAGTGGGTGAAAATAGAAACAAACCAGAAACGCAAGTTGGGGGAAGTCTTGTAGGGGAGGGAGGGAGGAATATATAGTAAATATTAAGAATTTGAGATGTATGTAATGAATGAAAAAGAAAAATGAATTAAAAAACATTATTAAAAAAGAGAGAGAGAGAGAGAGAGAGAATGGAAGACTCGCTGGCCTTGGGGAGCTCAATAATAATAATAATAATAATAATAATAATAATAATAATATATTTATACCCCGCCCATCTGGCTGGGCTTCCCCAGCCACTCTGGGCAGCTTCCAAAAAAAATATTAAAATACTGTAATAGATCAAACATTAAAAGCTTCCCTAAATAGGGTTGCCTTCAGATGTCTTCTAAAAGTCTGGTAGTTGTTGTTCTCTTTGACATCTGGTGGGAGGGCGTTCCACAGGGCGGGTGCCACCACCAAGAAGGCCCTCTGCCTGGTTCCCTGTAACTTGGCTTCTCGCAATGAGGGAACCGCTAGAAGGCCCTTGCAGCTGGACCTCAGTGTCTGGGCAGAACGATGGGGGTGGAGACGCTCCTTCAGGTATACTGGACCGAGGCCGTTTAGGGCTTTCAAGGTCAGCACCAACACTTTGAATTGTGCTGGGAAATGTACTGGGAGCCAATGTAGATCTTTCAAGACCGGTGTTATATGGTCTCGGCAGCCGTTCCCAGTCACCAGTCTAGCTGCCGCGTTCTGGATTAGTTGTAGTTTCCGGGTCACCTTCAAAGGTAGCCCCACAGAGAGCGCATTGCAGTAGTCCAAGCGGGAGATAGCACTGATCTTTCCAGATGGTTTTTGAGATCCTCCTATTTGTGTTGTCTAGACGCAAGATGGGCAACTCCGAAGCCATGCCCAGCACATCGTTTCCTAAAAGGAGGGTTGGGTGATTATTCCAAACACACGTAAGCTCACACATATAGTGCCTTGATTAGGAAGGTTCATTATGGTGGATGGGAGCTTGCGGCATTCGGGAGTTCATTAAGGGAAATGGGCCATTAAGGGAAAACGAAGCAATTTGGGGGAGGGGGGGTACTTTGGCTCCGTAATGGAGAAACTCCTTCCTTCCCTAGGGCTTTGCGTCTCCAGTCAGTGGTAAGGGAACTAGCAAGGAAGGAAAGGGAAACCAGGCTGAGAAAGCTTTAAACATGAGGTCTAGAAGCCGGGTAGTGAAGCTGAGAGGCGACTGCTGCAATTTCGTGTTCGTCCGAGGACAGAAATGGAAATCGCAGGAGTGAATATGAGCAGTGTTTGCAGAACGCGAATACAGTGGTACCTCGGGTTAAGTACTTAATTCGTTCTGGAGGTCCGTTCTTAACTTGAAACTGTTCTTAACCTGAAGCACCACTTTAGCTAATGGGGCCTCCCGCTGCTGCCGTGCCGCCGGAGCACGATTTCTGTTCTCATCCTGAAGCAAAGTTCTTAACCCGAGGTACTATTTCTGGGTTAGCAGAGTCTGTAACCTGAAGCGTCTGTAACCCGAGGTACCACTGTATTTGTTTTGTTTGTTTTTTCAATTTTTTCAATTAATTTTCCAAAAAATTTAAAACAAACAAACACGCATACATCCTATCTATAATTAAACCAATCTTGGTAACATTATTAAGTGACTTCCTCAAATCCCCTTGGTTGAATTTCATTATATATCATTTTAACAGTTTTCCAAAATCAATTTTCTCAAAAAATTAACTTGATCACTTAACATCTTTCATTCTTTCTAAATTAGCTTCAAACATCTTGAATCCTATCCTTACATATTTAAATCCTAAGCCTATCTAATATTTGCAAGCTTTCCCAATTAAATTATTTAGCCAATTAATCTTTAAATTTCATCCATTCTTCCTGGTACTCCTCCTCCTCCTCCTGGTTGCGGGCTCTTCCAGTCGGGTCGGCCAGCTCTGAAAAATCCATCATCTTCATCTGCCAATCTTCCACTGTTGGTTTTCCAAGAGGTACCACTGTATTTGTAGACTGTTTGCAAATATGAGCAGCATTCGCCAATGCTGGGGTTTTTTTAGTCTGCAAATAATTGTGTTGTTTTATGCAAGGGTTGTTGGTTTTTTTACCTCCCCCCCCCCAATGCATTGGAATCGGTTGCGTCATTAATTGCACGAGTTTTGCCCATTGCAGTTAGCAAGCTGAGGTTTTAGCGGGAGCTGAACTGCAGCGGTTTCCCAGTAGTTACCCGGAAGTAACGGAACATGTTACTTTTGGGTTCCGCCGCTCGCGCAAGCACAGATGCTCAAAATGACACCATGCGCATGTGCGGAAGCGGTAAAATGCAACCCGTGCATGCGCAGACGCGCAGCCACATGTTATGTTTGCTTCAGGATGCGAACGGGGCTCCGAAACGGATCCCGTTCACATCCAGAGGTACCACTGTGATAGAATTCTGAAGCCTGACAAGGAAAAGGCAGAGACTATGGGAAGAGCTTAGACAGCAGCTTAAAAAGTAGAGACATCACCTTGAAGACAAAGGTCCGTATAGTAAAAGCTATGGTTTTCCCAGTAGTGATGTATGGAAGTGAGAGCTGGACCATAAAGAAGGCTGATTGCCAAAGAATTGGTGCTTTTGAATTATGGTGTTGGAGGAGACTCTTGAGAGTCCCATGGACTGCAAGAAGATCAAACCTCTCCATTCTGAAGGAAATCAGCCCTGAGTGCTCACTGGAAGGACAGATCCTGAAGCTGAGGCTCCAATACTTTGGCCATCTCATGAGAAGAGAAGACTCCCTGGAAAAGACCCTGATGCTGGGAAAGATTGAGAGCACAAGGAGAAGGGGACGACAGAGGACGAGATGGTTGGACAGTGTTCTCGAAGCTACCAGCATGAGTCTGACCAAACTGCGGGAGGCAGGAGTGCCTGGCGTGCTCTGGTCCAGGGGGTCACGAAGAGGCGGACACGACTAAACGACTAAACAACAACGAACTGCAGCGGAATGGAAGCAGCACTGACTGTGATGGACCAAGGCCAGGACAGAAATCCTTGCATTCCTTGCTGCATCTTAGCAACCACAGCAACAAATTGATTTTCCCTCCGCCCATGCTCCTTTCTTTCCTCCCCACTCAGCTCTCCTGCAAAATTCCTGCAAGACAAGGGCGGGTGGAGAGAGGTTAGAAGTACCCCCCCCCCCCCGCTTTTTCCCTTTCTGCTGCTGCAGCAGCTGGAGAATTTACAGCGCGCACTTCATAAACCTAAGTGTTTCTCAGACAGCTGTTGGTAAACATTACAAATTATTCTGTCTCATCCCCGGCACAGAGCACGCCTGTGCTACCCAGCAGAGAAGCCGGGAACTGGTGGAAAATTTTACAGGCTTCCCTTGGAGAGACATAAGATCCCTTCCATCCTATGACACAGTTGAAAGGGGGGAGATTATCAGAGGGCAAAAAGAAAAATGGCACCCTCTCAGAACTTAGAATCGTAGAGTTGTACAATTGGAAGGGAAACCCCCCCCCCAAAGGGATTCTACCAAATGGCGGCCTTGCCTTAGGGGACGCCGCAGATTTCGAACCCGTCGTAAATCAGCATCGCGTCGTGGAAATCTCCCAAAGAACTTCGGGATGCTGTGATCTGTGTGGTGTGGAGATTGTGAAGCCTGCCTGCGTAGCTCAGCTGGTTAGAGCAGATGGTGCTGAGGTTGCAGGTTCGATCCCTGCATATCCCTGCATTGCAGGGGCAGATCGGTGTTTTCCCAAACTTGGGTCTCTCCAGCCGTTTTTGAACTACAGTTCCCATCATCCCTGACTCCTGGTTCTGCTAGCTAGGGATGATGGGAGTTGTAGTCCAAAAAGAGCTGGAGACCCATGTGGCGATCACACACAGGGCCCCCAGACGTTTGACAGTCTATTGACCCTGTGCCGCCACTGCAATTGCTTTTTCTTTTCTTTTTTATATAACATTTTTATTCATTTTCCAATACAAAGTTATACAATTCGTACATCTTAATTACATCCCATTTCTCTTTTTTGACTTCCCTCAGCCTGTCTGAAATTCCTTCATAACTTTACTTCTTCCACATTTTTAACTAATAATATTCTGACATTTCTTTTCACAGAGCTTCATTAAAACTTACAAACGTTATCTGATTATCACTTAATTTTTGCATATACTCTGTAAATTTCTTCCAATCTTCTGTAAATCTCTGATCTTGTCGATTTCAGATCCTTCCAGTCAGTCTATCGAGTTCTGCATAGTCTATCATTTTCATTCTCCATTCTTCTTTCGTAGGTAGCTCCTCACTGCGATTGCTTTTTCCGCTGCCACCACCCCGTATCTCACGGGGACACACAGAGTCCAGTCAGTTGTTAACATAAACAAATAATCAAGTTTATTTTTAAACGCAGGAACAAGCTTATGGTTTGTTAATTTTTCTCTTGTCAGTTTCTTATTCTTAGTTCCTAACAACTCCAAACTGATTATTCCCAACTATCTATCTGACTCCACCTAACAATTCCTCTCACTCTCTCACAATACAACTCTACCAACCCACACCTAAACCTCCCTCTTCCTTCTTCAACTCCCAAACCTCAACTCTCAACTCCCAAACCTCAACTCAACCTTCAAAACCTCAACTGACTTTCAAAACCTCCCACTCTACCTTTTATTCCCCCCCTTGCATTCTCACTGGCCAATCACATCACACCTATTTTAACCCTTTCCTTATGGCCCATTCTAGGAGGCAAACGCCACAACCCAAGTTTGGGAAAACGCTGGACTAGGTGGTCCTTTTCAATTTCATGATTCTGCAGAGGCTGGTAACTCGTAACTGCTGCCTCCTTGGCTGTTTTTGCTGCCAGTGTTTGAAAAGGAAAAGGTTCTGACCTCCTTTGCCAGGTCCTCAGACCCTAGTTGGCAGAAAGAGTCCTTAAGAAAGAGTACTTTGTAGAATGCTGGTTTTATTCTTAAAATCTTCTCCAACCATGACCGACAGCTTTATACATATCAAATGCAACCAGCTTTCTACCATCCAACCAGCCCACCACCACACAATCAAGGACCACTCTATATATACAGGCATATGTAGGTGAAAGGTGTCACGGTCCGGGTTACAGGCAGTTGGAGTCCCGGCTTGGTACGTCGGGACCGGGGTAGAGGTTGGGAATCAGGAATCAGCAGTCCAGGGTCAGCAGTCCAGGGGTGAGGAAGCTAAGAGTCCACAAATGAGGAAACCAGGAGTCAGGAAGCCAAGGGTCCAAGAATCAGGCTACCAGGAGTCAGGAAACTCCTGGAATTTGGAGCCCTTTTGGAGTGGACACGCAAAGAAAGAAGCTACTGGAAGCCATGTGGTGTTCAATGCCATGAGTCCAAGCTTGCGGAACTCCCTGCCAATGGAAATTCGGCAGACACCCTCCTCGCCAAACTTCAGGCACATAGCAAAGACTTTCATATCCCAGCAGGCACTTTTGGGGGGTTTATAATGAATGTTTAATGTTTTATTCTTTGTATCACTTATATAGTACTAATGATTAATCAGCATAGGTACGGGCCAGTCGTGTCCGACTCTAGGGTTGTGCGCTCATCTCACTTAAGAGGCCGGGAGCCAGCACTGTCCGAAGACACTTCCGGGTCACGTGGCCAGCGTGACAAAGCTGCTCTGGCGAGCCAGCACCAGCACAGCACACGGAAACGCCGTTTACCTTCCGGCTATAAAGCGGTACCTATTTATCTACTTGCACTGGCATGCTTTCGAACTGCTAGATGGGCAGGAGCTGGGACCGAAAGACGGGAGCTCACCCCGCCGCGGGGATTCGAACCGCCGACCATACAATCGGCAAGTCCTAGGCACTGAGGTTTTACCCACAGCGCCACCCGCGTCCCTAATCAGCATATAAATGCTTTATTTAAAGAAGAATACCTTTGCACAGGAAGAAAAAAAATAAGATGGGTCCGGGAACATATGGCAGGAACATAGGTAGCTGTCCTATTTGTCCAATTAAGCCCAATATCACCTTTTCTGATTGGCAACATCCCTGGAGCATCTTAGGCAAAAAAAAAAGTATTTTCTATCACCTGCCACCTCCTCCATTCTTGATGGAGATACTGGGGACTAAGCCGTTGGCTTTCTACATACAAGGCATGTGGTCTGTCTGTGAGTTATGTGCCCCACACACCTCTGAAAGATGCTGCAGGTATGCTAGGTGAAGAGATAATTAAAGTGGAGAGGTGGGAGGGAGGGAGCAGACTCGGGTTGCTTTGCAAAGTTTGAAAACCTGCTGACAACCACACGTTTAACTTTACGAGGGAGATATTTGTGGTGCTGCCATTCCATCTGCTCATGTAATTGGGGCAGTCGCACTGACCCACACACCAGCGTGTGGAGATGGAGTGTGAAGATTGTTGAAGTCCGGCAGCTCAAACAAATAGGTGGGAGAGCAGCTTTTCCACACGACACATTCTCTCTTACTTCAAGTATCCTTGTAAGAATGCAAATCCTTGCATATAGTGAATTAGGGGTTGTTGCTTCCTCCTCCTCCTCCTCCTCCTCCTCCTCCTCCTCCTCCTCCTCCTTCTTCTTCTTCTTCTTCTTCTTCTTCTTCTTCTTCTTCTTCTTCTTCAACGTCCCTCATTATGGATGCACAAAACCAAGCAACTTCTTCTTATGGAAACCATAAAACTACAAAACCAATGGTGCAGTGTGGGTGTGATAGAAGTATCTGGGGGGTTTATAAGTTCGGACCAGAACTTCCAGTGTGGTGTAGTGGTTAAGAGCGATAGACTCGTAATCTGGTGAATTGGGTTCGCGTCTCCGCTCCTCCACCTGCCGCTGCTGGGTGACCTTGGGCTAGTCACACTTCTCTGAAGTCTCTCAGCCCCACTCACCTCACAGAGTGTTTGTTGTGGGGGAGGAAGGGAAAGGAGAATGTTAGCCGCTTTGAGACTCCTTCGGGTAGTGATAAAGCGGGATATAAAATCCAAACTCTTCTTCTTCTTCCCACAGTAACCTGCGATTTGTATTCAAATGTAGCCTTCCCCTGACCCTGGAGGCTCCATTTAGCTATTTAGCCATCGATAAGACCTCTTCCACCGCCATGCGATTGTCTGATTCCCCTTTAAAGTTATCCAAGCTCATGTCCATTGCTGCATCTCGTGTCAGTGAATTCTACCAATTAGTCATATGTACTGAATCGACGAAGAATTGATGCTTTTGAATTGAAGAATTGATGCTTTTGAATTATGATGCTGGAGGAGACTCTTGAGAGTCCCATGGACTGCAAAAAGATCCAACCTCTCCATTCTGAAGGAAATCAGCCCTGAGTGCTCACTGGAAGGACAGATCCTGAAGCTGAGGCTCCAAGACTTTGGCCACCTCATGAGAAGAGAAGACTCCCTGGAAAAGACCCTGATGCTGGGAAAGACTGAGGGCACAAGGAGAAGGGGACGACGGAGGACGAGATGGTGGGACAGTGTTCTCGAAGCCACAAACATGAGTCTGACCAAACTGCGGGAGGCAGTGGAAGACAGGAGTGCCTGGCGTGCTCTGGTCCATGGGGTCACGAAGAGTCGGACACGACTAAACGACTAAAAGACAACATTGAATCGACCCACATTGTCACTTCTGCTTGGTGAGGAAGCTGAAGCAATTTCTCTGAGATGCAACCATTCAAGGATGGGCTGCTCTTAATCCATAGTGCACAGGGTTGCCCTTAAGGATGACTGGGAAGTTTTAGGCAGAGAAAATGCTTCTTTCCGCCCAACCTTCGATGGGGCCAAGTGTACTTCTCTTGGTCCAGATCTTGGGGAGCCAAAGCGGAAAAGGTCTTCTGAGTACATGCAATGGCAACGTCTCTGAGCTCTCTGGGTGACTCCTATAGTGTGGTGTGAGCTTGGGATATTCTGCTCCTGGGGCAAAGTTTGGGCTTAATTCTGTGTCCAGGGCAGCTGTCTACCACCTCCACCTGGTACCCTATCTGCCTGTGCACTGTCTCACCAGAGTGGTCCCTGCTCTGGTTATCTCCCGCTTGGACTACTGCCATGCGCTCTACGTGGGGCTCCCTTAGAAGGTGAGCCAGAAACTGCAATTAATCCAGAATGCAGCAACTAGACTGGTGACTGGAAGTGGCCGCCCAGACCACATAACCCCGGTCCCAAAAGACCTACACTGGCTCCCAGTATGTTTCTGAGCACAATTCAAAGTGTTGGTGCTGACTTTGAAAGCCCTAAGTGGCCTTGGCCATGTATACCTGAAGGAGCATCTCCACCCCCATCGTTCAGCCCAGACACTGAGGTCCAGCTCCAAGGGCCTTCTAGCGGTTCCCTCCCTGCGAGAAGTGAGGCTACAGGGAACCAGACAGAGGGCCTTCTCGGTGGTAGCACCCTCACTGGAATGCCCTTCCATCAGATGTCAAGGAAATAAGTAACTGTACAACCTTTAGAAGACATCTGAAGGCAGCCCTGTACAGGGACGCTTTTGATGTTTGATGTTTAATTATCTTTTTGTATATGCTGGAAGCTGCCCAGAGTGGCTGGGCAACCCAGTCAGATGGGTGGGATACAATGATGATGATGAAGAAGATGATGATGGTGATGGTGATCTTCTCTAAGGAGCAGGCATCAGGATCTCAATAGACCCACGCTATGACAGAGCTCAGATCACGACTTAAGGCTGATTCACCACCTTTAGGAGCTCTCCATGGTTCTGAACAGTCTAGTTTGCTGCCACTCCTTAAACCAGCGGTTCTCAACCTGTGGGACCCCAGATGTTGTTGGACTACAACTCCCATCATCCCTGAGCTCTGAGCTTGCTAGCTAGGGGTGATGGGAGTTGTAGTTCAACAACATCTGGGGACCCACAGGTTGAGAAAGGCTGCCTTAAACAATCCTGAGTTAGAAAGTTCAGTGGTCTATCGAAACATTCTTCTCCAATTAGCCCTTCAACCAGAACAATGAGGACTGGAACCTTACTCTGTCTTCAGGAGAAGGGTCACAGTACAGAAGTAGAGCACTGAACTTATCGTCCCTACAAACCTTTCTCCTTAAAATCGCCATTCCAAAGGCAAAACAGGCCACCTTTCGCCTTCAAAACAGCCAGCAATCGAGGTGTGATTATTGCAGTTTTATATGTAAGCTGCCTTGAGTCACTGTTAGGGAAAATGGTGGGAAATATTAATGACAGCAACAGCAACAACAGTCAGTGTACTGAGTTAGATAGATCAATGGCCAGACTCAGTGTGAGGCTGTTTCCTTTTTATATATATATAATTTATTTATTTGGTTTTCTGAATTAAAATTTTACAGAGATATATCACACATAAATCATAAAAACAAGATTCCAAGGAATCTCCTGGACTTCCATCCTCCCCTTTGTTGGTTCTATTATTAATCCTTTCCTCCCGCATCTTTTATGATAATCTAAAACTTTTTCCTCTTCCGTTAATGTCCAGAATTCAACCTTGAACTACAAGTGCTATTCCAATCCTACTAATGATTTTAACTGTTTACAATGGTCTTTAAGGTAAGTTATAAACTTTCCCTATTCCTTATTAAAAAATTTGGTCTTTCTAATTTCTGACTCTTCCGGTCATTTTAGTCCATTAACTTCATCTGACATTCTTCTTTGGTGGGAACTTTATCTTCTTTCTATCTCTGAGCCAGTAATATCTGTGCAGCTGTGGTCACATACATAAATGGTCTATTCTGCTCCTTTCAGATTTTGGCACCTAGAATTCCTAATAGGAAGGCTTCAGGCTTTTTAACAAAGGTTGTTTTAAATGTTTTAAACATTTTTTCCACAACTCATTATAGATATCATTTCTGAAAATCCTTTTACTACCAAACAATTCCACCACATATGATAAAAGGTGTGAGGCTGTTTCCTTTGCCTCACCACCGCCAACCAGGGATGGTGTTGGGATTAGAGTGTTGGACTAAAAGGTAAAAGACCCCTGGACAGTTAAGTCCAGTGAAAGGTGACTATGGGGTTGCGCCGCTCATCTCACTTTCAGGCCAGTGTTTGTCCGCAGACAGCTTTCCGAGTCATGTGGCCAGTGGGACCAAACTGCTTCTGGCACAATGGGACACCGTGACGGAAACCAGAGCGCACGGAAACATTGTTTACTTTCCCGCTGCAGTGGTACCTATTTATCTACTTGAGCTGGCGTGCTTTCGAACTGCTAGGTTGGCAGGAGCTGGGACAGAGCAAGGGGAGCTCACCCTGTTGCAGGGATTCGAACCACCGGCCTTCTGATCAGCAAGCCCAAGAGGCTCAGTGGTTTAGACCACAGCGCCACTCGCGTCCTTTTAGTGTCAGACTATGACCTGGGAGACCAGGGTTCAAATTCCCCACTCGGCCAGCATGGTGTAGTGGTTAAGAGTGGTGGACTCGTAATCTGGGGAACCGGGTTCGCTTCCCTGCTCCTCCACATGCAGCTGCTGGGTGACCTTGGGCCAGTCACACTTCTCTGAAGTCTCTCAGTCCCACTCAGCTCACAGAATATTTGTTGTGAGGGAGGAAGGGAAAGGAGATTATTAGCTGCTTTGAGACTCCTAGGGTAGTGATAAAGCGGGGTATCAAATACAAACTCTTCTTCTTCTTCTTCTTCTTCTTCTTCTTCTTCTTCTTCTTCTTCTTCTTCTTCTCTCCTCCTCACAGACCTACAAATCCCAGAACCCCTTTGAGACTACTTAAGGGGAGTGAAAGGTGGAATATCAAGTCCAAACTCCTCCTCCTCTCCCCCTCTCTGCCTAACCTACCTCACAGGGTTGTCATGGGGATTAAATGAGGAGCTGGGTGTCCACGCAAACCACATGGAGAGATCTATACAGTGATACCCCAGGTTACAGACGCTTCAGAGACAGTATGGTGTAGTGGTTAAGAGCGGTAGTCTCGTAATCTGGGGAGCCGGGTTCGCGTCTCCGCTCCTCCACCTGCAGCTGCTGGGTGACCTTGGGCCAGTCACACTTCTTTGAAGTCTCTCAGCCCCACTCACCTCACAGAGTGTTTGTTGTGGGGGAGGAAGGGAAAGGAGAATGTTGGCCGCTTTGAGACTCCTTAAAGGGAGTGAAAGGCGGGATATCAAATCCAAACTCTTCTTCTTCTTCAGGTTACAGATTCCGCTAACCCAGAAATAGTACCTCGGGTTAAGAACCTTGCTTCAGGATGAGAACAGAAATCGTGCTCCGGCGGTGTGGCAGCAGCAGGAGGCCCCATTAGCTAAAGTGGTGCTTCAGGTCGAGAACAGTTTCAGGTTAAGAACGGACCTCCAGAAAGAATTAAGTTCTTAACCTGAGGTACCACTGTAAATGCATTTTTTTAACAAAAGCCCAAACCAGCTAGTTCGCAGTGTGCAAAACTTCGCTTTGCACCATCCCAGAACATCAGAACACTGCAGCTAATTAAATTGCGGGAGGCGGGGGACAGAACCCTCAAGTCCAAGCGAGCATGGCTTTCATGATTAAGGGAGCTGAGTCGGGCAACTCTGCCTGCCGCTGCTCCCACACGGATCATGCACCAAAGTGACAGGGTAGCTGAAGTCATGATAACGAACTCAACTGCCTTGGTCTCTCTCCCTCTCCCCCCCCCCCCACCCCTTCTCAATGAATGTGCCGTAATTGGAGTGACACGGTGGAAAATCAGCCTGAATGAATGAGGTCACCTGCTTTATAAATAATTCATCAAGCACACGTGTTAATACAGAAACCCACCCACCCACCCCCGGTTTGTCCATCAGGGAGAGTCAAAAATGAAAGATGGAGAGCGAAGGGAGGGAGGGAGGGAGGGAGGGAACAGAGGGTTGTTTTTTTTAAAAAAAAGGCTTTAAAATAAATTGTTTTAAATACTACGCCTGCACTTGGAAAAGATCCTAGCGTGTTGGGCACTTCTGTCGCAAATGGGTAAGGGTCGCCTCTTCCAAAGGCATGCCTTTGTTTTGCCAGAGCAACAGAGAAAGAACCCCCTTTTCTTCAAAACTTGCAAATTTATGCCGATTCCGTCGACCAATCGGCTAGAAAGCCATTGGCCAAGAGCTCCATAATGTTGTTATGCAAATCTATGGAGCAGCCATGATGATGAGGAGGAGGAGGAGGAGGAGGAGGATGATAACAGCAATAATAATTTATACCCCACCCATCTGGCTGGATTTCCCCAGCCACTCTGGGCAGCTCCCAACAGAATATAAAAAACACAATAAAGCATCAAACATTAAAAACTTCCCTAAACAGGGCTGCCTTCAGACGTCTTCTAAAAGTCAGATAGTTGTTTATTTCCTTGACATCTGATGGGAGGGCGTTCCACAAGGAGGGCGCCACCACCGAGAAGGCCCTCTGCCTGGTTCCCTGCAACCTCACCTCTTGCAGGGATGGAACTCCTAGAAGGCCCTCAGAGCTGGACGATCTGGAGTATCTGTGACTACTGTGTACAGTTCTGGTCACTCAAAAAGGAGTTGGAGAAGGTCCAGAAAAGAGCCACCAAAGTGATCCATGGGACTGAGCCTCTCCCCTATTAAGAACTGGGGGTTTTTTTTTAGTTTGCAAAAATTATGCAGGGCATAGAGAAACTGGATAGGCTGGGTTACCCCAGCCACTCTTGGAGGCTTCCAACAAAGTATTAAAACACAGTAGTCTGTTAAACATTAAAAGCTTCCCTAAACAGGGCTGCCTTCAGATGTCTTCTAAAAGTCTGGTAGTTGTTTTTCTCTTTGACATCTGGTGGGAGGGCGTTCCACAGGGAGGGCGCCACTACCAAGAAGGCCCTCTGCCTGGTTCCCTGTAACTTGGCTTTTCGCAGTGAGGGAACAGCCAGAAGACCTTGGAGGTGGACCTCAGTGTCTGGGCTGAACGATGGGGGTGGAGACGCTCCTTCAGGTATCCTGGACTGAGGCTGTTTAGGGCTTTAAAGGTCAGCACCAAGACTTTGACTTGTGCTCGGAAACATACTGGGAGACAGTGTAGGTCTTTCAAGACCAGTGTTATGTGGTCTCGGCGGCCACTCTCAGTTCCCAGTCTAGCTGCTGCATTCTGGATTAGTTGCAGTTTCTGGGTCACCTTCAAAGGTAGCCCCACGTAGAGCACATTGCAGTAGTCCAAGCGAGAGATAACCAGAGCATGCACCACTCTGGTGAGACAGTCTGCGGGCAGGTAGGGTCTCATCCTGCGTGCTAGATGGAGCTGGTAGACAGCTGCCCTGGACACAGAATTGACCTGCGCTTCCATGGACAGCTGTGAGTCCAGAATGACTCCCAGGCTGCGCACCTGGTCCTTCAGGGGCACAGTTACCCCATTCAGGACCAGGGAGTCCCTCACACCTGCCCGCCCCCTGTCCCCCCAAAACAGTACTTTTGTCTTGTCAGGATTCAACCTCAATCTGTTAGCCGCCACCCATCCTCCAACCACCTCCAGACACTCACACAGGACCTTCACTGCCTTCACTGGTTGGCCATTATCAGAACAAGATGAAGGATTAGATGGGCAGTTATCTTCCACAAGGGCTGACATTGATGCTGAAATCCAGCATTGCCTGAGCTCTGCAAGTGCAGCTTTCTCCCAATTGAAGCGCAAAGTGTTTTAGGACCAGAACATTCGCAAGGAAACTAAAATGCTTGTTTACAAAGCTATTGTACTACCAACTTTACTGTGCACTTGTGAAACATGGACCACTTATAAATGCCAACTCCTCGGAAGATTCCATCAATGGTGTCTCCGAAAAATTTTACGCATCACTTGGGAAGACAGGCAAACTAATGCCAGTGTACTGGAAGAAGCAAAGATCACCAGTGACAAAGCAATGATTCTTCAACATCAACTTTGTTGGACTGGTCATGTTGTGCGGATGACTGATGATCGTCTTCCAAAGTAGCTACTCTATTCCGAACCTAAAAATGGTAAGCGTAATGCTGGTGGTCAACAAAAGAGGTTGAAAGACTCTCTCAAGGCAAATCTTTAAAAATGTAGTATAAACACCGGCAACTGGGAAACACTGGCCTGTGAGCGCTCCAGTTGGAGAACAGCCTTTACCAAAGTGTTGCGGGCTTTGAAGACACTCAAACTCAGGACGCAAGGGAGAAATGTGCTGAGAGGAAGGCATGCTTGGCAAACCTTTACCGTGATCAGCTCCCGCCCGGAAACCTCTGTCCCCACTGTGGAAGGACGTGTGGATCCAGAATTGGCCTCCACAGTCACTTATGGACTCACTGTTAAGACCGTGCTCATGGGTGACCATCTAACTTGGCTACGAGGGATCGCTAAAGAAAGAAAGATTAGGCAGGCTATTCTGGTGTTCTAATTTTGAAAGGAAGACTTCCAGCTCTCTTATAGCAACTGCAATGCAGAAATTGCTCAGGGGACTGTATGCCCCAGCAAACTGTCAGGGGTGAGGAAGATTTTCTCTGTCAAGGGTTCGTTCCCATGGGGCTGATCTGCAGGCCTTCTGCATTCCACCAGGGAGTGAGCCTGAAGTCAGTGCTGGGTGGGACCAGAACCAAAACAGGTGTTGACCACCTCTTCTAACTCTCTTTCTGCCATCCACAGGCACCCCTCTCTGACACACCCTTTTCGCATTCCCTGACACCTTCTTTCTTTCTGCCCCCCTCCTTGCCATCCATGTGAAAACAGGCCAACACTACATGCAGTTTGAGGGACACGGGTGGTGCTGTGGGTTAAACCACAGAGCCTAGGACTTGCCAATCAGAAGGTCAGCGGTTCGAATCCCTGCGATGGGGTGAGCTCCCGTTGCTCGGTCCCTGTTCCTGTCAACCTAGCAGTTCGAAAGCACACCAGTCCAAGTAGATAAATAGGTACCACTATGGCGGGAAGGTAAACGGCATTTCCGTGCACTGCTCTGGTTCGCCAGAAGCGGCTCAGTCATGCTGGCCACATGACCCGGAAGCTGTACGCTGGCTCCCTCGGCCAGTAAAGCGAGATGAGCGCCGCAACCCCAGAGTTGGTCACGACTGGACCTAATGGTCAGGTGTCCCTTTACCTTTACATGCAGTTTGACTGAGGACCACATATAGGAATGGCAGGGCAGGGAATTCAATTAGGCTCAGCCCAGTATACCTGAAGGAGCGTCTCCACCCCCATCGTTCTGCCCGGATGCTGAGGTCCAGCGCCGAGGGCCTTCTGGCGGTTCCCTCATTGCGAGAAGCAAAGCTACAGGGAACCAGGCAGAGGGCCTTCTCGGTAGTGGTGCCCGCCCTGTGGAACGCCCTCCCAACAGATGTCAAAGCGATAAACAACTACCTGACATTCAGAAGACATCTTAAGGCAGCCCTTCAGGGAAGTTTTTAATGTGTGATATTTTAGTGTATTTTTGGTTTCTATGGAAGCCGCCCAGAGTGGCTGGGGAAACCCAGCCAGATGGGTGGGGTACAAATAATAAATTATTATTATTATTATTATTATTATTATTATTATTATTATAGGCTTACACATAAGAACGGACCTCCCTGATTTGCGCTTTCTGAAACAATATGCAAAGCCCAATTTGCACAACCCTCCTCCGAATTTTGCAACGCAGTTCTCCGAGCAAGTCATGTGTGCATGACTGCGTGCGCTAATGTCAAGCATGCGGCAAGATGCACATACCTGTGGAAAGAAAATGCAAAACATTATGCATGATATCAGAGGGAAATAGCTCTGCAAATATGTGTGTATTAGGCAAAACTGCATACAATCGTCGGTGTGTTGGGAAAAATTCGCATTGGAATGCTGGAGAATTTTCACAAGGACAGTTTTAAGCACAAACTGGAAAAACAACCTCTCAAAGGACCTGTTAATGGCATTTTACCATTGCACTGTGGAGAATGTATTAATTTATGGTCTCTGTGTGTGGTTTGGGAGCTGCACGGTCAGGGAAAAAACAGTGCTGTCCAGGGTTGTAAAGACTGCGGAGAGAATAACTGGGTGCACTCTTCCCACCTTGGATCAAATCTACGCTTCCAGGTGCCATAAGAAAGCTGCAGAGATAGCGCAGGACAGTGTGCACCCCGGAAATGATCTCTTTCAGCTTCTGCCTTCTGGAAGAAGGTCCAGGGTTATAAAGACTAGGACTAGCCGCCTGACAAACAGTTTCTATCCAAATGCGATTTTGGTTTTAAACGCAGTGTAAAGTAGTCTCTGTGGGAGTATATTGTATTCAATTATGGGGTATCAGAGTTTTTAGGGGGCTAATCAGGTTGGGATAGCTGGGATAGCAGGCTTGTTTTTTTTTGGTTTTTTTTTGAATGTCTGGTATAGATTTTTTCAAATTCGTTGTTCTGTATGGGACAATGACAATAAGATTATCATATCGTATCATAAACAGCCATGGAAAGTCATAGAACTGTAGAAGATGCAGATGGAACTGATGTGGAAATCTGGAAGACTGGGTGAAGGTATGAGAAACGGTGAAAAACCCCAAGTTGACCAATTCGCCTGTCCCCAGTTGCCCTCGGAAAAAGCGGGTTACATTCCTCTAACTTCTCCTCTGGGTTATGGGAAAAGGGCCATTGCAGGAACGTTAACTCCGGCTTAGCAAGAAGCGCCGTTTTTGTGTGCTTCATGGTACCTGCGTGGCACAAACATTAAGCACAGATGACCTCAGCAGGCGGGCGACTGTGGGGGGGGGGGGCTGCTGCTTGGGAAGAGCTGTTGTCTACAAAAGGCTGATTGAGGTCAGGGTTTCTGCTAGCTGGCTGGCGGCAGGAGCCGTCGCAGCGCATAGTCAGCTTGGTTCTGCGGCAGAGACATCTGGAATGGCCAGACCGAGGTCCCAGTGGGCATTGTTAAGAGTTTCATTACTGCTTCCAGCCCTGGATGGTTGCTGGAAGAGGCAGGTTCGGAGCTGTGCAGATGCTCCTGCTTTGTAAGGTGGGGGCGAAATCAAAGAAGAACAGGCTCCTTTTCCTCCCCCTTTCCAAAATATAATTGAAGGCCCAGCCCGGGAGTGCTCTTTGGCCCGCAAATTGTCTCAAAACCCTGCCTCTTTGTTTAGCAGAGTTGTGGGAGAAGGAGAGAGCCTGCCTTTGCAAGTCTGCGCTTAACCCACGTCTCTGAGCAGGGGGTGACAAACCGGGCACAGTGTCAAGGCTGGCATCTAGCTGCCAACAAGGTGCAGAAAGGCCAGGTTATTTAATTTTGTAGGGCCAGGTGGGTCCCAATTGAGCCACAAAATGGTGTACATGCCTCTACTTGGGGAGAATAATAATAATAATAATAATAATAATAATAATAATAATAATAATTTATTTATATCCCGCCCTCCCGAGCCGAAGCCGGGCTCAGAGTGTCTAGCAACAGTAAAAGGAACACAGTTTACATAAAATTGCAATCTATTAATTGAAATACATTCTAAAATCAGTTCATTCTAAAATCAATATATATTGATATATATACATCACAATATATGCAAAGGGACTTGACAGGAAGTCAAAGTTGAAGAAAAGATTTTGGAAGATAAAAGGGGGGGAAATATTTACTTTCATTATTATCATTTTGTGTGTGGGTGTGGGCGTGTGGGTGTCTGCACATATGTGTGTTGTTGTATGCAATGTTTGGGAGGAAATAAGATGGTAAATAACAAATAACAAACTAAATATCGATGTATGTAATTTTTATTTCTTAGTTATATTTAGTGGTAGTATGGCTGTATTGTTTTTTGTAACATAAAATCATTCAATAAAAATTATATATATAAAAAAAATACAGAATCAAATTAATGGCAACCATTGAGCTAGAGTTCTGTGAGGATTACCGAAGGATTGTGCCTTGGCCAAAGGCCTGGTGGAACAGCTCTGTCTTGCAGGCCCTGCGGAAAGATGTCAAGTCCCGCAGGGCCCTAGTCTCTTGTGACAGAGCGTTCCACCAAGTCGGGGCCACAGCCGAAAAGGCCCTGGCTCTGGTTGAGGCCAGCCTAACCTCCCTGTGGCCCGGGATCTCCAAGATGTTTTTGTTTGAAGACCATAAGGTCCTCCGTGGGACATACCAGGAGAGGCGGTCCCGTAGGTACGAGGTGAGTGAAGGTCATTCATCAGGAACAAGAGCAGGAATTGAATCAACAGGCAGGCTGGGTGCAAAGTAGTGGTGGGTAGAACCAGCTGGGGAACCCTCAAGGGAAGAAGACTCAGAGCCCAGGCAGTAGTTGTGGTCAGAGGGAGAAGAGGTGTGGGAAGCTGAAAAGGAAACAGGGTTTGGTGAGAAGGAATAATAATAATAATTTATTATTTATACCCAGCCCATCTGGCTGAGTTTCCCCAGCCACTCACTCTGGGCGGCTTCCAATCAAGTGTTAAAAACAATACAGCATTAAATATTAAAAGCTTCCCTAAACAGGGCTCCCTTCAGATGTCTTTTAAAGAAAAGATAGCTGCTTATTTCCTTCATATCTGAAGGGAGGGCGTTCTACAGGGTGGGCGCCACCACTGAGAAGGCCCTCTGCCTGGTTCCCTGTAACCTCACTTCTCACAATGAGGGAACCGCCAGAAGGCCCCTGGCGCTGGACCTCAGTGTCTGGGCAGAACGATGGGGGTGGAGATGCTCCTTCAGGTATAACAGGACCAAGGCCGTTTAGGTCTTTCAAGGTCAGCACCAACATTTTGAATTGTGCTCAGAAACATACTGGGAGCCAATGCAGATCTCTCAGGACCGGTGTTATGTGGTCCCAGCAGCCGCTCCCAGTCACCAGTCTAGCTGCCGCATTCTGGATTAATTGCAGTTTCCGGGTCACCTTCAAAGGTAGCCCCACGTGGAGCGCATTGCAGTAGTCCAAGCGGGAGATAACTATAGCATGCACCACTCTGGCAAGACAGTCCTCAGGAAGGTAGGGTCTCATCCTGCGTACCAGATGGAGCTGGTAGACAGCCGCCCTGGACACAGAATTGACGTGTGCCTCCATGGACAGCAGTGAGTCCAAAATGACTCCTAGACTACACACCTGGTCCTTCAGGGGCACAGTTAACCCATTCAGGACATGGGAGTCCTCCACACCTGCCCGCCCCGTCCCCCAAAAACAGTACTTCAGTCTTGTCAGGATTCAACCTCAATCTGTTAGCCACCATCCATCCTCCAACCGCCTCCAGGCACTCACACAGGACCTTCACCGCCTTCACTGGTTCTGATTTAAAAGAGAGGTAGAGCTGGGTATCATCTGCATACTGATGAACACCCAGCCCAAACCCCCGATGATCTCTCTCAGCGGCTTCATATAGATATTAAAAAGAGACTGTGTCAGAGAACAGTCCAGAATCAGAGGCAGAAGATGGAGAGGAAAGAGGCCAAGATGCAGAGGTGAGGGAGGCTGGTGAATAAGCCAGGAAGTCTCCCCCTCCTGTTGCCACAAGCTCCCTTCCCCTTTGGTCTCCCAGAACCCACAGAGGCATGAAGAGAGCAGAGCAAAGGCAGACAAGGCGGAGAAATCTCAGGTTGCCTGGGAAGGACCTGGGGCAGGAGGAGACATAGCGGTGGGACGCTGGGGGCCTTCAGTCCTCACAACTGCCCCATTGGGGGAAGACCTGCTGGGAAGAGTTGCTGTGACCACTAGACCCATACTGTTTGGCCATTGCTACTTCCTAGGTCTTCCTTAGGTGCTGCGTGGAGAAGTTCATTCTTTTATCCGTCCTACATCTCCCAACATTCAGATGCCCACGGTTCTAGGGTTATGAAAGAGGGAGAAAAACGTTTGTCCATCCCATGCCTTATAAACCTCTATCATGTCTCCTCTCACTCACCTTTCTCTAAACTAAAAAGTCCCCAACTTGGCAATATTTCTTTATTGGTGAGTCGCTCCATCCCCTTGACCGTTTGGGTTGCCCAAACGGTATAATCTGCATCTGGGTCTATGTTTAAGCCATGGCGGGGATACAGGTGGCGCTGTGGTCCAAACCATTGAGCCTCTTGGGCTTGCCAATCAGAAGGTTGGCGGTTCAAATCCCTGAGACAGGGTGAGCTCCTGTTGCTCTGTCCCAGCTCCTGCCATTCTAGCAGTTCGAAAGCACACCAGTGCAAGTAGATAAATAGGTACCGCTGTGGCAGGAAGGTAAGTGATGTTTCCATGCGCTCAGGTTTCTGTCACGGTGTCCCATTGCACCAGAAGTGGTTTAGTCCTGCTGGCCACATGACCCAGAAAGCTGTCTGTGGACAAACGCTGGCTCCCTGGGCCTGAAAGCGAGATGAGCGCCGCAACCCCATAGTCGCCTTGGACTGGACTTAACCGTCCAGCGGTCCTTTACCTTTCCCTTCTTTACCTTTATCTAAGCCATGGATGGAAGTGAGAGCTGGACCATAAAGAAGGCTGGTCGCCGAAGAATTGATGCTTTTGAATTCTGGTTCTGGAGGAGACTCTTGAGAGTCCATGGACTGCAAGAAGATCAAACCTCTCCATTCTCAGGGGAATCAGCCCTGAGTGCTCACTGGAAGGACAGATCCTGAAGCTGAGGCTCCAATACTTTGGCCACCTCATGAGAAGAGAAGACTCCCTGGAAAAGACCCCGATGTTGGGAAAGATGGAGGGCACAAGGAGAAGGGGATGGCAGAGGACGAGATGGTGGGACAGTGTTCTCGAAGCTACAAACATGAGTTTGACCAAACTGCAGGAGGCAGTGGAAGACAGGAGGGCCTGGTGTGCTCTGGTCCAGGGGGTCACGAAGAGTCGGACACGACTAAACAACTAAACAACAACAAGCCATGGAGCAGATTGTGGGAGAGTGCGTTTGAGAGTAATCGAGGCACGAGTCCGAGAATGTGGTCTGAGAGAGTGGCTTCACGCCTCGACCATTTGCAGCCACGATCCGCCCGATTCTCCAGACATGTCTCGGGGCGAGAAGCTGCATTAGCAAACCTCCGGTTCTTTCCCGCAGCCTTACCGTTCTATATTCTGCTCAGGGCTGCTTTCATTCCAAGGCCTCGGCTGGTTTTGGATATTTCTCCCTGCCCCCCTTCCTCTCTCTCCTTTACTTCCTCCAGTTTGGTATTGACATTAACCAGGCCCCCAGGGCACTCAAAAACCTCAACAGCTCCAGGGCATTTAATAATCTTGACAGCCGGCCCAGCTTGGCATTCTTCAACGGCCATTTCCTCCTTACCCATAATTCCCCCTACTCTCCCCGATAACCCCTTGGGGGGGGGGATACTTGCCTAATTCCACCCACCTTATATTAAGCTGTTCTGCAAGAAGCAGGGAGAGAGATAATGAGAGGGACGAGTGAGAATGCAAAAGAAGCAGAGTTCTAAATGTTTCCAAAGAACATCTTAGGGGCATATTGCCATCTGTTCCATTTTCAGGGTAATTGGGCAGGTGGCGTTGTGGCAACTGTGCAAGAGAATTCTCCCTTGCCCCCTCCAGCTGCCCACTGTGGTCCAGCACTCCTCACCTGATCTTTTTGGGAAGAGGAAACCCTGGACCAAATTTGTCCATCTTGGAGGTGCAAGCAGGTGGGGGTGAGGAACGGCGCAGCCGTTTCTTTTTTTTCTTTTTTCTTTTTTAATAAAGTTTTTTATTGATACAACAAGAAAAAAGGGAAAAAAACACATATACCAAATTACACACAAGAATAACCATAGAAACATAATTTTCTTAGCAAGCAATAAAACATCTTTTGGTCTTAACACTAAAGACCCAACCTCCCGTCTATTCCATATTTCAAATTCATATTACTTATTGCCAATACACACTTTTATCATAATTAAACTTATTCTTAATAAATCTAATTTCTTATATCTACTTTGCAACTATTACTGAAGTTGCTCGAATGCTGCAACAGAATTTAAACTCCTATATTTATTTTTCAGTTATTCTTTGAAAACCTCCCATTTTGAAACAAATTCCTGTTTTGATTTATTCTTTATTTTTTCTGATAAACCATCTAATTCGGCATATTCTGTCAGCTTTTGGATCCAATCTTGTATAGAGGGGATTTCATTACTCTTCCATTTTGGGAACAGCGCAGGCGTTTCGCCTCCATTGCCAAAGTCCCTTGCTTCCTCCCCCCCCCCTCCTACTTTTGCCCTGCGATCATAAAAATGATAATCAGACAAGTCGTTAGCGGGGAGCGGGAATCGAACTCTGCACTTCCCTCCAGAGCTGATTGCTAGGCTAAAGCCGAAACCTGAGTAGCACATCTGCCCTGGGGGTAGAAAATAAAAGAGAGAGAAATCCATCGTGCGCGGGAGCCCCCCCCTCCCTTTCCCTCTGCTGGCGCGTGCCCACAAACAAAAATTAACAGCGTGGCTCGTGCCAGGCCTCTCTATCTCTCTCTCTCTCTCTGCTCACGCATCTGCCTGTCATTCAGCAAAGGCGCCTCGGGGCAAATCGATCGCTGGCTACCGATTGCATCTCAGATTCCGGCGGCCACTTCATTAGGAGTGCCGGGCGGCTGGGCCAGTGGCTGAGAGCATTGTGGGGAGCAGCGGGCGGGAGCTCATTTGGCACCCTGGCACCAAGAATTAACCCTGCAGGACCAGGCGCCCGGTGGCAAGCAGATGAGATAGGGTATTTATCTGGGCCTTGGCATAGTTAAGAGGGACTGCTGGGGACTGCTGGCTACTAGATATTATTACTATTATTATTATTAATTGAGTTTATATACCGCCCTATGGGACGCGGGTGGCGCAGAGCCTAGGGCTTGCCGATCAGAAGGTCGGCGGTTCGAATCCCCGCAACAGGGTGAGCTCCCATTGCTCGGTCCCTGCTCCTGCCAACATAGCAGTTCGAAAGCACATCAACCTGCAAGTAGATAAATAGGTACCACTGCGGCGGGAAGGTAAACGGCATTTCCATGCGCTGCTCTGGTTCGCCAGAAGCGGCTTAGTCATGCTGGCCACATGACCCGGAAGCTGTACGCTGGCTCCCTCGGCTAATAAAGTGAGATGAGCGCCACAACCCCAGGGTCAGTCACGACTGGACCTAATGGTCAGGGGTCCCTTTACCTTTACCTTTTTACCGCCCTATACCTGGAGGTCTCAGGATGGTTCACAGGAAAGATCTCAATTTATTTTTTATACCCCATCCATCTGGCTGGGTTTCCACAGCCACTCTGGGCGGCTTCCAACAAGAGATTAAAAATACATTAAAACAACAATCCAATAACACACACACACACACACACACACACACACACACACACTCAGGAAAGAGCTACATTTTAAAAGAGCATGGGATGTAAATCTGATCAACTAAAGGCCTTGTTAAAAAGGAACCTTTTTGCCTGGCGCCTAAAGGTGTGTAATGAAGGAGCCAGGCGAACTTCCCTGGGGAGAGCATTCCACAGACAGGGAGCCACTGCAGAGAAGGCCCCGTTCTCGTGTTGCCACCCTCCACACCTCTCGAGGAGGAGGCACAGGAAGGAGGGCCTCAGAAGATGATCTCAGGGTCTGGGTAGGTTCATATGGAAAGAGGCAGTCCTTGAGGTATTGCAGTCCTGAGACATTTAAGGCTTTATAGGTCAAAACCAGCACTTTGAATTGGGCCCGGAAACTCATTGGCAGCCAGTGCAGCCAGACCACGACCAGTGTAATATGCTTAAACCGTCTTGCCTGAATTCTGACCACTGAATTCTGCACCAGCTGAAGTTTCCGAACAGTCTTCAGAGGCAGCCCTACGTACAACGCATTGCAGTAATCTAACCTTGAGGTTAGCAGAGCATAGACAGTAGTTAGGCTATCCCTGTCCAGATAGGGGCGTAGCTGGGACAGCAGCCAAAGTTGATGGAAGGCATTCCAGGACACTGAGGCTCATTGGGCAGAGCAGAGGCAGCAGAGGACACAGGAGAAAAGCTTTGCACTTCCTCGCTTTGCTGCATAGAATCGTGAAACTGTTGAGTCGGAAGGGACCCTGAGGGTCATCCAGCCCAACCCCGTACAATGCAAGAATCTCAATGTGCAGCCCCCCATTCAATTTTATATGGGACCTTCCTGGAAGAATGAGCAAGCTTGGTATCACCCGATCTGGAGGGTAGGACTTGAAACAAGGGCTTCAAGTTACAAGGAAGTAGATTCTGACTCAACATCAGGAAGAACTTTCTGACATTAAGAGCAGTTGCGCGGTGGAGGCTCAGGAGGACTCTCCTTCCTTGGAGGTTTTTAAGCAGAGGAAGGAGAGGAAGAAAGAATACAGTGGTACCTTGGTTCTCAAACTTTATCTGTTCCAGAAATCCGTTCCAAAACCAAAGCGTTCCAAAACCAAGGCGCGGTTCCCCATAGAAAGTAATGCAAAACGGATTAATCCGTTCCAGACTTTTAAAAACTAACCCCTAAAACAGCAATTGAACATGAATTTTACTATCTAAGGAGAATATTGATCCATAAAATGAAAGCAATAAACAATGTACAGTGGTACCTCAGGTTACATACGCTTCAGGTTACAGATGCTTCAGGTTACAGACTCCACTAACCCAGAAATAGTGCCTCAGGTTAAGAACTTTGCTTCAGGATGAGAACAGAAATTGTGCTCCTGCGGCGCGGCAGCAGTGGCAGGCCCTATTAGCTAAAGTGGTGCTTCAGGTTAAGAACAGTTTCAGGTTAAGTACGGACGTCCGGAATGAATTAAGTACTTAACCTGAGGTGCCACTGTACTGCAGCCACACAATCAACCAATCAGTAGCTGAATGGGGTTCCACATAGACACAAAAACAAAACAAAAAGAGCCGCAAAAACAAAAAGGCAAAATAAATAGCAAAAACAGAGAGACCTCAGCGTAACACTCAAATCGGAAGTGTAACACTCAAAACGGAAGCGCAACACTCAAAACGGAGCAGTTTGGCTTCTGAAAAAAAGTTCACAAACCAGAACACTCACTCCCGCATTTGCAGGGCTTGGGTTCCAAGTTGTTTGAGTACCAAGGTGTTTGAGAACTGAGGTACAACTGTACAGTCATAGCTTCAGGTTGAGCATTTTCAGTTTGTGCTCCACGGCGACCCGGAAGTAACGGAACATGTTACTTTTGGGTTCCGCCGCTCGCGCATGCACAGATGCTCAAAATGACACCATGTGCATGTGCGGAAGCGGCGAAATGCAACCCATGCATGCGCAGACGCGCAGACACATGTTACGTTTGCTTCAGGATGCGAACGGGGCTCCGAAACGCACATCCAGAGGTACCACTGTAATAGAATTCTGAAGCCTGACAAGGAAAAGGCAGAGACTATGGGAAGAGCTTAGATAGCATCTTAAAAAGTAGAGACATCACCTTGCCAAGAAGGTCCGTATAGTAAAAGCTATGGTTTTCCCAGTAGTGATGTATGGAAGTGAGAGCTGGACCATAAAGAAGGCTGATCGCCGAAGAATGGATGCTTTTGAATTCTGGTGCTGGAGGAGACTCTTGAGAGTCCCATGGACTGCAAGAAGATCAAACCTATCCATTCTGAAGGAAATCAGCCCTGAGTGCTCACTGGAAGGACAGATCCTGAAGCTGAGGCTCCAGAACTTTGGCCACCTCATGAGAAGAGAAGACTCCCTGGAAAAGACCCTGATGTTGGGAAAGATGGAGGGCTCAAGGAGAAGGGGACGACAGAGGACCGGATGGTGGGACAGTGTTCTCGAAGCTACCAGCATGAGTTTGATTAAACTGCGGGAGGCAGTAGAAGACAGGAGTGCCTGGCATGCTCTGGTCCAGGGGGTCACGAAGAGTCGGACACAACTAAACAACAACAACATGGGAAGAGCTTATTTGGGATTTTCGGACACTGACAGGTATGCAGAATGGTGTGATCAATTCACTCTGTTTCTCTACAGTTTTAAAGCAACAACAACAAGAAGAAGAAGACAGGCACTGCTGGAATCTCCCCCCTGCTCTGCCAAGCTTCAGTGTGGCTCCATTTCAGCTTCTATTTTTGTCTCACCCCGGAGCGTTCTGCAGCCTAGATTCCCAGGAGAGAAAATCTCCACATCTCTCTCTGTCTCTTGCAACACACCTGGACCCAACCTTCGTGCTGCCTAATGAGTCCTGCAGACCCTGCCGCCCGCAGATAGTCCTCAAGGCCATTACAGGAGGGATCCTCAGATCCTTCCTTCCGCAGCCTTGCTGGAAAAGGCCGGAGGGAGGCAGGGAATGACAAAGCGTGGCTGGTTTAGGCCTCCTGAAATTCATCGTTATCATAATTTATTTCACAAGCATGAGCTCGAGTCAACTCGCAGAAGCAAACAGGTAAGTATAGAAGCAACCCAAGACGCTTGCCAGTAACAGATAGACAACAGCAGAACCAACCACGGAAAGATAACTCACAGAATCGTAGAATCATAGTGCATGCTCTGGTTATCTCTCACTTGGACTACTGCAATGCGCTCTACGTGGGGCTACCTTTGAAGGTGACCCGGAAACTACAACTAATCCAGAATGCAGCAGCTAGACTGGGGACTGGGAGTGGCCGCCGAGACCACATAACACCGGTCTTGAAAGACCTACATTGGCTCCCAGTACGTTTCCGAGCACAATTCAAAGTGTTGGTGCTGACTTTTAAAGCCCTAAATGGCCTCGGCCCAGTAGACCTGAAGGAGCATCTCCACCCCCATCGTTCTGCCCAGACACGGAGGTCCAGCACCGAGGGCCTTCTGGCAGTTCCCTCCCTGTGAGAAGCCAAGTTACAGGGAACCAGGCAGAGGGCCTTCTCGGTGGTGGTGCCCTCCCTGAGGAACACCCTCACAGCAGATGTCAAAGAGAAGAACAACTGCCATACTTTTAGAAGACATATGAAGGCAGCCCTGTTTAGGGAAGCTTTTAATGTTTAACAGACCACTGTATCTTAATACTTTGCTGGAAGCCACCCAGAGTGGCTGGGGAAACCCAGCCAGATGGGTGGGGTATAAATATGTTGTTGTTGTTGTTGAGTTGGGAGAGACCCCAAGGCTCATCTAGGTCAACCCCCTGCAATAAAACTCACTTGGCTATGGCACAGGGAGCCTCTTTTGGGGGAGGGGATGGGGGCCAGAAAAAGAGAAAGCTCTCAACATATAGCATAAGAGAACTAGAAGTACATACGTTTAGAGAAGTTTGGAAAACATTTATTGAATACACGGGGGGGGGGAATTGTGTACACTTGAAAATGTTGGCAGCATTAAGATAAATTCAACAGCATAAATAAGTTTTGATGGATGAAATAATGGGATACTGAATGGTTTAGTTTTTGTAAAACATGCAAAATGAACCATAGGGTGCTGGGCCCGGGGGTAACCCGTGAAACGCAGCCCAGGACCAGTCCAGAATCCAAAGGTTCTGCTAGGAGTCAGTCCGACAGGGTCAAGGCAGGACGTGAGGCAGGAAACCAGGCAAGGACAGGTACAGGGTCTCAGGCAGGTTCTGGCAAACAGCAACATTGCTCCCTCAACCTGGGGCGGGGTCCAACAGCCTTTTATCTTTGTCGGGGTAACGGCCAGTCCTGATCCCCCGGCGACTCACCTCCCTGTTTCGCCAGAAGGCGAGCACTCCTCCTGCGAGAACTCAGGTCTCCCCTTCTCTCAGACCTGAGTCTCTGCAGCTCAGGAGACGTCGGTGGGTTACTAGACCCAGGGGCCGCCTCAGCCTCCCCTGACCCAACCGGTAGTGGAGCAGCTGTAAGCGATGGCCCAGCTGAAGGCAACGAGGTCATCCCCGCATCTGGAGCCAGGGCAGGCTCAGGCCCCTGACTCGGCCCAGCTGGTGCTTGTTGCAGGGGAACCTGTGCAGACTTGGACTCTTCAGGATCAGGCCCAGACTTGGTTCAGATGATGCCTGAGGCAAAGGATCAAGTGCAGACAGACTCCTCTGGTTCCGAGCCCGAGCCAGAGTCCCAGGCCATCACACATGGATGGAGAAGAAGGGAAGTCATTGATTTTTAAATGGGTATTCTAAATTGTAAAACAGTTGTAAAACACACACACACACACACACACACACACACACTACTGGTAATAACTCTTCTTGTTTCTCTGCTTCTCAGCATCCCACCGTGGCAGGGGAAGGATTTCCTGAAGCCTGACACTTGGGCATGGTTTCACTGTGGAAAGCCAGCACACACATAAACCAATGGTGGTGGCAGTGAGCATGGCTGGCCTTAGACTGATTCACTGTGCTTGGCCATGCCTTGTTTGGTCTGTGCTGTATCTATATTGGTACATACTATGGCAAAAGCTTTATAGCTCCTGTAACTCAGGGCCCCCCCCCAGGGCCCCCGGAGGGCTTCCCCTGGAGTGTGACAACTGTATTAGCTTCGGGGGGGTTGGGCAAGACGGCCCCAGCAGACCCCTTTCTCTTCCCATCTCTTTCCCTGCCACTGCTCATTTGCTTGTCTCTCCGCTCTGGACTCACTTGACACATCTGCCCAGAGGGGGAGTGTCAGGAGTTCAGCCTACACTCAAGTAGGACCCTGGCAGAGACACATGCCCGACTGGCATGTTCTCTCCCTCCTGGTCGTTCGTTCAGGAGCTTCAGAAGCTTTCTTCTTCCTGAACATCACAGCGACCGATGCCAACAGACACCGGCACACTTAGGGATCCGCAGAGTTTGCGCACCTTGCGTGACAGACCTGAGCAACTCAGCATTTTGGCTAATCTGTTTATTTAAATATAAGCACACACGGAGCACTGCAACATGGCTCCCTCTCTCTCTAGCATCAGACAGCAAAGAGAAAAAGAACAAAGGACAAGAGTCCCACTTCACGGAACACAGTAACACAAACATCCTGTCTCCGTCACTTCCCACTCTGTGGAGTCAAAGCATACACCGTCATGTGAAAGACAACAATCCCATGACTGCAATCATGGAGCAGGAATTCTAACACTAAGTGGGTATTAATCACAGAATTGGAAGGGGTCCCTTGGGTCCCGGGCAACTGTTGTTGTTGATGATGATGATGATGATGATGATGATGATTAAATTTGTATACTGCACTATATTCATTTGGGAATGTTGTGGATAGTAGGAGAGGATATGTTGATTAAATATTACCCTTCCCTCACTCACACTAGTGAGCTGATAGTAGAATACATACCACTTCACGGAACACATTAACACAAACATCCTGTCTCCGTCACTTCCCACTCTGTGGAGTCAAAACATACACCGTCATGTGAAAGACAACAATCCCGTGACTGCAATCACGGAGCAGGAATTCTAACAGGGAGAAGGCAAAGTTGCCTCTCCATCTTTTCATGATGGCTGTGACTTCGGAGAGGGGCGACGGAAGAGGCAGGAGCAGCAAGGAGGAAGTGAAGCAGCAGGGCACCTTTGCAGGGGCGAGGGGCTACGGCCCGGGACCGGTGGGGCCAGCCCCCTGCACCAGCCTGGAGCCCCCGAAGATGTCTCGGTTCCCTGGCGCATCAAGGTGTCGGGGCCTGGCAGGTGCGCTTGCCTTCTGGAAGGAGAAGCAGCTGCCAGTTCGGGTCTCATCGCTCAGCTCTGCCTCTGTGGTGTTGTTGTCGCCGCCGTTGTTAGCTTTAACCGTAACATTGTTTTATTCCCTTGATCTTGACAGGGAAAGTCGGAAGGCAAGGGAGCGTCTCTGGGGAATGGAGGCAGCCCGCTCTCGGCAGCTTTAATTAGGCATGTGAAATTCCCTCCGACAACAGTGACACTAAGCAAACTCAACACCGGAAAAGATTTCCGGGGGAGCGGGGAGGAGAGAGAAATATGAAATTGCTCTCGTGCGGAGAGTTTGGGCACTGAGCAAAAAGCAGGCGAGGACGGCAGAGCTGTGGAAAGTGGCGAGGACGTCTAGTCTGGGCTTCAGTTCCAGGTTCAACGATGAGGAGGGGATCACTCTCTAAGTTCATGAGACCTCAGCTGCCATTTTCATTTTCCCACGGTCACCAGAGCGCCCAAGGTGGCATCGCACTGAGGCATTGTGGGGGGTTTCAGGGACAGTCCCAGTCCCTGAGCCCTGGAACCATAGAATTGTAGAGGTGGATAGAACCTCAAGGGTAATCTAATCCAAAACCCCCACAAAGCATGAATCACACCTGACAGAAATCACTACATTTCTGAGCACAATTCAAAGTGTTGGTGCTGACCTTTAAAGCCCTAAACAGCCTCGGCTCAGTATACCTGAAGGAGCGTCTCCACTCCCATCATTCAGCCCGGACACGGAGGTCCAGCTTCGAAGGCCTTCTGGCGGTTCCCTCCCTGCGAGAAGTGAGGTTACAGGGAACCAGGCAAAGGGCCTTCTCAGTGGTGGCACCCGCCCTGTGGAATGCCCTCCCATCAGACGTCAAGGAAATAAACAACTATCTGACTTTTACAAGACAACTGAAGGCAGCTCTGTTTAGGGAAGTTTTTAAATGTTTGATTTTTATTGTGTTTTTAATATTCTGTTGGGAGCCGCCCAGAGTGGCTGGGGAAACCCAGCCAGACGGACAGGGTATAAATAAATTATTATTATTATTATTATTATTATTATTATTATTATTATTATGGCCATTTTAAAAACTCCATTGAAGGAGAACCCATCAACCCCTGAGGTCTTCCATTCCACTAACTATCAGCAATTACCCTTGAAAAGTTCTTCCTAAAATTGAGTTGGGGGGGGTCTTTTCTTGCCATTTGAATCGCGAAGTGTTTCGGCTCACGTCTCGCTTCAGAGAATGTGAATGAAGTTTGCCCTTAAATGTGAACTTAATCGAATATGTTCTCCTTCCCTACCTGGGAGCACCTGAGGTCAAAGCAAGGGTTCTGCTCACCCCTGTTTCCTCTGGAGCCACACTGCATTTTGTCCATTTCTTTGCTTGCACAACAGCATCAGGAGAGTCGAGAGGCGTGATGGCCTGGGATTCGGACTCGGAGGTTGAACCTGAGGGATCCCAGCCTGCACAGGATTCCCCGCCTCCAGAACCAGCTGAGCCGGGGCTGGGGCATGAGCCTGAAGGGTCCTCACCTGTGCTGGGTCCTCAGGTGCAGGCATCAGCTGAGTCTGTTCTGGCCCCTAAGGTGATGGAGGACCCATTGCCTGCAGGTGCTCCACCCGCAGCCCCATCAGGGGAAGGTGAGGTTGCCTCTGGGTCCAGTAACCCTCCAGCCTCTCCTGAGCTGCAGAGGCTCAGGGCAGAGAGGCAGAGGGAACTAAGTTCCCGCAGGAGGAGTGGTCGCCTCCAGGCCAGGAGAGGCAAGTCACCTGTGGACCGGGGCCGCCCTGTGCCTCGGGGCAGATAAAAGCCAGCCAGCCCAGTCCCAGGTTGCGGGAGCAACATTGTTGGTAGCCTGTTCCTCCCTGCACCCTGTCCTGCTCTTCTGCCAGAGTTCCTGACCCCACCCAACTCCCCGCCTTGGACCCCGCTTCAGCTTTGACGGACAGCCTCCATACCTCAGCCTTGGACTGGACTCAGACCTCGCCAGGACCAGCACAAGAGGCAAGAAATCCTGTTTCGCACACAAAACCGCCACAGCCAAACGTTGCAATCTGATTGAATTTTGCAATTACGTATTTGGTTGCCGGGGCTTTCCACTTGTCAACCCTGGGCAGTGATAGCGACGAGGAACATGATAAAGGCCTGAAAACACCTTCTTCCAAGTGCAGCCAGGGGATAAGGAGGATTAATAAGAAAGGGGGGGGGGAATAACAGAGCCAGCCGTTTCCTTCGCTAATTAACAAACCTGCTTAATTAAGAATTGCCAGCCCAGACGCAGCAGCAGTAACTGCTGATAAACGAAAGTATATCTCTGTCCTTTCTTTGCCACAATTGCACTACAGCGTGAATGTTCCCTATGTTTTGCAGTCCGAAGCACAAACCACCGTGAGGCCAGGAAATAATGCAAAACATCTGGAAACAATTCAGGCTTGGGATTTGGACAATCTCCGCTGGGAAATGAATTTTGAACAGTGCCCAATTTTGAACTCTCCAACCTTTGCTGCCAGAAACTGGAAGATCAATATGATGATTACTATTATTTCTTAGACATATATGCCACTTTTTGTCGCAAGATCTCAGGGCGGTTGCAGCACACGAAACTATCAAATTAAAAACCAGAGCATTCCCCATAAAATAAAAAGTGTCCCCCACTTGACACTTCTGGGGGTCAAACCAGAGAGCCTTAAAGGTAAAGGCAAAGGGACCCCTGACCATTAGGTCCAGTCGTGGACGACTCTGGGGTTGCGGCGCTCATCTTGCTTTACTGGCCAAGGGAGCCGGCATACAGCTTCCGGGTCAGTGGCCAGCATGACTAAGCCGCTTCTGGCGAACCAGAGCAGCGCACGGAAATGCCATTTACCTTCCCGCTGGAGCGGTACCTATTTATCTACTTGCACTTTGATGTGCTTTCGAACTGCTAGGTTGGCAGGAGCAGGGACCGAGCAAAAGGAGCTCACCCCGTCGCGGGGATTCGAACTGCCAACCTTCTGATCGGCAAGTCCTAGGCTCTGTGGTATCAGGCCAAGCCCAGGAGCCTGAGGCTGGTTCTGGGCAGGCTTCCATCACCACAAGTTCTCCTCTCGTGGGACATGAATAGTCATATCCAGGCCTTTTTTTTTTTGAGAGCCAGAGGCCCCGAGGAATGCTCATTTGTCTCCCATTCTCTCACACTATTCATTTCTTTCAGCCTTTTACGGAAAAGGGAATGCACTTCCAGATAGGCACAGAATCTTATTTGAAGTGTCCATCACTTTCTCTGAGCAGGTTTCCATGGTACCCATCAACTTGGACATGGGCGAGATTCCTGGAGAAGTCGTCGTCGTCATCCCCCTGCATTCGCACGACACTCCCTGCCACCATAAATGGCAAAGGTGTTGCCAGGGCTGGCCCAAGACATTTTTTTATTTTGGGGGACAAAGTAATAATCATAAATAAATAAGAATAAAAACGTGCACCCCACTACTCTGTTGCAGCATTCGAGGAGCTTCAGTAATAGTTGCAAGTTAGCCATAAGAGTTAAGATATATTAAGAAAAAGTTGAATGATGACAAAAGAGTGTATTTGCAATATGTAATATGAAATTGAAATAAGGGATAGACGGGAGGTTGGGTCTATAGTGTCAAGACCAACTTATGTTTTATTGTTAAGAAAATTTTGTGTTTATTGTTATCCCTGCGTGTAATTGTGTATCTGTGTTTTTTGTTTTGCTTTTTGCTGTATCAATAATAATAATAATAGTAAAAGTTTGTGAAGGGCCCAGGGAGCCACGATTCCTTGAGTCCTTGCCGAGATGTGTTCCTCCTGAGTCAGAAGACTGGGTGAAAGCAAACGCCGCTGCTTTTCTTTCTTTGAAGAACCTCACTGAGTAATCAAAGCATTTTGCAATGAACCAAAACAAAGAACCGGGCAGCAACTTTTCATTATAGGTCCTTCATAGATGGTTGGATATGACATCCGGACACAAAAAGGTTCGATCTCAAGACAGGCAAGAAAATAGGGTTATTGTTCTCGCCGGAACAAAAGCACCTAGTAGTAATTGTAGATATCAATATGCAATCAATGCCGAATAAAATCAGATCTGGCAGGAACCTGCCCACCGTGAGTTTGCTTCTTAATATGCATCAAAAAAGCAGAGACATCACCTTGCCAGCAAAGGTCCGTATAGTTCAAGCTATGGTTTTCCCAGTAGTGATGTATGGAAGTGAGAGCTGGACCATAAAGAAGGCTGATCGCTGAAGAATTGATGCTTTTGAATTCTGGTGCTGGAGGAGACTCTTGAGAGTCCCATGGACTGCAAGAAGATCAAGCCTCTCCATTCTGAAGGAAATCAGCTCTGAGTGCTCACTGGAAGGACAGATCCTGAAGCTGAGGCTCCAGTACTTTGGCCACCTCATGAGAAGACTCCCTGGAAAAGACCCTGATGTTGGGAAAGATGGAGGGCACAAGGAGAAGGGGACGACAGAGGACGAGATGGTGGGACAGTGTTCTCGCTGTGACTAATATGAGTTTGCGGGAGGCAGTGGAAGACAGGAGTGCCTGGCGTGCTCTGGTCCAGGGGGTCACCAAGAGTCAGACACGACTAAATGACTGAACAACAACACGCATCAAAAGCATCTGCTATGTGGTGGTGTGGCCAATTGGCTTGGTGGTACCTTGTGAAACATGCATTTGAATGAGTAAACTTTCCTGAAATCGCGATATAGAATCATAGAATTGGAAGGGACCTCGCAGGGTCATCTAGTCCAACCCCCTGCGATGCAGGAATCTCAACTAATGCATCTATGGAAGATGGCCACCCAACCTCTGCTTAAAAACCACCAAGGAAGGAGAGTCCACCACCTCCCAAGGGAGACTGTTCCACTGCCGAGCAGCTCTTAGTGTCAGAAAATTCTTCCAGATGTTCAGTTGGAATCTCCTTTCTTGTAACTTGAAGCCATGGGTTCGAGTCCTACCCTCCAGGGCAGGAGAAAGCAAGCTTGTTCCCTCTTCCACGTGACAGCCCTTCAGATATTTGAAGATGGCTCTTTTCTCCTCAATCTCCTCTTTTCCAGGCTAAACATCCCCAGCTCCTTCAACTGTTCCTCATCAGGCTTGGTTTCCAGACCTTTGATCATCTTGGTCGCCCTTCTCTGTACACCTCCCAGCTTGTCAAAATCCTCCTTAAACTGGCACCAAGAACTGGACTCAGACTATAATAATGGAGGCAGTGGGAGAGTCAGAGTTTTCAACTCTGTTTGAAGTAATTTCATTTTTTTTAAGAGGTGGCACTGTGGGTTAAACCACAGAGCCTAGGGCTTGCCGATCAGAAGGTCGGCGGTTCGAATCCCCGCGACGGGGTGAGCTCCCGTCGCTCGGTCCCTGCTCCTGCCAACCTAGCAGTTCGAAAGCACGTCAAGTGCAAGTAGATAAATAGGTACCGCTCCAGCGAGAAGGTAAACGGCGCTTCCGTGCGCTGCTCCGGTTCGCCAGAAGCGGCTTGGTCATGCTGGCCACATGACCCGGAAGCTGTACGCCGGCTCCCTCGGCCAATAAAGCGAGATGAGCGCCGCAACCCCAGAGTCGGCCACGACCAGACCTAATGGTCAGGGGTCACTTTACCTTTACATAATATTATGCAACGATTTGGATGTAACGTTCTTGTTTTGAGAGTCTAATTTGGAGCAAGTTCTGTCGGTGAAGCTTTCGAGCCCTGTTTTTGGACCGGACAAGTTTTTATTTCTAGAGAAGCCCATTTTCATTCATCCCATTGATTCCAAATGTGCAGTAGTGATAACCGCAATGAAGTCGACTCCATCGATCTGTCTGTTGTGTCAAGGAAAGGTTGCAGAATGGACCGGTCATCAAACGCCCATCTGGAGCCGAAGTAAAAAGGAGGAAGCAGTAGAGCCTCAGGGGGTGGGACCTGAGAAATGTGGGGTTGTGACTGGGCAGACGTGGGGTGGGTCTAACAGCACAAACGCTCGCCAAGCCAGTTCCTCTCTCTCTCTCTCTCTCTCTCTCTCTCTCTCACACACACACACACACACACACCTCTTCCCCTGGGCAACTAGAGGAGGCCGTGAGGTCTGTGAAATGTCAGGGGGAAACCCAGAAAGCTTAATCAGCCACAGAAGCAGCCTTTGAAGGCCACTGTACCCCTCCTGCCTCTCCCTTACTGCTGAGCTGGACATGGTGGGTTTTCTCTGGCAAGACGCATTGTTCCAGAGGCTCTCATATCCAGGAAGGGATGGAAAAGGAGAGAGAGAGAGAGAGAGAGAGAGAGAGAGAGAGAGAGAATGAGAATCATGGTCGTCATGGCAACGGCATAGGATGGAGAGCGGCCTGTTTTGCAGAACATTGGCCCGTAAACGGCTTTGTTTCCATGAGGGCTCTTTAGCGACAACAACGTCTGCCCCCCACCGGACACCCCAAATGCGTCATGCTGATTGCTGGACCCCTAATATCTCCAGAGCAATCCCTGGAAGCACAGGTGGCAGGGGGGGCAATTGTTCAATGGAACAAGGAGGGCACTCTGCGCATGCTCAGAGACTCGCTGACTTTCATGACCAGGCCGTGTCGAATTTACGAACTTTCCAATTCCAAAAACGGGAGGTGCTGGGGGGGGGGGGAATTGTCACATGACTTAGGGAATTCCATAGATTTTTTGTTGTTGCTAAATAAATGCAGTTCAGCTTTGCTTGGTCATTGAAACATGCGTAAAATTGCATAAAAAATGACTGCCAAGTGCTTGCACTGATTTGCACTGATTGCATCTTATTTATTATTGCATCCCTTTAGTACCACCTAACATTTTCAGAAGGTAAAATTAAAACTTCGGTTTCCCGAGAGCGGTTTCTGTGCTTTTTAATCAAACGTAGACCTAGCAAGCAAGATGTTGTCCAGTCACAAAAACAGAATAGAATGGAATAGAATGGAATAGAATAGAAGGGGTCGTCTGGGTCCAGATGAACCTCTGCACAGCCTCCCAAGACTCATCCTCCAAAGAGATCTTGGACTGGACCTCAGCATGCAATAATAATAATAATTTATTTATACTCTACCCATCTGGCTGGGTTTCCCCAGCCACTCTGGGTGGCTCCCATCAGAATATTAAAAACACAATCAAACCTCAAACATTAAAAGCTTCCCTAAACAGAGCTGCCTTCAGATGTCTTCTAAAAGCCAGATCGTTGTTTATTTCCTTGACATCTGATGGGAGGATGTTCCACAGGGAGGGCGCCACCACTGAGAAGGCCCTCTGCCTGGTTCCCTGTAACCTCACTTCTCGCAGGGAGGGAACCACCAGAAGGCCCTTGGAGCTGGACCTCAGTGTCCGGGCTGGACGATGGGGACGGAGACGCTCCTTCAGGTCTACTGGGCTGAGGCCGTTTAGGGCTTTCAAGGTCAGCACCACATTTTGAAAGGTGTTTATATAAATTGCTGCCTGCGGCAGAGGTGGCTCCCATGAACTATCCGTGTCACTTCCAGCGGGGGAGACGAGCAGGAGGGGCTGTTGCGTTGGTGGTGGTAGCAGCAAGCCTTGGATTCAGCAAACAGCTGCAATTTTGAGAGCCTCAGTGGGGTTTGGGTTCCGAAAGGGATCAACGTTGGACTGTGCTAGGACCCAAAAACCCCTTTCCTCGGACTAGGGGAGACTCTCTCACCTCCTGAAAGTGAGGCCGGTGTAGTTCAGAGTCCGAGGCAGCTGGATCCTCAGGGTGAGGAGCAGCAGCTGTTCTCCACGCCTCTTGTGAGCTGTCAGCAAAAGAGAAGGAAAAAGGGTTCGTCCTCATAATGGAGGTAGTTTGCTGTGAGTCTCTGGAAATTCACCATGCCTTCCTGACAGCAAAGCCAGCTGACTTCCTGCCACCCCATGCCTGATTTTTTCTTTCTCACTTTTACATGCACCTTTTCACGCACATATCTTACCTTTCCCGCCCCGACCTGGCCACAGTGATCCATGCAACGGTCATCTCCAGGCTTGACTACTGTAATTCGCTCTCCGCGGGGCTGCCCTTGAAGCTGTCCCAGAAACTCCAGTGGGTGCAGAATGCTGCAGCGAGGCTCCTCACGGGGTCTCTGCCATGGGAGCATATTCACCCGGTGCTTTTCCAGCTGCACTGGCTCCCGGTGGAGTACAGGGTCAGGTTCAAGGTGCTGCTTTTGACCTTTAAAGCCCTTCACAGCCTAGGACCCTCGTACCTACGGGACCGCCTCTCCCGGTATGCCCCACAGAGACCCTCAAGGTCCATAAATAGCAACACCCTAGTGGTCCCGGGCCCTAAGGAAGTCAGATTAGCCTCAACCAGAGCCAGGGCCTTTTCAACACTGGCTCCGGCCTGGTGGAACACTCTGCCTCATGAGACCAGCACCCTGCGGGATCTGATCTCTTTCCACAGGGCCTGTAAGTCAGAGTTGTTCCACCTGGTCTTTGGCTCAGAATCAGTTTGATTCCCTCCCCCTCTGTCTTTTTCCTTTCTCCTCCTATGAAGAGATTGCTCCCTAATTGTTTTAATGTTGCATCTTAATCTTTAAATTGTATTTTAATCAACTTGTTTTTATTATTGGTTGTTAGCCGCCCTGAGCCTGGTCTTGGCTGCGGAGGGCGGGGTATAAATAAAATTATTATTATTATTATTATTATTGTTGTTATTATTATTGTTGTTGTTGTTATTTTGACTGGGCAACTGCACGGCAAAATTCAGAGATGTGCAAGTTCTGAAGGACGGCTGCTTTTGGGTTCTTGTTTCGTTCCAGGAACGGCAAGTTAGGCAGGCTCGCCTTTCAAAGCAACCTTCCCTATCTCCCCCAGACTTTTGGGTAATCATTTCATGAAACTTCCACGCTTCTGTTTCCAACCGCTATCTGCGATACGTTTGGGAACGTTGCTTTCACACTGTTCTTATATCGTGTTAACGCATAACTTCCAAGTGTCCCGATCTTCCAGGGATGGTCCTGGAATTATGAAAGCCAGACCCGTTTTCCTCGCCGGCGCAGGGTACCACTGCATGTCCTGAGTTTGAATCCCGACTCGAATCGGCTTCTTAGTCATGGTCTTCCTTTTTCGTTGTTGTTGCTCCTGTTCTCCAAAGTGAGTAGTGGAAAAGACGGGACTATATGGAACTTGCCAAACTGACCGGGAGACTCCGACACCAGAGAGAGGAGACGGTGGGTGGAAGAAGACTGGAAGAAGTTTAAGGAATATTTTGAAAAAATATGTTAATATTTAAATCTTAGAATAGCTTTGGAAGTGGATATAGGCTGTAGGGTTAGAAGTAGAAGATAGGGTATTTTAAAATAGTGTTATTTGTAAGTGATAAAATGTGAAGTTATTTTAAGTGTGAGTTTAAAAAAAAAGATGGTTAGAAATTATAATATATGTAGACTGCTAGAGATGAAGTACAGTGGTACCTCGGGTTACATACGCTTCAGGTTACATACCCTTCATGTCACAGACTCCACTAACCCAGAAATAGTACCTCGGGTTAAGAACTTTGCTTCAGGATGAGAACAGAAATTGTACTCCGGTGGCATGGCAGCAGCAGGAGGCCCCATTAGCTAAAGTGGTGCTTCAGGTTAAGAACAGTTTCAGGTTAAGAACGGACCTCCGGAACGAATTAAGTACTTAACCCGAGGTACCGCTGTAAAATGAAAATCAGATAGGTGGGGCTTGGGGAAGCCCACTTAACAATGTTTAGAAAAATAAGGATATGACAAGAATTTGTTCGAATTGTTTATCTTTTATGTTTGTCTTTTTTATTTGTGTTATAAAATGAATAAAAAAAAATTGGGGAAAAAGAGTAGTGGAAAAGACGACACACACAAACAGCGGGGTGATGATGAATTGTGTTTTCGGTGGCACTGCGCGACGGAGTCTCCTTAGACCTGGCGTGATGTATAACAGCATCGCTGCAGTTCATTTATCACATCCAAAGGCGAGGGAAAGAGGGCGACGGCGCCACAGACCTCTGGCAAGCTGCAGCGAGCATCACCCCTGTAAAACAGACACACATGGGCTGACTAAGACCGGAACGTTGCCACGCTCATCCCGGAGTTTATACACCCTGTCAAGACTCGACTCTGCACTTGTTTGTCTTGCCTTTTTTTGCTCTCTTGGTGCTTCCAAAGGGACCTTCCTTTCCCAGGCAGCAGAAACAGATTACAGTAAAACCTGGGAGAGGCTCTTCGTTACTGAGGCGAAGTATTTGTCGCCCAGGATTTCTCCAGCATGCCGGCTGCGACCCTTCCTGCCCGCAGACTGTCTCTCCAGAGTGGTGCATGCTCTGGTTATCTCCCGCTTGGACTACTGCAATGTGCTCTACGTGGGGCTACCTTTCAAGGCGACCCGGAAACTGCAACTAATCCAGAATGCGGCAGCTAGACTGGGAACTGGGAGTGGCCACCAAGACAATATACCGTATTTCTCGCTCTATAAGACGCACCAGACCATAAGACGCACCTAGTTTTTTGTTTTTTTAAAAATGATATTTATTAAAGTTACAAGAAATAGAAGAAATACAAAATACAGAAAAAAGAGTAGAATTTTTAAAAATATAACAAAAAAGTAAAGGATAAAAAGAAACATACAAAATAAAACAGTTAAAAAGACATTAATTTTCCAAACCTATCTTCTCTAGACTTATTTCCCCGGACCTCCTCATACCTCCCTTTTTTGTATTCCAGTTCAGTTTGTTAGTTCAGCAAATCCTTACCATTAAACTTTTGCCCAATTGTAAGCCTTTTTTCATATCTCTTAAAGCATTACAGCTAAAAAGCTTTTAGTTTCTATCCAACATCCTTCTAAGGTTCCTTAATTTTACAGTATTTCTGTAAATAGTCTTTAAATTTCTTCCAGTCTTCTTTCACCGACTCTTCTCCCTGGTCTCGGATTCTGCCAGTCATTTCCACCAGTTCCATGTAGTCAAAGACGCACCTAGTTTTTGGAGGAGGAAAACAAGGAAAAAAATATTCTGAATCCCCGAAGCCAGAACAGCAAGAGGGATCACTGCACAGCAATCCGTCTCGCTATTCTGGCTTCTGGGATAGCTGCACAGCCTGCATTCGCACCATAAGACGCACACACATTTCCCCTTACTTTTTAGGAGGGAAAAAGTGTGTCTTATAGAGCAAAAAATACGGTAACACCAGTCCTGAAAGACCTCCATTGGCTCAAGTCCCACGGACTGCAAGAAGATCAAACCTATCCATTCTGAAGGAAATCAGCCCTGAGTGCTCACTGGAAGGACAGATCCTGAAGCTGAGGCTCCAGTACTTTGGCCACCTCATGAGAAGAGAAGACTCCCTGGAAAAGACCCTGATGTTGGGAAAGATGGAAGGGCACAAGGAGAAGGGGGCGACAGAGGATGAGATGGTGGGACAGTATTCTCAAAGCTACAAACATGAGTTTGTTTATTTATTAAGAAACCAGAAGCCTTTTTACTTGGTATAGTGAGGGGGTGAAATCCCCAAAAAGGATGTTACTTTTTTTCTGTATGCCACAACAGCTGCGATAATATTACTAGCGAAGAATTGGAAGAAACAAGATTTACCAGCTATCGAAGAATGGCAAATGAAGATGGACTATATGGAATTTGCCGAACTGACCAGGAGACTCTGAGACGAGAGAGAAGAGACGGTGGAAGAAGATTGGAAGAAGTTTAAAGAATATCTGAAAAAATATGTTAATATTTAAATCTTAGAAAAGCTTTGAAAGTGGATATAGGCTGTAGGGTTAGAAGTAGAAGATGGTGTATTTTAAAATAGTATTATTTGTAAATGATAAAATTTGAAGATTTTTATGGTAAAAGTAAGCGTGAAAAAAATGGTTAAAAATTATGATACAGTGGTACCTCGGGTTAAGTACTTAATTCGTTCCAGAGGTCCATTCTTAACCTGAAAATGTTCTTAACCTGAAGCACCACTTTAGCTAATGGGGTCTCCTGCTGCTGCCGCGCCGCCAGAGCACGATTTCTGTTCTCATCCTGAAGCAAAGTTCTTAACCTGAAGCACTATTTCTGGGTTAGTGGAGTCTGTAACCTGAAGCGTATGTAACCTGAGGTACCACTGTATATGTAAACTGCTAAAGATGAGGTAAAATGAAAATCAGATGGGGGGACTTGGGGAAGCCCACCTAACAAAGTTTAGAAAAAATAAGGATAAGACAAGAGTTTGTTTGTATTGTTTGTTTTTTTTCTGTTTGTGTTGTTTAGTTGTGTTATAAAATGAATAAAAAATTGGGGGTGGGGTGGGGGGAAGAAGGATAGATGCAGAGGCAAGTGGTGTGTATTGGAACTACAGTGGTACCTCGGGTTACAGACGCTTCAGGTTACAGACTCCGTGCAGCAACCCAGCAAAGGGGATGCAGCAAGGAAAACCACCGTCACCTCTCCGCTGGGAAGCGCTGAGCAAAGGCGAGTCCCCAGGCAACGCGGCCGATTTGATCGGCACAAGGCATGCAAGCTCCACCCCCCAGTCGTTCTTAGACTCCTGACAGGGTGAGCAACACAGCCAAGAAACACAATTGGAGCCTCCCTCCTCCCTGGCCGGCAGGGAGGGAGGGAGAGGAGCTGCTTCCTTTGAAACCCGGGAAATTTAAGGGACATCATCAATAAGGGACAGCAGCGGGACACGGCGCTGGGATAAGGGACTTTCCCGCCAAATAAGGGACGGTTGACAGCTATGGCCTGATGGCCTTTAGGGGACCCTCTCCCGAAGGCCCATGGCTGTAAAGTGTTTCCACTTCTCTCTTTCCGTGCCCTTAAGCCACAGGAGGCCTACCCAATCGTCAGGCAAACGGCTGCGGCGGCGCTAGCAAACCCAGGCACGTTTCTGCAGAAGGCAGCAGGGGACGGGCTGTGAATCGCTTGGCATTTGTTTGGATGAAAGTTTGCGAAATGCCAGCAGCCTCTGCAGCTAAAGTGGTTCATCTGTCAGTCGCTGCTCTGGGTTTTTATTTTATTGTTAACGGCCTTCCAGCAACTTCCGCGGCTCAAGCAGCCGCT